>NC_048319.1:9379025-9434750 GCF_013100865.1 Trachemys scripta elegans | reverse complement strand
CCTGTACCAGCATCAGCTAGCCACCAGTAAGAGGGGCTTGGCAGCGAGCTCTTCTCAACTGTGAGGCTGAGGTACAGGAAAGGTGGAACTTGCCAGTGGCCTATAGAACAGGAGCTCTGTTTTAAAGCCTAAATCATCCAGGCTCTCTAGGAGACACAACTGGGAAATGGAGGGATCGAGAGAAACTAATAAAAGAGGTGTCAAGTATCAAAGGAGTAGCTGTGTTAGTCTGGAGCTGTAAAAGCAGCAGAGTCCCGTGGCACCTTATAGACTAACAACCATATAGTAGCATGAGCTTTCGTGGGTGAATACTCACTTTTTTGGATGCATGTAGTGGGAATTTCCAGGGGCAATTCCCTGGAAATTCCCACTACATGCATCCGAAGAAGTGAGTATTCACCCACGAAAGCTCATGCTACTATATGGTTGTTAGTCTATAAGGTGCCACGGGACTCTGCTGCTTTTACAGCTCCAGACTAACACAGCTACTCCTTTGATACTTGACACCTCTTTTATTAGTTTCTCTCGATCCCTCCATTTCCCAGTTGTGTCTCCTAGAGAGCCTGGATGATTTAGGCTTTAAAACAGAGCTCCTGTTCTATAGGCCACTGGCAAGTTCCACCTTTCCTGTACCTCAGCCTCACAGTTGAGAAGAGCTCGCTGCCAAGCCCCTCTTACTGGTGGCTAGCTGATGCTGGTACAGGCTGAAGGAGGGGAGCTGCCTGTCTCAGCGAAGGGCAGCAGTGATCCAAGTTGTATGAGAGAAATACTAATTAAGTTGTTCTTTATGCAAGAGTCAGCTATCTAGTTCTTCTCCACAACGAGGAATACATACCTAGTGATTCTGAACGCATCTGGAAGAGAGATTGTGTGAGGTCCAGAGCTCTCACTCATGCCATACAACTCATACACAGGAATGTCAAGACTCAGGAAAAACTCCAGAGTCTCTCTAGTAATTGGGGCAGCCCCAGTGTAGCATTTTGTGCATCGATCCAGTCCAAGACCCTTCCGAACTTTTTTATACACCAACTGCCTGGCTAGACGGAAGTTCATTGGGAGTTCAGAAGCCCTTTAAGAGAAGAATTGAAAGAGGCTCAGGTTAGTCTATCTTGTCATCCTAAACAGCCAAGTTTTACTTCGTTTCAGAAGAAGATGCTCCTAACTTTTTACTACAGACCATACATTAAAGACAATCCTGCATATTACATTTGCTAGCATCCCATCAGATTAGGGCATAATATGCTATTAGGATCTACAGACTGCATTTAATTTTTTTTTTTTTTTTTTTTTTAAAAAGCAAAGAAATTTACCCGTTCATCCGTTTCAGGTTAGTTTGTAATCCTACTTCCTTAGCCCATGCTGCCACTTTTCTTCTGAGAGCAGATGATTTTGCACCCACAGATTTCATTTTTTCTTGTATTTTCTCCCAGACACGAGGCACTCCCATAAAAGCTGTTGGTCTCACCTCCCGTAAGGTGTCTATCAAGCTGCCCTAAGTGAAGTAGAATTTTAACGTTTAAAACCACTTTTGTTCAGAAGAGGTTTTGTTTCTAGTTGACACCTAGATTTCCTTCCAAAAGCCACCGATGATGGACTGAGTCAACACTGATTACTAATGAGTAGAGTACTCCATTCCTACAATACACTCCCATCTTCAAGGGGCACAAACCCAGAATCAGCACCCATTTCAACTTGCAGGAATCCAACTCACAATATGCCATAGTGCCACTACACTGTGGACTCCAGATTAGTGTCAAAAGCTAAGTGCCCCCAGAAACCAGCCTCTTGTGCTCAGCAATTAGTCTAGCCCTGGAACATTCATACTAGCCACCTTGCCTTTTTGTATGACTAGCAGCGTGGAGAGGAGTTTGCTTTCCGAGTGCTAGTCACAAACTCTGGTTTTCAAAGGCCAGGGCATGTTAATGCCCCTTGCTTTGACTCCAGATGCACATGTGCCAACTATGCATCAAGGGCAAAAAACCTGGCCCTTCACATGACAGGGTAGAGATTTTCTCCTGGGGAGATTTGGGAGTATGGCCAGTAAACCCACTGCACTACCCCTCTATTAGAAAGGGAAGTTGCAGAATATATAGTGTCTGAAATGACATTCAAGGACCCAATATATTCATATAGATTCAGAGTCATGGTCACCTTCTCCATCTTTGTACAATACAGAGCAGAAAGGTGAACAGATGTCAGAGTTACTTGCTAGTGTGTCGAGTTTAAGGGTCTGTTTTAGGTTACAAAACCAGTGTTATTTACTATTACTTGGATAAGCGTAATCTGAGTTTCTCAGGATTTTGTCAGCTTTGTTCATAGCCGACCTAGGTTTCCTCTTGTGACACGACTGCTAAAAAACACTGAGCTACACAGCCCTGTTACTGTCTATAAGCCTCTAGATTAAGTAGCATGGTCTTTACCTTCAGTGCATCTGGTTGAGCAAAGAAAACTTGTGCACCAAAGGTTATTGGCAGCCAAATATCAATCATTTGAGCAGCAATATGACTGAGGGGAAGATAGCTGATCACCAGCTCCTGTTGTTCGGTAGCTTCGGTCAGTTGTACGTAGCGCCCTGCTGATAGCGAAGTCCAAGTTATCTGAGAACAGAAGCACCTCATGGTTACCATTCACACTAGTGGTTCTGAACAAGTTTGCAAGGCACAACACAGATGTTATTTAATGTTGTGAACTGCAGAGTATCTAAACAAGTATGCTTTGTGTGTTTTAAATCCACTAAACATTTCACTTTGGGAGTTTCTCCCTTTTCCTGGTCTCTTCGGCTAGTTTGAAACTTGTGTTTAACTTAATCAATTTGGGGGGGAAATCAGAACGAGCCCTATCAGTTAAGGTTAAGTGGGTAACAATTAGATTACTAGATTCCAAGGCCAGAAATGACCACTGATCATCTAATCTACCTTCTGTAGAACACAAGCCATAGAATTCCCCAAATAATTCCTTTTGAACTACAAATATTTTTCTAAGAGATCTGATCTTAATTTACTAGTTGCCATTGATTAAGAATCTACTATGACTCTTGGTAAACTGTTTCAGTGGTTAATTGCCCTCTTCAAAATTTACACCTTATTTCCAGTCTGAACGTCTCTAGCTTCAGTTTCCAGACACTGGATCTTATACTTTGGTCTGCTAGATTGCAGAGACAATAATCAAATATGCGTTCCCCCGTAGGTACTTGTAGGCTGACCAAGTCACCCCTTAACCTTCTCTGTGAGGCTAACTAGACAGTGCTCCTTGGGTGGGATTCATGAAGGGACTCAGCTGTTGCAATGCTGAGCATCATGGCACCTAACTTTTAGGCATCTAGAAAGTCACAGGAAACACATATCCACAATGCCAAGTTAAGCTTCCTCTGTAACAAATGGGGAGAGATAAGCCCCTAAGAATGCAATTCACAAAAGCCATGTTAGGCGGGAAGCCCACTAAGACAGCCAGTGGGAGATGCTCACCAGAGGGGTGTGTCCTAACCCTGCCCCTCTGTGATAGGTGCCTATCTCTGCTTAGCAACCCATGAATGGGAACCAGCCATCTGGAGTCAGGCAGCTTAGGCACCGAAGTCACTTCTCACGAGGAGGAGTTAGACTCTGCCCCACTCTACACAAAGTGGCTGGAGGGGGTGATGCCCACCTTACAAACAGTTTCTAGCTCAGAGGTTAGAGCATGCACCTGGGAAATAGGAGCTCCAGGTTCAATTCCCCCCCCTTTGGCAGAGGAGGAGAAGGGAGCATGTGGACAGGGGTCTCTCTCTCAGGAGTGTGCCCTAGCCACTGAGGTCTGGGATATTTTGATGTGGGGCTCCCTCCGTTTCTCCTGAGGAAGCTGTTCCACTGTGTAAATAATGAGTGACGGGACCCAGGAGGTGAGTGCCCTAAACACTGTGCTACAGCCATTCCCACTCTCTTGTCCAGCGACTGCCCCACATCAGAATGTCCTATAGCTCAGTGGTAGAGCCCACCTCAGCGGTGGGAATTGCACCTGGGTCTCCCATAATCCAGGTGAGTGCTCTAGCTACTGGGGCACAAAGCTAGAGTGGGCACCACCACTATCCCTTCCTCCAGCCAGATTTTGAGTAAGAGCTGCTCCAGTGGGCTTGCTTGGAGGCCACTTATGAGATCAGGCTCTGCATGCAGCTATAGTGGCTGAACGCCAGTCTTTCCTTGATTCGAGAGTCACTGTCTAGGCTGGGCTTAGGTGGGAGATAGGCATCCGGATGCCTAGATGGAGGCAGCAGTGCACATGTCCAGAGCATGAAACAGACGCTGAGGGAACTTTTACCCTGAACAAGCTTAGGCACCAAGTGAGTTTCAGTGCCTACAGAATTCAGCAGGAGTTGTATGGATCACAGTGGAGCCAAAACTGGGACTTAGGCACTTGAGTAGTTTTGTGGATCCCACACCTTGAGTCTATCCCTTCCCTATTTTTGAATTGTGGAAACAGTAGTCCAGCCATGGTCACAGTAGTGAACAATTTAAAAATGTAAAAACCCCTCTAGTCTTACTCAAGAATCTCCTATTTATGCATCCAAGGATCAGTGTCACACTGGGAGTTCATGTTCAGCTGATTATCCCAGGAAGCAATGACTCAGATTTGGGGGTCATGGTGACTAGAGTCCCCCATCTGGTGTTATGGTCTACTTCTGTAGTTCCTAGATGTATGCTTCAAGTAGATGTTCAGCCCCCTGCTACTGGAAGGGCAGCAGTAGGTCTCCCCCTTCTCAGGGGTGACTGACGGCATGTGCCATTTATACTCTGAGGAAGCGGAGAAGAAATGTCACTTATGGGCAGGTATTTCCATCATTGCTCACAGCAGGGCAGTCTTGCACCTTCTGACAGGCTATTTACTAGATGGAGCACTGGTCTGGAAATTCTCATGTTCCCTGTTGGGTCTGCTCAGGCACTAGGAAAGCAGACTGGGTCCAGTACCCAAATCTCTTGATCAAAACGAATTCAGTAAAGACACTTTGTGTACGCAGAAGCTACTTACAAAGAGAAAGTGAAGATTAGACCTGCCAGGGCATCTCAGTCACTTTCTCCTCAATTGCCTTAGTCTCTGTGGCCAATACTACTCTGCTTTCAATCTACAGTCACTGTCTGGGAGATTGTACACTTAGGCCTGGTCTACACTAGGCGTTTATGTCGAAGTTAGCGCCGTTACATCGAATTAACCCTGCACCCGTCCACACCGCGAAGGTATTTAGTTCGACATAGAGGTCTCTTTAATTCGACTTCTGTACTCCTCCCCGACGAGGGGAGTAGCGCTAAATTCGACATGGCCATGTCGAATTAGGCTAAGTGTGGATGGAAATCGACGCTAATAGCTCCAGGAGCTATCCCACAGTGCACCACTCTGTTGACGCTCTGGACAGCAGTAAGAGCTCGGATGTTCTGAACTGCCACACAGGAAAAGCCCCGGGAAAATTTGAATTTGAATTCCTTTTCCTGTCTGGCCAGTTTGAATCTCATTTCCTGTCTGGACATCGTGGCGAGCTCAGCAGCACTGGCAACGATGCAGAGCTCTCCAGCACTGATGGCAGTGCAATCTCAGAATAGAAAGAGGGCCCCAGCATGGACTGATCGGGAAGTCTTGGATCTCATCGCTGTGTGGGGCGATGAGTCCGTGCTTTCCGAGCTGCGATCCAAAAGACGGAATGCAAAGATCTATGAGAAGATCTCTAAAGACATGGCAGAGAGAGGATACAGCCGGGATGTAACGCAGTGCCGCGTGAAAATCAAGGAGCTGAGGCAAGGCTACCAGAAGACCAAAGAGGCAAACGGACGCTCCGGATCCCATCCCCAGACATCCCGTTTCTACGAGGCACTGCATTCCATCCTCGGTGCGGCCGCCACCACTACCCCACCACTGACTGTGGACTCTGAGGATGGGATAGTGTCCACGGCCGGATCCTCGGACATGTTAGCGGACGGGGAAGATGAGGAAGGAGATGAGGAGGACGAGGCAGTCGACAGCGCTCACAACGCTGATTTCCCCGACAGCCAGGATCTCTTCATCACCCTTACAGAGATCCCCTACCAACCCTCCCCAGCCGTTACCCCGGACACAGAATCTGGTGAAGGATCATCCAGTAAGTGTTGTAAACATCTAAACATTTATTTGTAACAGAACATGATTATTAACAATTTAAAAAATGGGTTTCTCATGATTAGTTTGATTAACTTAACGGTTCAGTCATGGGCAGTGCAACTATTTGAAAAAAATCTAGCAATGTCCGGTTTTGCATGATTGTCCTGCCCAAGCCGCTCTACTGTTTAGTCCCTGCTACTGCAGCTACAGTAAGATGCGGTCTATATGTCCGGGGATGGAGCAGAAATCCTCCTGGGACATCTCAAGGAAGCTCTCCTGCAGGTAATTTGAAATCCGCTGCATTAGGTTCTTGGGGAGAGCGGCCTTATTGGGTCCTCCGTAGTAGGACACGTTGCCGCGCCACGAGACTAGCAAGTACTCTGGAATCATTGCTTGGCACAGCATGGCGGCATACGGCCCTGGTCTTTGAAGGCTTTCCCGGAGCATTCTCTGTCTGTCGCTCTCAGAGATCCTCATGAGGGTGATGTCGCTCATGATGACCTGCTTTGAATGAGGTAGGGGAATGTTAGTGTTGGGACTGCTTTACCGTTCCTTTACAGAACTGTAACCGCTGGTTTGCAGCCACGCGGTGGAGGCGGGAGAGGGTCAGCCGAAAGGGATCGTTCCCGGGGACAGCCGCGAGGGTGTGGGACAGGAGCAGACTTCCTGCTTGCCGGATTGCTGGCAGCAGGGACCGACATTGATTTCAATGTGAAATGAGGCCATTGCTAATATTAAAGTTTTAAGCTGCCACGAATCTACGGCTTACCATGTCTGCGTGCAAGAGCAATTCCGTTGTCCTGACAGGGTTCTCAAAAGTGCTCTGCAAAACCCCAGACACTGAATGCGAAGGCCGAGAATTCGACCTTGTGCTGAGTGCGCATGTGATAGGTGCTGTGCATGGTCCTGTTCACAGAGAAAGACTATGTTCTTTGTTCACAACTACATTTATCTTTCTGAGGAATTCACTCCCTTTTTCCCATTCCCACAGCCCCATCTGCGACTGTCTCACAACCTAGCCTGTCATCACACTCCCAGAGGCTAGGGAGGATTAGGCATAAGAAGAAGAGGACACGGGAGGACATGTTCTCAGAGCTTATAGCCTGCTCCCGAGCCCAGGCAGCACAGCAGACCCAGTGGCGGGAGAACTTGTCCCAAATGCACCAAGCCAACATGGATCGGGAGGAGAGGTGGCGTCAGGAAGACCAGCAGGCGACTCAAACCCTGCTTGGACTACTGAGGGAGCAAACGGACACGCTCCGGCGCCTTGTGGATGTTCTGCAGGAACGGAGGCAGGAGGACAGAGCCCCGCTGCAGTCCATCTCTAACCGCCCTCCCCCGCCACCAAGTCCCATACTCCCTTCACCCAAAGTGCACAGAAGGAGAGGCGGCAGAGTCCCTGCTAACTCTCACTCCACCCCTGCAGAGAGCTCGAGCAGCAGAAGGCTCTCAGTCCCCAAAGTTTGACAAGTTCTTTCCTTCCCGCCTGACACAAGCCCCCGTCCAAGTTTCACTTCCCAGTCCCATGTGTAGTTGATAATAAAAAATATGTTTCTGTTAACTACTGTTTCCATCATGTTCTTTTGGAGGAGGGGGGGGAAAGGGGGTTGGTAATTGGACAGGACAGTCACCTTTGGCAGGGTACATAGTAGGGGGCAGGCACAGCAGCAGGGCACATACATAGTGCAGTGATGCAGTGACTACTTACCCTGGTTAGTCTGGGAGGTTCTTTTCATGTTATGTGGTGGGGGGTGGGTTGCTCTGTGACTTTGTGTCAGGGGAGGGCAGTTAGAGATCTTAAGCGGCGGTCCTTAGGCAGGATCACAGAGCCACACAGCAGGGGATCTGTAACCGTCCCACCCCTGCCACAAACTCACATAGACCCCCCATACACACAGTCCGTATCAGGAGGGGTGACAGGCTCCGTTGAAAGAACCATCCCACCGCAGCGGAGCCTGTCAGTCCTTGAGTTTAGAAGCTGCATTCGTGCGACTACACTACACCCGCTCCGCACCACAGTCTGCGTCCCAGTTTTAAAAAATTCCCGCGAAAACAGTATTAAAGAAAACGGTGTGCTTTAACAAAGTAGAACTATTTTTATTTTGAAACGTGTGTTGGAAGTGGGGTGAAGGCTTCTCTGTACACAAAATTAGAAAGTCACAGGTTACCCTGCTCACTCAGGAACTTTGCTTTCAAAGCCTCCCGGATGCACAGCGCTTCCCGCTGGTCTCTTCTAATCGCCCGGCTGTCTGGCTGTGAGTAATCAGCAGCCAGGCTAATTTCCTCAACCTCCCACCCCGCCATAAAGGTCTCCCCCTTGCTCTCACAGAGATTGTGGAGCACACAGCAAGCTGCTATAACAATGGGGATATTGGTTTCGCTGAGATCACAGCGAGTCAGCAAGCTTCTCCATCTCCCCTTGAGACGTCCAAAAGCACACTCCACCACCATTCTGCACTTGCTCAGCCGGTAGTTGAAGAGTTCTTTTTCAGTGTCCAGGGCACCTGTATAGGGCTTCATGAGCCAGGGCATTAGCGGGTAGGCTGGGTCCCCGAGGATGACTATAGGCATCTCCACATCCCCAACAGTTATTTTGTGGTCCGGGAAGTAAATACCTTGCTGCAGCCGTCTAAACAGACCAGAGTTCCTGAAAACACGAGCGTCATGAACCTTGCCCGGCCATCCGACATTGATGTTGGTAAAACGTCCCCTGTGGTCCACCAGTGCTTGCAGCACCATGGAAAAGTAGCCCTTTCTGTTAATGTACTGGCTGGCCTGGTGGTCCGGTGCCAGGATAGGGATGTGAGTTCCATCTATGGCCCCACCGCAGTTTGGGAATCCCATCGCTGCGAAGCCATCTATGATCGCCTCCAAGTTTCCCAGGGTCACTACCTTTGGCAGCAGTACATCAACGATTGCCTTGGCTACTTGCATCACAACAACCCCCACGGTAGATTTGCCCACCCCAAACTGGCTCGCGACTGACCGGTAGCTGTCAGGCGTTGCAAGCTTCCAGAGGGCTATGGCCACTCGCTTCTGGACAGTCAGGGCTGGTCGCATCCGGGTGTCATTGCGCTTCAGGGCAGGGGACAGCAACTCACAAAGTTCAAGGAAAGTTCCCTTCCGCATGCGGAAGTTTCGCAGCCACTGTGATTCATCCCAGACCTGCAGCACTATGCGGTCCCACCACTCAGTGCTTGTTTCCCGTGCCCAGAATCGCCGTTTCACAGCATCAACATGACCCATTGCCACCGTGATGTCCTCGGCGCTGGGTCCCCTGCTTTCTGAGAAGTCTGTGCTACTCTCAGACTTCAGGTCATCACCGCGTTGACGTAGCCTCCTCGCCTGACTTTTCTGCATCTGCCTCAGGGCAACCTGTATGATAAGCTGCGAGGCGTTGAGAGCGGCCACAACTGCAGCGATGGTTGCAGTGGGCTCCATGCTCACAGTGCTGTGGCGTCCGCGCTGTCAATGACTTGAAAAGTGCGCGAAATGATTTCCCGCCGGCGCTTTCAGGGAGGGAGGGAGGGCGGGAGTGATGGACGGATGACGACAGTTACCCAAAAGCACCCTGGCCCCTTTTTTTTTTACCCAGAAGGCATTTGCGGCTCCACCCAGAATTCCAATGGGCGGCGGGGACTCCGGGAACTGTGGGATAGCTGCCCTCAGTGCACCGCTTCCAATGTCGACGCTTTCCCCGTTAGTGTGGACTCACAAAGTCGAATTACTGTCCTTAGTGTGGACACACACGTTCGACTTTGCAATATCGATTCCAAATATTCGATTTAAGTAAAATCGAACTACTCTCGTAGTGTAGACAAGGCCTTAGAGCTTAAGAAGGGTTTCAAAAAGCAAACTGTATGAACTTGCATCCACAGAAGACAGTCATGACCATTGGACAGGTTTGGTTTGTGCTTTTGGAGTGAGGTTAAGCCTCGGTTTTCGTCTCACACACATTAGGTGTGGCCCTTCAGTCCAAGGACTGCGCTTTTCAGAGGCTCTCTTGGGATCTTAACAGATTCACCAGCTGAACAAAGAGCATAACCTCAAAACAGATTCATGAGATGCTCCTAATTTGACATTTTTGCTGGCTGACTAGTCTCAAACTACATAAGGTGTGTAAAACAGCATTAGTAATACTAGGGAAACAAGTTATCCCAAACTACTTGAGTCACCTCTATGCGGAGGCCACCATGGAGAGGAGTGTCTAGGTTAGTGGTGGCTCTGCCATCCCATTTGATGGAAGGTGAGGGTTTTAGTCTTGTTTCATTAAATAGCGCCCCCCATGAATGCTGGCCAAGGTTAAGCTTTGAGATACTGATCATTAGATCTCAATGCAATTTACAAAGAAGAGACATACATAAGAGCTAGCCATTATAGCAGTAATGAACAGTAGGGCCCAAGTCTACAAGAAACCCAGCAACAGTTTCAGTGTCCTGATCTGGGTTATGGAAGAGTACTGCCCTTGTTGAAGTTAGTCTGTCACTAATGTGCAAAATGGTTCTCTGTATTTGGAGGACAAAATAGGTCTAATAATTCTTTTCCTAGAGATCTATTCTGACCAAGCCATGGGTGCTCTGGACATACACTTGTGGGACATGACAACGTAGGCAAGATTTGCCTTACTTCTGGTCAGAGTGAATGAATTTTGACAAATCTTGCTTTAAATAAAATAAATAAATAAATGTGGTCTTGAAAAGAGAAACTGTTCCAAAGTTAATTTGTGTTCATTTCAATTACGTCCTAGTGTTAAAATATTTGGCCCTTCTTCCAAACTCAACACTATTTAAAATAGTGCATCCCAGAGAAATCTGAAAGCCAAAAGCAGTTTTCTTTTTTACTTGTAGGCAAGAATACTTACATTATCATGACTGAGCATAACGCCCTTTGGCTGTCCCGTTGTTCCTGAGGTATAGATCAGCGTACAGCATTGGTTAGGCTTCTGGGACTCAATGATCTTATCAAGCTGGGAATCTGGAACCTCACTGCCAAGGCTCATAAATTCACTCCACTGCATTCAAAAGTAAAGAGCTTGGTCAGGCTTTACACCTTCTTTCACATATGCAACTAAGCTGTCTGGAAGGGCTGGGGTGGGTGGAGGTATTTAAATTGGTGAAGACCAGGATTGTTTTTCCAGTGAGATTTCACAGGTTTACACATCTAATTATATCTTCACTTAGTCCATGGAGGTCTTTCCATCAAGAATTCACTTCAATTACAATACAGTGTATTAAGAGGTGGATATGGGTGTGTGGAATATGGAGGGGGTGGCCCTAGCGCTGTGATTTTGTTCTACTGACACATGGAGAAGGAAGACATGTTTTGTGGGCGTAGTTTTAAGGGAGCTTCCTGGGCTGGTAGTGATGTTGTCATTGAGTCTTGCTTGTGTCTTGTCTAAGGGCTTATTTAAAAATAGGACTGGGAACACTTCCAGAAAAGCCATTTTTGTGCTTTATTGGAAATGGTGACCCTCCAGGAGAGTTTCATCTCTCAAAGGACCTACTTCTCCATGGCTTTTGTGTAGTCATTACATCCATGATGCACAGCTGTGAAGTTACCACTTGTGTGAGTGGAGAATTCTTATCTTCTAGTATTCCCCCCACCTCCATCCACTGTGTATAAGTGTAAGCAATTTATGAAAGAACATAATAGAAGATGAAGAACTCTTTCCCCACCCCAAACTGTTCCCTGATGAACAAAGTAGGGCCCCTCCACAGGTGAGCCATGAGAGATGGCAATGGGACAGTTTGTCAGTATTACTCACTAAAGCTGCATGTCAAGAGAGGTGTACTTGCAGCATCACCACAAACTGTAGCTAGTTATTCAGAGGGGTTTGTAATATGCAAGCAACACCTCAAGTGTTACATAAGTATCATTACTTACAGTGTAGAGATTTGGTCTTTTCTCCTTAAGCTCTCCATTGTACTGGATGATTGCTTTCAGAAGAGGGAGCTTGTGCTGAACCTGCAGTAAAGAGGAAGCAAGGTATCAGAGCAAACTAGTGTTTCTTGCGCCTTCCTTTTAGCTTAAGATATGCAACAGAACTTTCTGATGTAGTCTGAAGATGGCTTCCCCCACAACTGAAAACACCGCCACCTTTGGAGTGGAGAATATTAATGCTATTTAATGATAGAGAATCCTGTTGGATTCTCTGACTATTTGAACTGGAGGAACTTCAGGTAGTTGGAAAGTAATTATCCAGACTGAAGTTTTACAGGAACATCCTGATTTCCAGAAAGCATCATGGAATTTGTAGTGACGCTTTATTTTTGCTTGTGGTATTCCTTGACGGTTTCAGAGCCTTGACTAGGAGTGTAAACCGTGCGTTTATAACTTCAACTTTCCACCTGGAAAAGTACTTTGGCTACCAGCCCCCACCCATCCACCTCTGAGGGGCAAGAGCACAGGTTGGATTGTTTGATTTCAGTTTTAATGAGATTCCAGTCTTCATATTTAACATTGCAATCACCTTTTCACTCTAGTCCCAATTGGTCTTCCCTGCGCACTCACAGGAAGGCTTGCAAGCATTAGTGAGTGTTTGTACTCCACCGTATCCCTTTAGAGTGCCACGCACACACCAGTGTGGTTTGAAATCGCAGGGGGAAAGGGGCAGTTCTGCCATACTGTCAAGTTCCCTTCCATTCCCAGCCCAGAAACAGGCATCTCTTGGTTTGACAGAATAAACGAACAGAAGAGAGGGAACACATCCTAGAGTAGAGCTAGGGATGTAATTTAAATACTTTCTTGACTATCTAACCCAGCCAAATGCTTTCCATATGCCACTGCCACCCCTAAACAACTCTATAAAAAGATACTTACTTCTAGGATTTTCTGCAGCTGTTTATGATTCTCCACAACCAGGATATTAGCGCCACAGTTCTCCGCTACATACTGGCAGGCTTCAGGAGAGTTTGTGGTGTAGATGCCAACAGCAAAACCACTATAAATAAATCAGAGTTCGAGGGTAACTAGTCAAGGATTTCAGTCTCAGAAGTTGGCCTCCCTACAGAAGAGCCTTCCCACCTGGAAAAGTGCTCCGTGATGTAAAGACAGATGAATCTAAATTCCTTTTTTGTAATGAGGATACCTCCTTTGTGTTAAGTTCTAGAAACTGAGATTCCATTAATGAAGATTTATAACGTGTGTTTTTCAGGAGCCACAATATACTAGATTGTCTTTACTAGGCCTGTAACTGAGCTGAGGTTCTGCAGTCGTCGTCCCCACCCCACCATGAAGTGCAATGAAACTTTCTTTCAGACTAGCGTATTATTGCTTCAGCTCAGCGTTCTGGAAGCACAACATCCTTTAATCCAGTGGATCTCAACCAGAGGTCACGAGCAGGTTTCAGGGAGTCCGCCAAGCATTAGACTCACTGGGACCCAGGGCAGAAAGCTGAAGCCCAACCGCATGGGGCTGAAGTCCGAGTCCCTGAGCCCCACCCTCCAGGGTGGAAGCCAAAGCCCGAGCATCTTGGCTTTGTGGGGCTCCCTGTGGTGGGGGGGAGCCAGGCAGTTGCCCTGCTTGCTATCCCCTAACACTGGCCCTGGTTTTTATATGCAGAAAAACAGTTGTGGCACAGGTGGGCCGTGTAGTTTTTAAACAGCATATTGGGGGGAGAGGGGACTCAAAGAAAAAAGGTTGAGAACCCCTGCTCTAATCAAGCAATAGATAGATCCCTCTAGTCTGCCTTGTTCATTTGTTATTAGAAGTACTAATGATCGTTAAAAAGGTATATCTAGAGTCTAAACAAATTTTTAGCCACAAATACAGAGTAGAGCCTTTGACATCAATAGTTTCATCATGTTTTTAACATCTATGGGCATCTGAAAATGTAAGAGTCTTTAAAGTGCCAGTGCAAACTAAATTGGTTTCTTACCCAGCAAGAATAGCTCCAATGTCAGCAATAAACCACTCTGCAGAATTAAATCCCAAAATGCCCACTCCATGGAAACGCTCCAATCCCAACTGTAAACAA
Organism: Trachemys scripta elegans; assembly: GCF_013100865.1. Classification (NCBI taxonomy): domain Eukaryota; kingdom Metazoa; phylum Chordata; order Testudines; family Emydidae; genus Trachemys; species Trachemys scripta. Next base: position 9,420,679 of record NC_048319.1, on the reverse strand, counting down.
AGATCAGATAGGATAGGATTTATTTCTCTTGGAAAATTAAATGCCTTAAAATGAGTTAAGCCATGTATACACTAGCGAGCTTACAGTGGCACAGCTGTACTGGTGCAGCTATAAGATGATGACTTGTGTAGCTGCTCTATGCAGACAGGAGAAAGCTCTCATGTTGACATAAAACCACCTCAACAAGCAGTGGTAGCTATGTTGGTGGGAGAAACTTTCCCACTGACATAGCCCTGTGCACACCACCACTTTTGCCAGTGAAATAAACGTAGGTTGCTTGAATATGTTTTTTCTGAGCGACAGTTTTTCCAACATAAAGTGGTAATATAGGCCTTAGTTTGTTGAACATCTTGCCCTATACTTTGAGCATAAACATCAAGAAAAAGCCCACCCAGCATACAAAAGGATTTGCATTAAAGAAATTCCCTCAAGCATTAGCACAGAACCAGGGACGGTGCTACCATTTAGGTAAACCAGGCAGTTGCCCAGGGCGCCAAGATTTGGGGGCGTCAAAAAGCGGTGCCCCCAATTTAAAAAAAAACACCACAACACAACACACACACACACCCCCCACAACAATACAGCGTTCCTACGCCCCCTCCCCGAGTGCGTGGTCGCTATTCCACTTCTCCCACCTCCCTGGCACCACAAGCCTGGGAGGGGAGGAGAATTAGAGCAGGGGCGGCGTGCTCAGGCAGGAGGCAGAGCAGAGGTGAGCTGGGGTGGGGAGCTGCTGCATGGCTCCCCGGGGGAGGAAGCTGCCGCCGCAGGGCTCGGGGGCGGGGGTATGCAAGGTGGAAGTTTCGCCTAGGGCGCGAAACTTCCTTGCACCAGCCCTGCACAGAACCAACATACAAGTTGTTAAAATTTAGGCCTGGTCTATACTACCCGCCTGAATCGGCGGGTAGAAATCGACCTCTCGGGGATCGATTTATCGCGTCCCATCGGGACGCGACAATCGATCCCCGAATCGGCGCTCTAACTCCACCAGCGGAGGTGGTAGTAAGCGCCACCGACAAAAAGCGGCAGAAGTCGATTTTGCCGCCGTCCTCACAACGGGGTAAGTCGGCTGTAATACGTCGAATTCAGCTACGCTATTCACGTAGCTGAATTTGCGTATCTTAAATCGACTCCCCGCTGTAGTGTAGATGTACCCTAAGTCTCAAGACATTGCTCTGTTTTGTTCAAAGTGCAAATGCAGACTCCCAGCAAATGCAATAAGACCATTTCATTGGCATGAAGTAATACATTATAGTTTAAGACGAGATCAGGAATCTAAACTCATGAGCTTAATCTAGACAGATATCAGCTCCCTCTGTGGACTTAGGCAAAATCTAAAAAAATGGCAGAAAGAGAAAGTTAGTAGGAGACAGTTGTATTTAGTACCTTTCATAGTTACTTTTGAAGGTTAGGTTAGTCACATTTTAATTTAAAATGTGACTTATCAGTAACATCAAGGGCATCCATCCTGACTCCATTGAAGCCCAGGGCTGGTTTGCTATGAACTTCAATTGGACCAGGATTTCACATCAGATCCTCCTGGTTCTGCTGCAGGAACTCCTACTACCCAATTGAAAGGGCAGGAGTCTGGGATTTCAGAGCTTCTTCAAGTTAGAGCAATAGGCTAACAGAAAGCACATGTGATTTTTAGTTTGACAAATCTTCTCTAGTCATGAGTGAAACCTGGACAAGAGGTCCAATATATTCAGCCATAGAGTTCCTGCAAGAGGGTGGCACACAAGACTTTCTAGGCTAGTGAAAAAGCTAGCAGAAAGTTTTGAAGCAACTTTTCACTCTTATTCAAAGGTCACTTTTTCCAGTTTGGCCATTTCCTTAGTTTTGAGATATTTTAATAAACAGACCGAACATTTCATGGACAGTAGGAGACACTCGCGTATAGTAATAGCGCTGTCAAGCAGCAGCCCCTGCCAGTTGCTGAGAAGTTTAAGAATAGCCTGACCTCTTGGAACCAGACTTGAAAGATTTTTCTGGAGAGTATAATCACATCCTTGGGTCTCATTAGTTATTGCAGCAGAGAGTATACAAATAGAACGAGGCTTGGCTGGTAAGTTTGAGAGTTCTGTAAGGTTGTCTTGAATTTTTCAAAATGGGCGGGGAGGAAAATTAAACATTTAAATAATAAATGTGTCTAGAATTAACCCACATTTTTAGAGTTAAGTTACACAACAGAATAAGCCAGGGTTAGAGTCTAAGTTTAAATTCCTTTGAGGAATGTTATGTATATCCAAGATGAGGAAAAAACCCCAACTCACAAGCCTCCTGAAGAGTCATCCTCTGGCATGAGCACATGAGAAGTTTCAGACAGAACAATTCAATTAGCAAATGTATCTCATTAAGACTCCATGATACTGAGCCACAGTTTCCACTGTGCCCCACCCCTCTTCCTGTAAAATTAGGGCATACTTAGAAAATGTTTAAGTCTCAGTGACTGAATATGGACATTAGTGCAATCAGAGTGACAGTGGATGGGTGAATAAAAGTTCTACAAGACATACCTTTATAAAGCTTTTTGCTGCCTTCCGACATTCCTCATAGTATTGCTTATAAGTTTGCTTTATCCACTGGTCACCCTTCTTTGATGCAAGGGCAAAATAGTCACCATATTTTTTAACAGCTTCCTGTAATAGTTCAGGAACAGTCTTTGGTGTCTCACTACCAATACCCTGTTGCTCTAGCCTTAGTTTAACTTCTCCATCCCGTCGTGTTGTCCATAGGCCTGAGGCAGGGGATGAACCTAGTATTTAAAAATAAATAAGGTGTTAGTGTAATGCCTTGCATTTAGATTTTTTCCTTCTGCCACTATGAAATAAGTGGTGTCAAATCTGAGAGATTGTACCCAAGATGTAATGTGAATTGTCACTTTGGGCAAGTTGGCAGGTAGGTCAGATTCTATTTTGAGACTGGAGTTTTGCTGAAACCTGAACTATATTCAAACTGTGCAAAAGAACAAAAATGGGGAACCTGAAACCTCTCCCTCCCACTACTACTAACAAGGAGGGTGCTATTCTGCCAGAAGATGCTTATGCAGGACCAGCTGGTACCCTTCTCTGGAGGCCAAACTCATTCAGTGCCTCTGCCCCAAGGGGCTTATCCACTGGCACACAGCATAGTGTAACATTTACCCCTCCCTGAGGGCCACCACCACTGCAACCCAAGCTAAATTCAGCATGGTTTCTCAGGAGACAATTCTGCAGGTTAAGTTTCTTTGTTTTATAGCATACAATTTTGGAAGGCAACAATTTAAAGAAGTTTAGAGCAACTTATTTGATTGTTATAATTATCTTTTGTTATAAACTTTTTTGCTTACCTTTGGATCTAAACATATCTAGCTGAGATTCCTCAGTCTTAGTCTCTTCGGTTATTTCAGCGTTATGGTCCTCAACGGTTCTGCAAGCAATAGCAAGCACTAAGTATTGGATGTTATTTTAGTATGCTGACCTAAGTGTACAGCATATTTTCAATCACAGTTCTCAGATATTTTCAGTTTCATAATTTAGTTATGCTAATCCCTTGATGTCAGGAGGGGGATTTTCCTACTCTACTGTTGGTCCCCAATATTCTGGATTTGAGTTTGTGGTTCCTTTTACTGACAGTCTATATGGGGCTAACATAGCACGACAGTCCCAGCCTCAAAAACTTTACAATCTAAATCCAAAGTGTTTTTGTTAACACAAAAGTTTGAACACAGAACTAGTTTGGACCCGAACATGAACTGATTACTTGCATTGCCAGGCAAGCTGAGCCTGAACTCAAGCTTGGCATGCACTGGCAGCTAGGAAGACTGGCACAACTGGGGGAAAAAACACACACCACACACACAAGCCAAACAGCTTCCCAAGTTGTGGACTTAAAGCAGATGCCAGAAGTGGAGGAGTGTTCTTCTGCTCCTTCTAGGGAACGAGTCTTCCCTGCTCACTGCCACAGAGAGCCAATCCAGGACACTTGGCCCCAGCAGCTTTTCCTCCTTACCACTCAGATGAGCGGTCACCCAGCACTCTCTCAGGAAAGTCCCTAAGAGGCCCAGAAGGATTCAGCAGCCTGAAAGTCGGTCAATTTTCACAACTTCCAACACGGCTTTTGCACAAACTCTAGTACGCTTTGGCCACCAGTAGTCAACAGAAACCACCACATTACGCCAGATGCGTCAAAGGAAGGTGAAAGAAACCTCTTCTGGTCTGGTTAGTCCATTAAGGGAAGGTTTCCTAAACACTTATCAGTTAATGGGCGGCTTTTCTCTCAAAGCATGAAGGTTTATATCCCACAGGTCCATAAGATGGAATGCAAGAGATCCTCTGAGTCACATAAAAGTTAATTTTGACTCCTACTAAGCCGTTTGCCTCAATAGTGTCTTGAGGTCTCTTCCTAGCCCACCATGCATCTCCAGACCCTTTTTTAGCCCATTACCCCCCTCACCCCACCTCCTCCAAAAAGCCATGGAAGTAGCTTTTCACAAGTCATACAATGTTTGATACCTGTGTTGTGTGGCTGAAATAACCACCTAACTAGTGTTTCACCATTTTTATGGTCGACTTATCCTAGACATAACTTTGAGGCAGCGATCAGAGCTCAAGTGAGTCATGCAAACTATATAGTTAAGGCTGTGAGTTGGTCATGACTTTCCGTGACCTCTGTAGCAGCTGGTGCGGCTGGCTCTGGGGCAGCCCAAGCTCAGGCAGCCCATGGGGCATTTGCACCAGCTGCTGCTGGGGCAGTCTCAGGCCACTGCCCACCCCCCAGCAGCAGGAGGAGATTCGGTGTGGGAGGGGGTGAAGGCTCTGGGCAGCACTTACCTTGGGGGGGCGCTCCCCAGAAGTGGCAACATGTCCCTTCCTCCCTCAGCTCCTAGCAATGTGTGCTGCCTCCGCCCACAGGCATTGCCCCTGCAGCTCCCATTGACTGTAATTCCTGGCCAACGGGAGCTGTTGTGCTGGCAGTGCAGAGCTAGAAGCTATGGGAGGGACATGTTGCTGCTTCTGAGAAGCTGGGTAGGGAACCTGCCAGTCCCACTAACTCCCCCAACAGCACCCATGGTGCCCCCTCCCCCAATATTTAGTCGGGGTATAGTACAAGTCATGGACAGGTCACAGGCCAAGTTCTCTCTAAGCTACGCAACAGCCTATTAAGTGCCATGCAGGTGCTTAGGGCTGCAGTGGGGAGAGATTCCTTCCCCCTAGCCCCAGAGGGAAGTGGGGGGGGGAGAAGAGTCGTCTCCCCCTGCCGTAGCCCTGGGACAGCCTACACCCCAAGCTCCTCATTCTTGGCCCCATCCCGGAGTCTGCACCCTCAGCCGTGACCTGTCTGACTTTTACTAAAAATATAAGTGACTAAAAGGTCGCCTTAACTATAGTTTTGAGTCATCAACATAATAGTTAAGGGATCATCCCATCATGGTGCTGGGCAACATCTCTCCTCCAGTTTTAATCTCGCTGGAAGACAACTTTTGTAGAAGATGGGGAGCAAGTGAACTCCACTGTACCCTCTTGGCTGCTGAGAGGAATGGAGAGATGTGGTATTCTTCCTCTCCAAGACAGGTTTATTCATCAGACCTTCGTTCTCTGCCTTCATTAGCCAGGTATGTTTGGCATAATGAAAAATCTGCCAGCAGTCACATACCTCACCTTCCAGATAAGCTAACTGAACTCCGGCCTGGCCTCTGGGGACCCATGCGCCACTCACCAGAATGAGATTCCTTGAGCTACAAGTGTAACTGTCCTGCTCTCCTAGTATTCAAATGGATGGTGCTTACCCCCCTGCACTCTACAACACGCCATTCATACAGTCCCCTTAACTCATTAGTCAGCCATGACTCCCAGATAATCTAAATAAAGGTTATTTCCCACCCCATAAGGATTGAATATTCCCTTCTACCTTGCCTTCCCAATTTGCCTTCCTGTTTCTCTAAAGTCCGTCACTCTTTGACATAACTGTGGGCTGATGGGCAGGTGAGCACTTCATGTCAGTACTGAACCTTCAGTCTTCTCCATGAGAACTCAGGTAGGGGGAAGAGTCCCACCTTTTGTTCTGTTAAGTAATGATCCACGGTTCGAGTGAGGGTATCCCTCAATGTCCACTTACTGAGAATTTTCTGAGCAAATGCCAGTCTTCTAGAACTCACTAGGTTCTTATGACATCACTGACTTCTGAATTCTAGGCTGTCCCTAGCCCTAGGTATCAACTTTGATCCTACAGGCAGGCAGGGTCACTAGGACACTAACTGTTGCTACAGAAATAGCAAATCTTAGCTAGATCATTGTGACATACAAGAGTCCTGGCACATGATTGGCTGTAGATAGGTCTGTAGTTTTAGCTTGTAGTTCTGTTTTTTTTATTTTTTCCACCCTCATTTTATCATAGAATATCAGGGTTGGAAGGGACCTCTAGTCCAACCTGTGGCTCAAAGCAGGACTAATCCCCAACTAAATTCCCCAATAGTCCCTTCAAGGATTGAACTCACAACCCTGGGTTTAGCAGGCCAATGCTCAAACCACTGAGCTATCCCTCCCCCTGTTGGCTTTGGTACAAGAGAATGTTGGTCCCAGGCATGTTTCTGTTCCTGATTCAGTCAGAATTCTTCTCCAGCAGCAGTTGGTTTGACAAGGACCTTATGCTATAATTATGCAGGAGCAAGTGTGAATGAAATATAATCTTTTGCTTAAATCAGCCTTAACTGAAGATAGCTTAATCTTTTGCCAGGCACTTCCCCATTGGCTAGGGCTCAGGCTATAAATCTTTGTTCCAGGCCATCTACGTTAGGGAGGTTTTTATGGGCCAGGGAGTCCTAGCAGACCATAGGTTCACCTGATCAGCTATACAGTTCTCTCCTCACCAAACACCACAGAAAAGTGACTGACAGGGAAGCCACAAGAGTGGACATGTGACCCTCCCTAGCAGTATGTTTCAGGGCAGCCGTCAGAGATGTAAATCACTGAGGGGCAGGGGACGGGACTGGGGAAGACCCGGCTGGTAGCTCTTACCCTGCGCCTGGCTCAGCTGCTAGTCCTGACTGGGCTGGGGAGGACGGGACTTCCTCTTCCCCTGCATGGCATCCAGGGCTGGGTCACACCCACCCCATGATTTCTCATCCAGCTGCAGGAAGCTCTGCAAACTTCCTGTTTCCTGCACCCATCATTCCTCAGCTGCAAGGGGAGGGATCCCTGTACAGGGAAATGCACCCCCATCTGCCCCCCCCCTGCATCCAGACCCTCATAACCAGCCCCCCCTGCTGAGCCCCCCCCCCCCCCCCCGCCAATAAGCTCCATTCCCCCGTACCTGGACCACCCAGTTGAGCCACCTTCACCTGGACCCCCTGCAGAGTCATCACCTTTGCACCCAGACCCCTGCCCCAACAAGCCCATGCACTCAAATCCCCCCACACAGAAACCTCTCAACCCACACCTAGATTCCCCCTGCCCCTCCCCCCCCCCCCACTAAGCAGGTCCACTCCTGGATCCTGCCTTGCTGAGTCTGCCTGCCCACACCTAGCACAGAGGGGCAGGGCCTGAGGTGTTTCTGGGGCAGGCCCGGTCCTTGCGCTCTGTCAGGATTGGGTGCAGCCTCACCACTGAGTCTGTGTCCTCGGTGGGAGCGGCACAGTGATCTCCCACCTCTGTGCAGCCAATCTTTACTTTTAGTTTTCCCACAGAGTTTAAGAGATACATGGCTACACATTGCCTACTTTGACAAAGATCCCCCTGACTTCCCTCATATGAGGGACAAACAAGAAGTACTTTCCTACATTTGGAAATTTCTCTGCAGACAGCCAATATTCTGTTTGCAGTATAGCAACATTCTGTAATATAGAAGTGCGAGGTATTAGACACAAATGGCCAATGCCTTTCTACAGACAAATTTAAATTCTGCCAGAGAGAGTTAACATTAAATTCATACTTTTTTATAAAAGTGAAGTTCAGTCTGCCTGTACAGAACACTTTTTGAACATACACTATGCATTTGGTTTATTTCAGAAGCTAGTCACTGCACTATGTAAAGCAAGTTCTATTCTGCTCTTTTACTTCCTCACAGCATTAGATTTTATAGTACAAACCCATGTTAATATAGATTATCATGGAAACTATCATAGTTGTTAATCAAATGGGAAATAATCCAAGTAGAATTTTTTTTAAAGAAACTGGACAAACCTGGATGGAGAGTTCACCATGACATCACTAAGAGACACCTCACACGGCACTGGAACATCCAAGTTAGAGGCTGAATCTGCCAATACAGTACCCATTTCCGATTCAGACAGCATGGTCTCTGCAAAAGATTAAAATGACAAAGTGATAGTTTAAAACAGCTTTAAGGAAACCAGTTCTCCTCAACATTGTGTTATCTGAACAAGCCAATTCAAACAACTGTCACTGAAGGCAGCAGTATTTGTATTTGCAAAGATAAAATAAGATTCTTTATCTGGTCCAGTAGTAGGATGGCACTATAGAATATATTCTATGAGATTTGTTAAGAGTTGTTAGATTTCCGCCCCCCCCCCCATTCATTTTAAAAGAATAGTCTTTAGTTGAACTGCTTACAATTTTGAACATTTCATAAAGAGGTTCCCCCCATTTATATCTTACACTGTTTAGCCAGAAATACTGAATTTAGATCTTAACCCCCCAAGACCCCAACCATCATCAGAGAGTTATGGTTTAGAGTCACACAGTGCACTGTCTGTGCCTTTGTCCAGTCCTTCTCCTCTGCAGTCTGTCCGCATGAGCACAGATGTGTAACATCCTTTATTTTTAAACTAGTGCCCACCAGGAAGAGCTATAGCATCTTATGTCATGTGTTCTCTGCATTGCAATTGGAAGTAGCCCATCACCCCACTTTTCTCCTTATATGGAAAGGCTGATCATGTGTTTGTTCCTCTCCCCCCCCCCGCCAACACCAGCACATGCAATTACTTTCTTAGAGGATGCTGGATAGTTTCCTTTTTCCTGCCTGGAACATGTCCACAACAGCTGTGATGTGGTCACAGCAACAGGGTTACTGTACTATAGGCAGTCAAGAGGGCACTTGCTTGCAAAGCATCTATTACATTTGAACACAGTGTCACAATTCATTTTTGTAATAATCAGTTTATGAAACCCACTCAGGAAGAAGGCAGCTACTAGTCAGCATTAAGTGAATGTATCACTATTTTGTCTTAAAGGTCGAGTTTGTTCTTCATCTAAAATTAACCTAATGCTAGAAGTGTCAGTTTTACTTGAGCTTTGCATTAGTCAGTACATAGACCTCAAACTCAGGATCATTGTGTTGGGCTTTATTTGCTTAGAAGAAAATCATTCTATAAAAAAGGAAAAACACATTCCTGTTAACTCCTTTAAGAGTCATGTTCACCATACTATTTTTTTTATCATCATGTAAGACACTGCAATAACTTTAAAGTTGTCAATACAAGGCACTACTGATAACCTAAAATTCAGATAAATGGGTTTTTATACTAAGGGCTGGTTGCTTTCCTCTAGTTAGTCATGAAGCAGAGTCTGCTGAACTGTGGGGCTGAGGGAAGAGGGTAGTAGCAGCTTTGAATCATTTTGCTGCATCAGAACCTGTCTTCAAAATATATTGTATGGCTGCTTCACCATGGCCAATCTATAGTATGCTACTCTCATCCCAGCAGGAAATTCTTACAGGAGTTAAATGATAGGAGGGCAGTCAAGCCACGAGTGTGGGAGATAAAGTGTGACAATATGGGAATTCTCTGAAATATTTGTTATGAAGCTTGTGTGCCTCAGTTTCCCTCTGCATTTGCATTGTAAAAAAGTTTAAGTCTCCTGCTAAAACAGCACAGGAAGCATGAAGGAGGACTGTCACCTGGTGGTCTGAGTGGAAGAGCTAAGTCATTAAAGACTGGCTCAAATGGACCCCAAATCAAATCAGAACATCCAGCAAGACTGAGACACCTCAATGACTGAGCATAAACACCTAACAGCAGGAAGCCCCAGTAAGTGGAATTTGTGACAAACTGGAGAACAAGATGTCAGGTGACTTGAAGAAAGGGACTTTTGGAGAGACTCAGGAGCCCAGACCTGGGGAACAAAAGAGGAAATGGGGGCAGAGGGAGAGAAGAGAGAGCATGCATGCATGCCAGAGATTGAGTCCATCACAGCTTGGCTGGCTCATCACAGCACTGTTTGACCAGGGAGGTCTATGGCTTAACTTCTGCCTCTCTGTACTAATCTAAGGATTACAGGATTGTGTATGCCAGGTGACTAACAAACAGTTATGTTGTTTTTGGAAAGGCTGCCTGTGTTACTGTAAACACCACACCCCCTCAGCACTGCACCCCAAAAGGGCACAATATAAGCCTCCTGCAGTAGTTTGGCTTGGCTGGATTTGCTGCAGGGAGCCATGGAAGAAGGCCCAGTCTTGAGTACTTAGTTCCACAGAGGCAGGCCCATGTGGGTGCTTGGGGTCTGGCACACTAGACGGGGTCACTCCCAGGAGACTGGTTACTGGCTGGGCCTAGACCAGACCATGCAATTCCATAACGTAAGAGGAAGAGCCTTGACACAAGCAGCATTATAAAGTCTTTGCTCCCTGTATGTTTTCACTGGGATGAATCTACTTTGCCAGCAATCATAAGTGTCTGGGGTTTCTAAGCCACACACCCCATCTGAGCACATGGAGTAAGTGAAATAAAGTTGGGCAAGGAGTTTTCATGGAAGAATCTGGCTGAAATATCCTGCGTTTACAATTCATTTAAGTGATAGGATGTTCTTTTGACCTCCAAATTATCAGAACAGGGACTGTTGATTACATTGTGTATTTACATATGTATGAGTAGGGTGGACAAAAAACACAAACATTATCTCCCTACATGCCTTTTGAGGGTTATTTATTTTGCAGGATGTTTAACCCTTTCTAGCCATGAGTCACACCCCTAACAGGAGACTGGGGTGGAAGGGTGAAATTAGAGCTCCTGTATACAATTTAAGGACCTTCCAGCATTGATATGAGCTATGTTTATATTCAAGTATCGGGGGTAGCCGTGTTAGTCTGTATCCACAGAAACAGTGAGGAGTCCGGTGGCACCTTCAAGGCTAACAGATTTATTTGGGCATAAGACTCCATGCATCTGAAGAAGGGTTTTTTTACCCACGAAGGCTTATACCCAAATAAATTTGTTGGTCTTGAAGGTGCCACCGGACTCCTCATTGTTTTTGTGTTTATACTGAATTCTTTGTAAGGCTAAAATTATTGATGCATGCTTTGGCCCCAGTTAAAAACTTAGTCCATATTTTGTTAAACACTTTAGTGATTTCAGGGTTTTGGTCTGTGTGTTAAGTTAACAGCCATTAATGTTCTCCAGAGAGCACTTACTCTGCCATTCAACCATGAAGGCTATGAGCGGTTGTACCTCAGTTTCCCTTTATGCCCAACAATTCAAACTTGTAGTGGTTTTTCTGCTGTGTACACTTTCAAGATTAGATACAGGCACCAACAGTGAAATATCAGTATCACCAGGCCTTTTAACATAGTGTGTGTCATGTAATGAAAATGAAACAGTATAACCATGAAGCCTTTTACAACATAATGAGTTCTTATGTATTACTCCCCAACATGTTCAAGGGTTTTTCAAAAAGCCCTGCACATTGTAGGTGTAGTTTTTTGTATCAGCAACAAGTTAGTTACAATCATAAGCAACATCAGTTTTATCACAAGTGTACTTTTACAATTATTTTTGTCATGCCAAGCCTTTGGTTTAGGCAATTCATTCTTTAGGGCAGCTTGTTCAATATCCCTTTGAATCTTTGTAGCTTTTTTTGACCTCAGGGTCTTCCTTAACATAGACTTTCAATTTAACCATTTCCTTGGTGTTTTGGTATTTTAGGGTTAACCTGTGGCTTTTATTTGCCAGGTTTAATCATTCTTGTCCCCCCTGTCCAGGAGGGGGGAGATCTGAACTCTTTGGCATAAGAGAATCCACTGGCTGGCTGGGTGTGTCCCTTTCGCTAACAGGAACAGGCAAGTCTTTCTCCCCCCAGTCAGTTAGGTAATTTGCATTACAGTTCACCAGTTTTCAGATCCTCAACCTTTACCAATTCCAAGGCTGGACTCTGTCTTAAAGAGATGCCATCCATTTTCACTAGCATGTTAGACTCAAGATTATTTTGTCCTTCCATTACCAACCTCTGTTTCCACATGGAATCAGATGTCAAGTCCACTAAGAGACAAGTCATATCCAAAATATCTAGAGATGAGAGTTTGCCTGTTCTCTCCTGCATCCGTGTGAGTTCAGTTACAAGGCTGTTCTGCTCTGGGGGGAAAAAGCCAGTAACTGGATCTTTCCCTAGTACCTGAGTCACAGACTGCTTATTTAAATAATCAACATGGAGACATTCATGTTCCAACAGCACTGTTTTCCCAACAAACTGGTTAAGTTTATAGGGCTGTTTAAACTCCCTAACAACTTTTATTTCATTTCAAATCTTTTCAAAGCTATCCACACTGGGCCTTTCTGTGGCCAGTGGATTTATACACATCTGAAAGATTTTGGCCATTAAGTACCAACACACTTTCCTTAGAAGAGACGGTTTACTATCAACAATGGCCCATTAAGAGTCAGTGGAAAACAATTCCTTTTCAAAGATTTCAGAGTAGCAGCCGTGTTAGTCTGTATCCGCAAAAAGAACAGGAGTACTTGTGGCATCTTAGAGACTAACATTTATTAGAGCATAAGCTTTCGTGGACGAAGTGGGCTGTAGTCTAATAAATTTGTTAGTCTCTAAGGTGCCACAAGTACTCCTGTTCCTTTTCAAAGACTTCACCCAGAAATTCATTTCCTTCTGCAATATCATGTACTGCAACAGGTTCTGAGCTTTATTTATGTCCACAACAGGAAAAAACAAAAAACTGCTAGACTTCATAGTCACAAGATTAAAAGCACTCTTTCTTGCTACAAATTTCCACACTGTCAGTAGGTAACAGTCAAATTACCTTCATGATTTCCTTGTGCCGTAGCTATATCACATCACCCTGATCAGACAAGGTTGTCATATCTTTACCCAGCAACACACTATCAAAAGGCAAAATAGAAGCACCAGAATTGCTTGGTCTCTGGGAGCTATTATGACAACTGGATACAACCTAGTTGCAATATCATCCCTAGCAGACACAAACTTAGGACCACTTCCTTCCTGGGCTTTAATTGTATCCTTCACTGTCACAATTCTCCACACTGGTAACACGTAAGGTATGGGGGTACTTGTGTTGACCAGGTTAGTGGAACAATCCATCACTGTACCCTTTCCTTCCTCAGTTAGGGCTTTAACCTGATCACCAACTTTAATCTGCTTTAGAGAAACATTTCCTTATCTAATGCCAGATTCACTTCTGAGATACCAGACAGACATGTAGGAATTTTTTCCACATATACACTGCTTCTTTGCACATCTTCCTCGGACAAACGTTTGGAGAAACCCTCCCTAGGCAAATCCTTGCCCTTAATAGACACAGGTTCAGGATTATTTCTTTCCTGTGACTGGTTTATGTCGTCAACTTGACTGAACAAAGTTTTAATATCATCCCCAATCAAATTAAGTCATAGCTGGTGTAAGGACTCTATTGCCTAATGTTTAACACCATCCTATTCAATATGGATTCTGGTTAAAAGGCACACTTACAGTAAACCCAGAGGATTACAGTATTCACACTGATTTGGTAAATAATCTTCCTCTGACAAAATCTGTTTTTACAACTTTTAACAGCACTCTTGTTATTTGCCCTAAACAGCTTTTACTATTGACTTTTACATTTTTTGCACAAGTTATGGGGTTACCTTCACCTGAGCTCACAGTAAAAGTATTTACATAAAAGGGGCAGTGTTGGGGTAAATTTGGTTTTACACGCACACACAGTCAAACATACCAATATTGTCACAAACTGGATAGATTCTATCCCCATATTGGTTGGGGAGAGGAACTGGTTTTTCAGTATAATACAGTTCCTGTTCCTTTATTCTCTTGAACTGGAGCTTAAGTCTGTCCACTTTTGCCTTAGCTTCTAGTTCCTGCGATCAAATATATGCCTTTTTTTGTTCATGTTCAAAACAGAGGCGTTCTTTTTCAGCAGCTTCTCCTTCCGTATTAGCTTTTTTTTTTTTTTTTTTCGTTTTTGTTCAAGTTTAGCTGCTGGTTTCTCACCACAAGCATTTTCACTGGGTCTGCTTCCTTATCACTGGCAATTAACAGATTTTTCAGTTCCTGCTCTGGGGCCTTTTGTTTAAAATACAACCCTCTCTGTAAGCACAGTTTTGAGGCTTTTTCCTGTCAGGATCTTGATCATGGGTCACTCACTGATTTTTAACCATTAAACTCTCCAATATCAAAATTAAATTTTGACGAGCGTGTGGTTCGGATCCAAAAGCCCACTTAACCTGTGGTACGTAGTATGTATCTAAGCACAACTATACCACTGTTACTGGGGTCCTAGTGGGGAGCCAGCTGTGGTCACTCAATTATGGTGAATTGCAAAGAATGGGGCAGACAATCCCCCAAAAGCTAGTGGATATTCCAATACTTAGATTCACCAAACCAGCATAGACAGCCTCTTTATTACGTTAATGGTTACTCAGAAGTCCAAACAGTTCCCTTAAAATGATCCAGCCTCAGGCCCCCCACGACAAATGTGATGGAAAATTTCTGTAATTCTTATTACAGAAACTAAAATGTATTAAAACAACAAGAGTATGGTTAAAAGATCAATATACATACAGACATGAGTTCAATTCATTGAGTTTCAGATTCACAGCAGAGATGCTGTGCTTTGTAATTGCAAAGAGTTCCTTTAGAATTCAGTTTATAGTCCAACATCCAAATCTCATATTCATGATGTATCAGCATAACTGGGACCTCAGTCTTGCAACTCAAACTTCCCCTGATGAAGTCTAAGCAGATCTGAGATGACAGAATCAGGACCCAAGGATCTTTTATACAATTTCATGTCTTAAGAAGTTGGAATTCCTCAGGGAACAAAAGGTAATTAGGATGACTTTGAAGGAGGTCCATCACCAGTACTTAGCTATACAAATTAACATAA
The DNA here is from genome assembly GCF_013100865.1 of Trachemys scripta elegans. NCBI lineage: Eukaryota > Metazoa > Chordata > Testudines > Emydidae > Trachemys > Trachemys scripta. The sequence goes on along the minus strand of NC_048319.1, from coordinate 9,405,619 downwards.
GGCCATTCACAGTGCATTTCAAAGAGAGATAAATACTGAGATATCCCATGTTTACAATCCATTTACATGATAGGATTTTTTTGACCTCTGAATTATCAGAATACAACATAGACAGGGACTGTTGATCACATTGTCCACCCTACTCATACATCTGTAAATACACAAATATCTCCCCACATGTCTTCTGTGGGTTATTCATTTTGCAGGATGTTTAACCCTTTCTGGCCATGGGTCACAGTTGTCAAGGCTGGATTTATGATTCAATAGTCTACTTACTTTGCTGCCCCACCTCTGACTGGAAGAGTGTTAACAAGTCACTTCACCTTGTATAGTCCCTTGAAATGTGTTAACTACTCATGCTTATGGTCCACCTTGTATTTAGCTGTGACACTTGGATTAAGTTTCCCAGCTCTAGGCTGTCTACACAGATGATGTTAAAGCACTGCTGGGGCAGCGCTTTAACGTGGCTATGTAGTCGCAGCTCCAGCACTGGGAGAGAGCTCTGCCGACGCTGTAATAAAACCACCTCTGCAAGGGGAATGGCTCCAGTGCTGTAGCAGTGTCTACACTGCCACTTTACAGCGCTGAAACTTGCATCGCTCAGGGGGGTGTCTACACTAAGTGCTACATCAGCATCAGTGCAGCTGTACTGCATCTGGTGAAGATGCTTTATGCCAGGGGTGGCCAAAATGTGGCTCATAGCCACATGTGGCTCTTTTACTGTTAAAGTGCAGCTTGCAGACCCCCCCCCCCACCTACCAGATTGGGGGAGCAGCTTGGGACCTCTGTTTTTCAGTGAGGTGACGAGGTAGGGACTTCTGCCCAGCAGGGAGTGGGAGTCTCAGGGCTTCTGCCCCACAGGGCACACCTACTGGGGCTCAGGGCTTCAGCAGGAGCGAGGCTGAAGACCCATCAGGTGTCGCCCATGAAGCTGAAGCCCTAAGCCTTGGCTGGTGTGCCCTGGTTCTCAAACTTCTGAAGATGGTTGTAGGTGGCTCAGAGTCAGTAAGTCTGGCCACCCCTGCTCTATGCAGATGAGAGAGTTCTCCCATTGGCATAATAAGTCCACCTCCGTGAGAGGCAGTAGCAGCTTTCCTGCTGAATTAGCGTGGTCCACACCGATGTTTAGGGCAGTATAAGTCAGGGGTTCTCAAATTGAGAGTCAGGACCCCAATGTGGCCTGGGACTAGGTAGGTGAGAGTCTCTCTTAATATCCTGGGATTGACACAGCTACAACACTGGATGCTGGAGCAGAAAGTCTAACTTTAAGAAGTACCCCGGAAATAATTCTGAAACAATTGAACACACTGACAATCGTAGCTGCACCAGACAGGTAATTTCAGCAAATCGGTTCAGTTTTGGCTGAGAGAAGCTAACTGATGTCTCTTAGTCTAAGTATTGGAACTTTAGTATGGTTAATATTTCAGGAACACCACTTCAGAGACTGTACTATTTGAACAAGAAAGGGACTATTTGGTGATCGTATTAAAATTAATTTGGCCTTAACGTTTAGAGCAGGCTGTACCTTAACAAAAGGCAGGGAATAGAGGTTTCAGATTACATTTTGTTACTAGTGCAGAAGTACTTTATATTTATGATTTTAACTCTTGATCGCTTTGTGCAGAAGGCACTGAATTAGAGGAAGTTAAGTAAGCCTTTGTTTTCTTGAATGTGACCCTAATGGGTGGAGGAAGGGAAGCATGGATTTCAGATGATTTTTCCTGCAATTTCATGACATATGGGAAATAGTGTGACAGTTACTACAGCTTCCTCACAATCTCTCTCTCTCAAAGGTTCTTTGTTGATTTACAGCAGGGGTGTCAAACAGATTGTTTTGTGACCATAATTATAGTTGACATTTCAACATAATTATATTTGAAAAGCTAAGGTTCACGTTAAAGAGACAGCATCTACATGGGAAACTTTGGTAAAATTCCCTACCAGCACAGCTTTACCAGTAGGCTATTTTCAGTTTGTGCATTTGACAGCACATTAGACAGGGGAACCTAAATTTGACTATACGGTCAGTTTCCCTTTTTGTTTGAATGGGGTTTCCCCCCCCCCACCCTCAGAAGCAACTTTTTGAAGCATGAAGCTGTAATTTTAAAACCACAAAAGTTGAGGACCACCATAGTATGTTGGTGTAGTATTCAAGACTATCCCTTTAACCTGAATTTTTAAACTAACTGAATTTCAAGTCAATGGTACCCCCTACTGAGTCTTTAAGGTAATTTTAAGCTATTTCACTACTGATCATTTCAGTTTCTACTAAACAGTAACATTTAACTTATGCATCCCAAGAAGTGGGCTGTAGTCCACGAAAGCTTATGCTCTAATAAATTTGTTAGTCTCTAAGGTGCCACAAGTACTCCTGTTCTTTAAACAGTAATTATAGATTATGAGATGGGGAAATATAGGTAGGCAACTAGTTGCTGCTTAGGGAAGAGTAATAGATGTAAACCTCTCTTCCCCCCTCTAAAAATTTAATCTCCTTTATTCCTGCCCAAAACAGGAACTTTAAATTTATTTATCCCTTTTGGGTGCCAGAATTCCCAATGGACTTCTGACCAGATGCTAAAGCCTCTGTTCTCTCTGCCTACTCTCCCAAAGATTCTGTATTGAAAAATGCATACATTTATTGTACATGAGAACTATAGGTTGAAAAGGACAGAATTTACTGCAGATATCCAGAACACAAGGGGAACTGGCTAGATATGCAGCCTGAACTCCCAACCAGTGAAATTTGGTGAACCATCACTGCAAGTGTAGTAATTTTTGTTCACTAGTTAAGGCTACACTGCAGTTATAAATTAATTAGTAGGAGCTGGTTAAGATAAGATTCCTTTTTCTCATTTAACTTTAGTTTTTAGCTTTAATTTATAAGTCTAATCTCTCATAAATAATCTAAATCAACAGTTGTGTTCCATGGACCACTAGTGATCTGTTGAGACAGGTTTCCAAGTTCCTTTGTAATCATCTGCTAAGCCACCTTGCTTACACAGAACAATGTTAGAATAGCAGTTTCTATATTTGCCCCAGGGATGTTATTATAGTTACTGGCAGAGATGGCAGTCCATATTACCACAAAACAGAAGGGGTGGTGTTCCCTACGGCACAATTATGAGGGGAGCCACATCATGAAAAATTCAGAAACCCTGAGTTAGCTAGTACTGTGAACATTCTATATAGTGATCCTCCTTGACATCTGGATTTAGCTGCCAAATAATAGTTTAGAAAAACGTGGAGTTTGTTACTGAATGCACAGAGGACATTTCAAAACTCCTGGTAAAATACTGGAATGAACTATTAATTTATGGTTGTTGCAGAATGTTCTGAAGTCTTGTACCAATTTTAGGAAAACAGTGCTGAAATGACTAACACTGCAGGCGCCTTCTGCAGCATCATGCAAGTGTAACCTGATTATTTCAGCCAATAGACATCTTACAAGTCATCACTGTGTCACATGATAAGCTTATTCATTCAGTTTCTGGAGACTAAATGTTATCAGAGAACATTAACCTGTTGTAGATGTCACAAGTGCACTTCTTCCTGAAGAGGCAGACAGCAGAAGTACCACGAGTTACTCACACAGAAGGAAACAAACACTGATAACAGTTTAATACTGATGAACATATGAAGCACTGTTTATAGCCATCAGCTTTTTCCACAGGAAGCTATGTATGTGGCAGGAAGTCTACTGGTGATTCTTTAACATGAAACAATATCTATTTAGCTTTAATATAGGCAGATGAGATCTCTCCTCTAGGGACTAACAAAGCTCAAAACATTTTCATCCAGAACTTGAAATAAGCAGTTGAACTTCAGAAACTGGTGCAACTTTAAGTATACTGGCAATAGTTTTCACAAGACAGCTACAGAAGAAAGGGTATAACATATACCAAGCACAACCTACCTCAGGGGTTGGCAACCTTTCAGAAGTGGTGTGCCAAGTCTTCATTTATGCACTCTAATTTAAGTTTGAGTGCCAGTAATACATTTTAATGTTTTTAGGTCTTTTTCTATAGGTCTAATATAACTAAACTATTGTTGTATGTAAAGTAAATAAGGTTTTTAAAATGTTTAAGAAGCCTAATTTAAAATTAAATTAAAATGCAGAGCCCTCTGGACCAGTGGCCACAACCTGGGCCAGTGTGAGGGCCACTGAAAATCAGCTCACAAGCCACCTTCGGCATGCGTGCCACAGATTGCCTACCCCTAACCTACACCATTTTTGGAGCAGGAACTTCCTCAGCATTGGTTAGTTACCATTGCTAACCCTCCATTTTAAAAACAGACTGAATTTTCCAAATCTGATCCGATATCACATTGGATGAGGTCAGTACCAATTATGACTATGGGATACATTGAGAGTTTAGAGTTTAGTTCAGCCATTAGAGAAATACATAAAGTCCTTTTAAACAACTGTGTCACACCTTTAGAGCGACACCTGAGCCACATAAGTTATTAGACCTCACCTGGGCATAGCTTTGTTTTAATATTTGCCTAAGAAAATGTCAACAAAACAAAGGTCTAGAAGCTTATAAAGCTGTGCCAACTGCAAACATCCTGGCAGGTTTCAACTGTAAGGCTACAGACTACTGTTCTTGTAGCTAGGAGAGCTTGTACCTTCAGAACAAGGGTAGGGCACGCCTAACAAGCTGCCAAACGCTCACTGTTTGCGCCATTGGGGGAAGAAGGGAAACAAAAGAGAAAATAGAATTTCTCGTTCTCCCATTAGACACACAAACCCTCAAGAGCCCCAGAGGAGGTCACCCCCTCGGGGAGGCCGAACACGTGGCAGGGTTACAGCGCTTTTCCATCCAGCCCCGAGCAAGTCTCTGCCCACCAACGCCCTGACTCCGCTGCGGGAGGTGAGGCACCTGCCTCGCCAGCCCCGCTCCGAGCCAAGCCTCTGTAGCGCCGTAGCGACCAGGCAGGGCTGGGGGGCAGCGCCCGCCGCTGCAGCTTCCCGCCCGGGGCACCTCTCAGCCCCTCGGGCTACACCCGGGCGGGCGCTGGCAAGGGCGCGGGGCGGGCGGTCACCAGAGCCCCGCACGCTGCCCCCGCCCCAACTCCTGCCCACGAGAGAGGAGGAAGGGGGAAGGGAGCAGGGACCCCCCCCCCACGCCCAGCCCACCCCGGGGGGGGGGGGGGAAGCAGCCTCTCCATCACCAGCCGTACCTGAGGGGGGAGGGAAGGGGCAGCCCCTTCCTCCATCACCGCCCCGCCTGCGGGGCCGGTCACATCCCGCCCCAGTGCCTGAGAGCAGGGGCAGCCCCGCCATCGCCCCCCATCCCCTGAGGGGGTCAGGGGCAGCCCCGCCATCGCCCCCCCGTCCCTGGGGAACCAGCCCCATCCCGCCCCAGCGCCTGTGGGGGTCAGGGCCAGTCCCGCCTGAAGGGGGAGAAGGGGCAGCCCCCGTCCCTTTACCTGGGGGTGGGTGGCTGGATGGGCGCGCGCCGAGCCGAGCCGAGCCTCCTCTCCGCGCGCAGCACTGACTGGCTGCCTGTAGGAGGCATCAGGGCCCTTAAGTTTAAAGCGCTCGCGGGAGGGGGAGGGGCGAATCCCCTCCCGGTCGCGTCACCGCCTCGTGCCGCTTGAAAGACCCGCGCGCGCCCCCGCCTCCCGGAGCGCGAGCCCGATTGGCTGACACGCCTCTCGTGAGAGGGCGGGGCCAGGAGCGAGCGACGCCGTTTTTCCGCCAGCAGCCGCCAAGGGAGGGAGGGGGTGAGCGCCGCGCGGCCGTAGCCCCGCCCCCTTCTGTAACCCTCGGTCATTGACCTCCGCTAGGCCACGTGGAGTCTGCAGCCGCCCCCCCCCGGCGGGTGATTGCGCAGCTGCTCAGGGGAGATGGGCCATAGGCGGGGACCCGAGGAGCTGTTACAACAGCGGGGGATTGGCTCAGTTAGCATCGATTGTTATCAATATGATGGTTATAATCGGCCGGGGTAGCAAACATGGGGTGGCACGGTGCGTTATTAATTGCAGTCATTCATCACAGGCAGGTACGGGGACAACAGGCATTGGGGAAGCAAACAAAGCAGACCAGCAACAAAGCCTACAGCAATTTATTGCAGGCCAGTCGCAGGTGCAGTAACAACTCTTGGAGAAGCTGGGGAGTCCCATGATAGGGAGTGATAAGTGGGCGACGGTCATGGGGCTGTGCAAAATGGGCCATATGCCTGACCCCGATGCCTTCTGGTTAATGTTTTCCCTGCCTTTTGGATTATAGAAAGTATGGGCTCCCTATCAATCTCTCCTGAGAAACAAGCTGTTTATAGGGTGCTGTGCAATGAAAAAGCCTCAGATTATGATACCATAAAGGCAGCCATTTTAGATCAGATGGGTCTGTCAGCAGATGGATAAAGCCAGAATTTTAGACAGCAAGGGGGGCACAGGGGACAAGACCTAGGGGCTTTGCACAAATTATTGGATTGGATGGATCCCTGGGTGGCTGAGGCCAGGTGACTGAGGAATTGGGAAGATCATGGATTTCATTATTTTGGAACAGCTTTTGCAGTGCCTCCCCCAAATCACTAGGTCTTGGGCATGGAGGCGTTAACCCACTATTCTGGAAGCCACTGTTAAATTCACTGAGTTCATGGAAGCTGGTGTCCCGAGTAAGACAACATGTTCATTTAAAGAACATGACCTGGGGAGGAAAGATGGGGAACTACAGACTACAAAGTGCTGGAGAAGAAAAGAGGAAGGAGACCCCACCCACAAACTGCCAAATTGTTTATCAATGTGGGGGCTCAGGACATCTGAAAAGGGACTGCCCCTATGTGGACTACAGTAACTCCACACTTAACGTCGTCCTGGTTAAAGTTATGTCGCTGGTCAGTTAGGGAACATGCTCATTCAAAGTTGTGCAATGCTCCCTTATAACGTTGTTTGGCAGGGGCCTGCTTTGTCCGCTGCTTGCAGGAAGAGCAGCCCATTAGAGCTAGCTGGTGGGGGCTTGGAACCAGGGTGGGCTGGCAGCCCCCCTAAGTTTCCTGTGTGGCTGCTGCCCAGTAGGCTATCAATTGCCAGGCAGTTCAAGTGTCCCTCCCCCAGAGGTGAAAGTAAGCCGGTCCAGTCCATCTGTGCTGGATCGCACTGGCTTCCGCGGCCAGGATTAAATGGGCTCTGAACTCCCCACAGTGGTGGGGAGCTCCGAGCCCTTTAAATCCCGCCCACAGCTCTGGCAGCAGGGCTGGGGCCGGGATTTAAAAGGCTCAGAGCTCCCTGCCACTGCGAAGAGCCCAGAGTCCTTTAAATCCCGGTCCCAGCCCTGCCGCCGGAGCTGCAGGCGGGATTTAAAGGGCCCAGAGCTCCATGGCGGCCGGAGCCCTGGGCCCTTTAATTTGCCCAGGGGCTCCCAGCCACCTCTGCAGCTGGGAGCCCCGGGTTGATTTAAAGGCCCTGGGGCTCCCAGCCACAGCTGGTGCCCCAGGGCCTTTAAATCTTGAGAGGGTCTGCCTCTTCTGGTTGAGGCCACACACCCCCCCCCCGGACTCTGGCAGTACTGGTAAGTCCTGTAAATTACTTTCACCCCTGCCCTCCCCACTGCTGTGTGCTGCTCCTGGGAGCCTCCAGCTTGTTGTGCACGGGGTGGGGGGGAAGAGGGGTGCTGATGTCAAGGTGTCCTGCTGTTGCTGCTCTCCCCCTGCTCCTGTACCCATCTCCACAGAGGAGTGGGGGACATGACAGGGCTCAGGACAGAGGGAGGTTGCAGGCAGCAGCTGCTGTGTCAACTTCTTGATCTACTTAAAAAGGCAGTGTACTTAGAGTGGGATCGGTGTACTTAAAGGAGTAATGCATCTCCCTCCCTCTCACACACACACTGCGTGTCCCACACGCACACACACAGGGCGCTTTGGAAAGTGGAGGGAGTAGTGTGCTCCAGTGGGATAGGGTGGGCTCATCATCACGTTCAGTTTCCACAGGGAATGATAGCAGCCACTGCCATGCGTTTGTTGTGTCTCCTCCCTTTATTTGTGCTGCCTTGTAGAGTGTGAGGCTACATTAACAACGTGTTAACCCTTGAGGGCTCAGTCAAATACTAGTTCATCATTTAGCAGCAAGGCATTTCCACCCTCTGCCACCGACAAAGCTCCCGCCTCTCATTGGGGGTGGAACATTTTTGTCAGCGGCAGAGCTCTCTCCTGCCAACAAAGAGCGGCTACGCAGCACACCTTTTAGCGGCACGGCTGTGTCGCTAAAAGTTGCGTAGTGTAGACATAGCCTTGGTGTGTCTCACTCTGTAACAGCAATGTTGAACTACTGATACAAGTTAGAGTGTTTACTTTCTTCTTAAAGGTGCAGTAGTTATCCCTATATACAGCACAGTACTCTCTTCCAAGTTTCTACCAAAAATAGTGTCTCTAAAAATAAAAATTATTCAAATCTTAATATGCATATCAAATATTGCAACAGAGAGCAGAGTAGATGTTTCCCCTATACAATTAGAAACTAACTAGCAACATAGTGTTGCTTTCAGGTCAGTGCAAAACAAAGCTCACAGCCTGCATCTACACTAGAAAACATTGCAGCTGCAAACATTAGCCAGCCCTGGCAGCAAGAGAAACAGTGGAAGTATTGAGCAGCAAAAAGGTAGCGTGGCCTACTAGATAGGACACTGGACTCAGTTAACTCTCTTCCCATGTATGACTCCAGAGATGCTAAGTAGGGCTAGATGATAAGATAGCAAAAATGGCTGAGTCTCATCTGTACTATAACTTCCATCATTGCTGCTAATGGTGGAGCCGCATGAAGCTACAAAGTTTGCTACGATAGACAAGGCTACGTGCAGCATAAAAGATCTTACTATCGCCAGTGAAGGAAAGTGTGTCCCCACCTGTCTTTTGTTATGATTCTACAGTCTCCAGAAAGTGGAAAGGTATGCAGCCAATCTCTCTCTGTACCTACAGAGGTAACCAACACCAACTTCCTCATTGTAAATGTGGTAACTTTGTAGTAGGGAAGCCAGCCACCAGCAGCCTCCTCACACAGATCTTAGCTGCCAAAGAACCTAATGACATTTGCCTACTCATCTGAATTTTGAACAGAACATCAGGATACTGCACTTTAATTCATGACTACAATCTGCCTGAGTCATTGTGTTGGAGGCTGACTCCAGTAGGCTGTTAAGTTAAACTTTACTGCAAATGAAAATGCTCCCGATTACTGATACAGCAGAGCCTATAAGCAGCATTTAAGACATCAGGAACATAAAGCCTATGGTCCATTTGCTCCTGCATCTGCCTTTGTCCTTGGCCAATACCTACTGTTTAGGGGAGGAATATGGAATGCTTGAGAATGGAAGATGATCTGGTGGCACACTCCAGCAGGAGCGCCAGAACCTCCCTGGTCCCACCTCGTCCCCCCAATGTCCTGCCCCATCCACTCCTCTCACTGCCTTTCCCCTCCTACCCCTGCCCTGGATTTAAAAAGGGCTGGGTCATTTTATGACCAACTGGTAATAACTTTTGTCCCTGTACCAATTAAAGCTAATCTCTTTCATTGCAGAGCGTAAATTGATCCCCTGCAGCTGTTGGGAACAAATCCTTCTCTCCAGGGCACAGTTGCCCCATTAGCCAGCTGCATTGCAGTGGAGTGTGCTTTGCTCTAGTCTGAAGAATTGCCAATAATAGATACACCTTCCAGCCAAGGATCAGGGAGAGTTTAACAAACGTGAATTTATCCTCACGGTCCCCTAGTGCAAGATAGACCAGTGTTACAGTCTCCAGCTGACATATATGGAAGGTGAGACACAGAGAAGCAACTTGCACAGCATCACACATTGTCAGAGACTGGGGCATGGGCAGTCATGCCTAGTGGTTGGAACAGGAATTGGTAGCCAAGGATGGGAGCTGAAGGTCAGAACTGACCCAGCCCTTTTTAAATCCAGCCCCAGTAATTAGCTCTGACCCCTTGGAGCAGTGAATGCCACAGGATGGCTATAGCTTTTGTGAAGTATTTCCCTCTATTGCAGTGTTTCCCAAACTTGGAACGCCGCTTGTGTAGGGAAAGCCCCTGGTAGGCCGGGCTGGTTTGTTTATCTGCCCTGTCTGCAGGTCCGGCCGATCGCGGCTCCCACTGGCCACGGTTCATCGCTCCAGACCAATGGGGACTGCGGGAAGCGGCGTAGGCCGAGGGATACGCGGGCCGCTGCTTCCAGCAGCTCCCATTGGCCTGGAGTGGCGAACCGCGGCCAGTGGGAGCTGCGATCGGCCGAACCTGTGGACGGGGCAGGTAAACAAACCGGCCCAGCCCGCCAGGGGCTTTCCCTACACAAGCCGCGTCCCAAGTTTGGGAAACACTGCTCTATTGGTTCTAAATTGGTGGAGAGTTAACTTCACTGAGTGTCCGAGGGTTCTCATATTATCAGACATTATCCACGGGATGCACTGTTTGACTGATTGTTAATGGAATACAGAATCATTCACCTCTAGGTTATTGTTTCATATCCAGCCTAGGTCAGTGGAGACTAAAAGTTCTTGCCAGGCGTTGGCTGTTCAGTGGCCTTTGTGAAATGAGTTTGGGGAATGGGGGGTTAGGTCTCAGTCCAATTGCAATGTAAACAAGTGTTCACATAGGGAAAGTCACCACCACAACTGGATTAATTAGCTGCCTCAGCAGAGAGGACTGACTGACTGGGAATGAAGAATGAGGAACTTCTGGAATTGGTCCCTCCAGGTCAGAGGAGAGGCACATGCATAAAGCTGCCTGATGTCTTTATTCTGTACAGAGAGGAGTTCGGTTTCCGGGGTTGTAACAGAAATAGGGCTAGGTCCTCAGCTGGTGCAACTCAGCACAGTTCCACTGAAGTTGCAGTAACAGATTTAAATTTTATTAGAGAATATTTAAAAAATAAACAATACAGAAAGTTTGAAGCATCAATTATTGGTCATTGGGGGTAACATACAGAGTATAGGGGTATGTTGGTGTTTTGGAGTTGGGCAGCACACATAGTATATACAGACTGCAATGTCCCCAATGAGGGGTGGGTAACCGGTGGGCGGGATCAGGAAACAGTCGATAAGCGGTGAGGGTCTATCACCCATACGGAAAGTAGAGACAGTCATGGGTATAAGTAAGCGGGCTGGGTAATGGGGATGGGGTGACCCTCGCGGGGCTGGATTCAGTTAGGTTTGGTGGGTTCAGGGCTCAGGGGATAGAGTCCAGCGGGGGGGGGGGGTGTGGGTGCATGAAGTCTCCCCGGCTCACTCTCGGTATTGGCGGTGGCCGGTGATGTGCTCGATGTAGATGTCCCGGGACCAACGGATAGTGTCCGAGACCATTAGGCGTCTCATGAGCCGTGCGTAATGACGGCCCACCCCACAGGTCCTCAGCACGCGTTCGTTACACAGGTCCCAGGCACCCAGGGCCCCAACGAGCAGAGCATCGACGTGCACCTCGTAGCCCTTAGTCCGCAGGGTGTCAGCCAGGGGGGCGTATTTTTCGAGCTTGCGGGCTCGGGCTTCGCGGAAAGCCGGGGTCCTGTTCTCGAACGGAATCGTTACGTCAACCAGGATGATCTTTTTTCCAACCTTGTCCGTGACGACGATGTCTGGGCGCAGCGGGCTGTCGGTGCCGGGGACGGCGCGGTTGACGGTGATCTCTCCCAGACGCGGGTTGATGGCCTTCACTAGACGGTCCTGGATGGCATTGTGGCGTAGCTGCCAGGCTCTGGCATGGGGCTTGCAGCAGCACAGGACATGGGGCAGGGTTTCGTTGACGTACCCGCACTTCCTGCAGCGTTTGTCCCGGTTCCCGTGGCGGATGGCACCGTTGAGAGGGACGCAATTCAGCCGGGCGCGGTGAATGAACCGCCAGTGGGCGAACCGGGTGAAGCTGCCTGTGGGGAGGAAGTGGTTTTGCTACAACACTGTCCCTACCCATGACAATATTTAAATCAAGACTTAACCAGTTACAGCAAAGTCACACTCAGGCAAGTCAGCTTCCTGTCTCAATGTTCCCAACTGCATATCTTGCCTAATAATAAAAATGCTGTGCCCGTACCTGGCCCTGTCTACACTACACTACATTTTAAGGAGTATTTTTAAAATGAGGTATCCCAGCATAAGGCAGTGTCGGTTTTTTTGTTTTTTTGTTTTTTAACCTCAATGTAGCTTTGAACCACCACCTCAGCTGTACTCCTCCAAGACAATACAGCTCACAAAGTCCAGGCCTACGCACTTGAGAGCTAGAGACAGCATTCTCAGTGAAGGGGATCTGGCTGTGGAACAAACTTCTGGAGCTCAGATGAATACAGTTTGACCAAAGTGAAGGAATGCTGTAAAACTTTCCTCTCTGCAAAATCTTTTCCCCTATAAGACAGACATTCACAATACCGACACTCCCATCTGTCCTTGACCCCTACCCCAACCAGCCAAAAACCAAAACCTGACCCCAAAGATGAAGAAAAGCCAGAGACTCCAGGAAGTGGACTCAAAATTAGCTTTCGCTATTGATCTGATGTGGAAGATGGGTGGTGAGGTAAAACCCTAAGACAGATGTGGCTGGTTGAGGGACACCTTCCCCTCCCCCCGTAACTTACCATCCACATCAAGATAAAATGACAACTTGCCTTGTCTACACCAGGATTTTGCACCATAAAAAAACCACTTTTTCCTGGTGTAAGCACAAGCCATGCCCTGCACCTAGTGCAGTCATTTACTGCCTTGCAAAATGGGGTGAAATGCTACCAAATCAGGATGGAAGCATTTAATTCCCTCCTGGTGCCGGTATAAATGTCTGGACAAGGTGCAGGGTAAGAGAGAATCGGGGCCTGCTGTGTCTGTATCTGTAGATCTCAAAGCACCTGACCCAGTTGAGTATGTTTTACAGATAACACAAGCACCGTTAGATGTGAAGCTGTTTATCTGAGAGGGACTGTGGTTCTGTGGATGCAGGTGGGGCCTATTGCCTCAGAGAGCGGTGCTCTCTTCCCAGCTCAACCACAAACTTCCCGTGTGACCTAGCACAAGTCACTTAGCCTCCCTGTGTGACCTAGCACAAGTCACTTAGCCTCCCTGTGAACGGGGGAAGTACTGTTTGCACTATGTTACCTTCCTCCTACACGGACTGTGCAGAGAAAAATGAAAGTAAAAATAGCACCTTCTTATTTAGCCGGACTGTTCCCCATGTGGATTGAGTCACATCTGCTGACTTAAGAAACAGAGCCTGATCTAGGTCACTTTTTCCTCATGTTTATCTTGCAGAGCGAACTGGAGTCTGTTCTGACTCACACGCCATCCACGGAGTCGTTAACTAATGTTCCTGCTGCAGAATCATTATCATTGGTTGCCAGCGCCCCGACTGCACTCCCGGCCAATGACATGCAAGATAACTGGAAAAATGTAAACCTGGAAGCTGACAGATCTAGAGTTAAGTGCAGCACAAGGGAGTACACAAACTCAGGAAACAAGATGGTAAACAGCTTGGGAGTCAGGAAGAGGTGATGGGGACAGGATCAGCCAATGGTCACAAAATAGTTTCTAAACATAAGCAGGCCTGACTGTCTGTCATTCATAATAAGGACTCTACACCACATGTAGAATAAAAGGAACTTTAAGTCCTAGAATCGGACTTAAATCTGGAGATATTTAAGAGTAGGTTAGATAAATGTCTATCAGGGATGGTCTAGACAGTATTTGGTCCTGCCATGCGGGCAGGGGACTGGACTCGATGACCTCTCGCAGTCCCTTCCAATCCTAGAATCTGTGAATCTATGGATGCCGCCATAAATCAGCAAAGCTTAAATTAAGTCAGTGGAGCAACCCCTATATACCCCAGCTGAGAATTGGATCCTGAGTCAAGTTCAGGGCACTCTGAAATAATGGCCGTGTAGCGAGGCGGTGGGATACCCCACAGCGCTGCTGAGGGCCGAACCTCCCCTAACACCAACGTTGGCGGAGCCACTGGGTCCGGCGGCCACCTCTCAGAGGTCACGGCGCTGACCCGGAAGTATAAAAGCCCGCCCGCAGAGCTCAGTGGAGAACAAGCCGGAGAGAGCAGATGTCTGTGGCTGAGCTCCCGCTTGGGAGACAGCAGCAGGCTGCGACCGGCCTGAGGACTCACCAGGCCAGCCGAGCAGGCCCCTTGCCCGTTACCCCGAGGAGGAGTGGCCGAGCCTGCCCCTTTCCAGCTATCCCCAAGGAGGAGCTGAGCCTGCCCCTTGCCAGCTACCCCGAGGAGGAGCCAAACCTACCCTTCGCTACCTACCCGGAGGAACCGATGCTGGTGGAGACCATCGAGGGCACTAGTACGGCCCAGGTACCCTACGAGGGGGAGTGTGGAAGTAGCCTGGGGGCGGCCAACCCCAGTCTGGCTGCAGCACTGCCAGAGCTGATGTCAGTGTGTTGCGGCCGGGATCCCCACTGACAGCAGCGAGTTTCCGACACTGCTAGGGCCCCGGGCTGGGATGCAGTGGAGTGGGAGGGCCTGCGTCCCCCCTGCCACCCACTCCTTGGGTGGCAGACTCCCCCTTTCCCTGGCCTAGAGAGGCTGGGACTACAAACCCATTGACTTAGCCCCTGCTTAAGGGCCTGGGTTCCTGGCTATTTGATAGCTGCCCTGCCTTGACCTAGGGCCTGGGATGCTACAACCCTATTGGCTCAGCCCCTGCTTAAGGGCCTGGGATCGTGACCTATTGGCTCAGCCCCTGCTTCAGGGCCTGAGCCCCTAACCGTGTTTTTGCTGTCCGGACCAGGACTGACGGCGGACCAGAGCGAGGCGGTGGGATACCCCACAGCCCCGCTGAGGGCCGAACCTCGGCCGAGACTTCTACAGGCCCTTTTGCAGTCTGATTCTCACTGCAGTAGAAAGAGAGAGCCTGGAGCACGGCGCCTGGTGCGAGGCCTGAACCAAAGTCCGCAAAAGTTATGTAATGAGCAAAAGTCAGGCCCTGTCAAAAAAGCAGATGCTTGCCTGCAAGTTCACTGTCTGGTACATGAACTTGGCCCAGGTAATGTTAGCATTGCTAAAACAAACCGAATATGTAAACACATTCCAGACTAGCACAACTACACCCCGACCAAACACAAGATCAGTGGTTGGCGGAAGTGATGAATGCTGATGTTTTGTCTGAAACATCAGGAGTAAAGTGCAAATTCAGGTGGTGAAGGGGTGGCGTATCTCGCCTTAACCCTTTTTCAGCCAAGGGGTCAGCAAAAAGTTCCATTGCTGACTGAGCGGAGTCCTTGCCACTGGGTACTCGTGTGCTAGTATACCTGCAGATATTGATCCAGGAAGCTAGGACTGTATCTTGAGGGCAATAGCTGGCTGAGCGCCTTTGCCACTGAACCGAGTCTGTGGTCTTTCTGGGTAATACTGTCAAGGTCTGTTGGGCTAGCGATCTGCCTAGAGCTGAGACCGCACAGAGAGAAAACACACACACACGCATGCCAACTGACAACAGTCACAAGCACTCTATAACACAAACCTGAAAGCCAACCATGACCAGCTTATTTTTTTTAACTCCGCTTTCACTATCTTTACTATGCCCAAAATCCTGTTTGTTTGTTAGTTAAAACATGTTATGAACACATTCTAACACAACCTGTTTTCCTAGTCTGGATGCAACCTTCGCATTGTCACTTACATTGTACAAAGTGAGTGCCAAGTGGGTATATGATTTGCAAATGATTTACACCCATGTTGCAAAGGGGTAAAAGTCTACAAAACATGCAAGTCAGTGGAGAATTGGGCCCAGAATTTCTAGCCTATGTTACTCACAAGCATATATGCTCTTGAACAAGAATTTTGATGGAAAATTAATCTGATGCAAAATTTGATTGATACAAGCAATTCACAAGAGCGGGTCTATTTTCAGAACTCCAGCAAAAACAGCGGGTCTCTCAGCAGCTTCAGCTGTAGTTAAATCTATCTAATCCCTGGTGTAGATGCAGCTAGATAGATGCTTCTGTCCTTCTAGGTACTGTTGCTTGGGGAGGTGGTGTTCCTACAGAGACAGATAAACCCCTTCGGTCACTCTAGGCTGAATTTACACTATGAGGTTATGACAGTATAGTCCCCGTAGTAGACATGGCCTGAGTCAGGGGACCCAATTACCCCACAGTTGGTCCCTGACTCAACTGCAACAGGGTTAAAATATTGCAAGGACCGGCCATGACTTTAACCCAGTTACAAGGACAAGGTTAAATCCTGTCTGTGCTCACGTTCGAACTGTAACTGGGTCAGAGGACAACAGTGTTGTAATGAGACAAGGGAACAGCAGTGTTTGTAAGCAGGTCTCCTCACTGGGTTAAAGCTGAAGTGTAGATGAGCCCTTTTTGTTTGGGACAATTTGGACAGAGAGCGGATGGCTCAGTTACAGGTGTATTGCAGACAAGGGTTAGGCCTCTGTGAGTTTAACTCGGCCCCAAACACATTAACAGTCACTAGAGCTGGTTGAGAATTTTTTGCCACGATATTTATTTGTTGGAAAACATCAATCTGTCTAAACAGACACTTTCCACGGGAAAGAGTCAGTTTTGATGAATTTTTCAACTTGAAAAATGAAATAAAAGTTTTGAAATTGTCAAGTTGGTTCCTTTTGACACTTCCAAAATGAAGAACTCCAGCTTTCCACTTCAAAGCAACTTTTGTTTTGAAATTTAAGCTAATTTTCAACATCGAAAGAAGACTGTTGAAATTACAGAAATAAAATGTTTCAATTATCTGAATTGATGGTTATTTTTTGGTTAATCACATTTTTAGAGATTTCAAGTCTTCTTCCTGATTTGGGATGGGAAATTTTTTCAAAATCTTGTTGGGTTTTTTTTTGGTGGGACAGGAAAATTGTTTCCAGTTCAGCTAAAAGCCAGTCTTGTCACAAAGCCAGCTTTACTACCACTACTACTACTTGGCTTTTCCCCCAGAAACAGCTACCTTCCCATGGCCTCAGTCTTTCATTCTGGGTGTTGAGCAAGTGGCTGGCCCAGTTGTTTAGTCATTGCCAGTATGTCTGTGGTTAAATTGCAAACAAAGAGGAAGTCAGTTCAAGTTATTACATTAGAAAGGACTTCTTGTCTCTTACAGAATGGTGTTGAAATGCTCCATTGAAATCTTAAACACTGGTCATCAGCCCAGTGCCATTCTGATACTGAGGGCTTATCTATCTTAGTGCTGCCTACACACAAAAGTTACAGTATATTGGTTTAGTTAAATCAACAGACCTATTTGAGCTGAGTGCATTCACACTGTTAAGCTTGCATTGCACAAATGACATTGCATTTCAAGGCTTGTGTTCACAATACATCATGCAGCATTAGTTTAACACTCTGAATGGGTAACACAAAGTCCCTTGCACTGCCTCTATGCCCACTGCATTTTGGGAAACTTGCTGTGGACTGTGGGATACTACCGTATCTGAGGGAATTATGGGAGCAGAGGTCAAATGTCCATTCTCACTTTCACAGGATTCCAGAATTCACTGGTGGCTGAACTATTTCCAAATTGATCTCTGTCCCCAAGGATGAGGGCCTAATCAACGTAGTGCTTGCTAGAGGAATCTGCAGACTGGTAGAAGAGAACCTGTGCTTTGATGTTGCTCAGGTATTCCTATAAGATCTAGCTTTGGAGTAGTTCTACTTGGTGGACCAATACTTTTGGGCTGGCCAATGAACACTGAATGGTGGAACTAGATCACTTTGGGGGCCAACAGCGGCTGCAGAAGGCCACGTTCCTGGATTTATGGGCTGAGCTTGTCCCAGCCTTGAAGCACAAGAACACCAGAATGAGAATATCCGTCTGCTTGGAGAATCCTAGAATCTCAGGGTTGGAAGGGACCTCAGGAGGTCATCTAGTCCAACCCCCTGCTCAAAGCAGGACCTAATCCCAACTAAATCATCCCAGCCAGGGCTTTGTCAAGCCTGACCTTAAAAACCTCTAAGGAAGGAGATTCCACCACCTCCCTAGGGAACCCATTCCAGAAGCAAGTGGCAATTGCACTATGGAAGCGTGTCACCCCAGATTACTGTCAGTACTTGGGAACCAGTTTCAGTGACGCAGTTGCAATCAGGGCCGGTGCAAGGAAGTTTCGTGCCCTAGGTGAAACTTCCACGTTGTGCCCCCTGCGGCAGCTAACAACGCCCCCCCGCCATGGCAACTAACCCAGCCCGCCACACAGGGAGCCAGCCACCCCCCGCTGCAGCAGCTACCCCCCACCACCCCCCGCAGCTAACCCCGCCCGGGGAGTCTCCCTTCACGGCAGCTAACCCCTCCTGGGTAGGCCGCTAACCCTGCCTGGGGAGCCCGCCCCAGCTCACCTCCGCTCCGCCTCCTCCGCTGAGCCCGCCAGTGCCGCTCTAATTCTCCTTCCCTCCCAGGCTTGTGGCGCCGATTGGAGGAGAATTAGAGCAGGGGCTGTGCGCTCAGCAGAGAAGGCAGAGTGGAGGTGATCTGGGGCGGGGAGCGGTTCCCCTGTGTGCCTCCCCCCCTTACTGCAGGTGGCCCTCCCCGCGCCAGCTCACCTCCACTCCACCTCCTTGCCTGAGCGGGCTTTTAGGTGCCCTCAACCACTAGGCGCCCGCCTAGTGGTTGCACTGGCCTTGGTTGCAATGAATGTCTACAAGGCTATTCAGCTCCACTGGGGTTCATTTTGACCAGCTAACACATTTTCAGATACAACTTGCCCTGTCTACATTAGAGTTTTACAACGTGTTTGTTAAAACATTTTGACATGTTTAAAAAATATACTTATCCTAGTCTAGACATGCTCTGTCTTTGCACTTATTTCCCTTTGTGCAAAGTGGATGTCAAATGCTACCAAATCAGACCCTGTGACATTTTATACCCTATCTGCATGCACTTTACACAATTATAAATGGTGGCACATGTGAAAGAGCAGGGACGAATCAGGAACAGAAAGTTCTTAGGTAGTACAGTGCACTCAGTATGACTCTGTTAGGGCTGGTCTACACTGGGAACTTTCATCGGCATAGCTACGTCTCTCAGGCCTGGTCTACACTACAGATTGAGGTTGACATAAGGCAGCTTACATTGACCTAACTCTGCAAGTGTCCACACTACAATGGGGCTCCCACCGATGTAAGTCGCCCACTACATCAACTTAACTCCACTTCCGCAAGAGGCATAGTGCTTAGGTCGATAGAGTTAGGGCAAGACAGTGTCTGTGTAGATACTGCGTTAGTTACATCACCTGACAGCTCAGAGCCCCACCGCCAGGGCTGAGAGGTCGGAGTGGTGCTGCTGCCTTTTGCTGAAGGAATGAAAGGAGAACCTAAGCACTCCCCCTGCCCCAATCCCTCACTGGGAAGCAGCTGGGCTTGGGCTCTCATTCCCTCCCCCCAATCCTTCACTGGGAGGCAGCAGCGGGGCTTCGGGCTGGCAGCTGGTGGGGCTCCAGTTGTCAGTGCCCCACACGGTCAGTTACATTGGTGGAAGAGCTCCTGGTGAGGACACGCACCGCCGACGGAAGGAGCTAGTGTGGACGTGAAAAACTGCAGTAATTACTGCGATGGCTGTCTGTCAGCCTCATGTAGGTCGACTTAATTTTGTTGCGTAGACAAGACCTCAGGTGTGTGAAAAATCCACACCCCCCCAAGAAATGTAGCTATGCTGACCTAACTCACAGTATAGACCAGGGGTCTCAAACATGCGGCCCGCCGAGTTATTTCCTGCGGGCCGCCAAGCTCCCCTCCCTTGCCACCCCCCCATCCCCCTCCCCCCAGTGCACCACGGCCCCACTCCTCTGCCTACCTCCAGGTGCTTCCTGCCGCCAAACAGCTGTTTGGCAGCGCTTAGCACTTTCCAGGAGGGAGAGGGGAGGAGTGGGGAGCCGTGCGCTCAGGAGAGGAGGCGGAGAAGAGGCGGGGCAGGGGTGGGGATTTGGGGAAGGGGTTGGAATAGGGGCAGGGAGGGGGCAGAGTTGGGGTGGGGACTTTGGGGAAGGGGTTGGAATGGGGGGCAGGGAAGGGGGGGGAAGAGGCAGGGCAGGGCCTCATGGAAGGGATGGGGTGGGGCCGGGGGCAGAGTGGGGGGCTTTTGTATCTTTATATTAAAAGGTGTTAGTGATGCAGCCCTCGGGCCAATGTACTAGTCCTCGTGTGGCCCTCGTGGTGATTTGAGTTTGAGATCCCTGGTATAGACAGCGCTAGGTTAATGGAAGAATTCTTCCATCAACCTAGCTACCATCTATCTGCAGCGACGGGGGAACCCCTTTTGTCGGCATAGGTGTGGGTGTATACTGAAGCCCTACAGCGGCACAGGAGCATTGGTGCAGCTGAGCCACTGTCGTGTTTTCAGTATAGATCTACCCTTAGCATGGCTGTTGAGGCCTTCAGCATGGGAGCTGGTTGAAGAAAGGTTTTATTTCGAGAAAAAAAATTGAAAGCGATTAAATGTTTTTGTTTCATTTGAAACTTTTCCTTTTTTTAAACAAAAAATTCAAACAAGTTTTCAGAAAGTTTCACTTCAGCCATTTGTCACTTTTTTTTTTTTCACCTTGGGGAAAAAAAGGAGGTGAAGGGTAAAAAAGTGAACAAAAGTAGGGTGCTTTTTCCCTCCACGGATATTAAAACAATTTTTTAATGTAAGTGAGACAAGGTGAGTGAGGGAATATCTTTTATTGAACCAATGTCGGTTGGTGAAAGAGACAAGCTTTTGAGCTACACAGAGCTCTTCTTCAGCTCTTTTAATACTGATTTTTTTCACAGAAAAACTTGAAATTTCAAAGGACCCAGCATGATCCCACAAAACATTTTCATTTCTTCAAAACACTTTTTTTTTTTTTGGCCAAAATTTGTTTTAAGTTGAAACATTTCAACCCGTTATATTGAGCACACATTATCCAAGGGACTAGATTTTAGTCACATTACAGGTCACTTTTAGAGAGAAGTGTGCCCTCTTGTGTCTGACTGGTACAACTGCAGTTAACTATCCAGATACAGGGTATGGTCTGTTTTATCTACCCCCGTAGCAGGAAGATCACTGGGTTATCATTAACAATTTTCTAGAAGTAGAAGACTTTCATTAAATAGATGTTGGTCCTGAAGGGGCTGGAATGGAAGTGATAAGATCTGGCTTATGCAACAGGTTCAAGAAATGGAAGAATTTACTATAGTGACCAGCTTGACACACAATGAAGAGCTTTTATTTAAAAATGATTAACAAACCTATGATTACTACCCAGTTCCCAGCAAGAAATTGGCTAACATCCCAGGCTTTACTGGAGGGATTTACTAAGGGATTGTGTGCTGGACATAAGGGAGCATTTCTGGCTATTACGAGGCAGGATGGGGCAGGGCAGGTGCCCGATTCTCCTCTACCTTCCATCTCATGCAGGGGGTACAAAATGCTACCATCTCAGGATGGAAGTACATGTAGATATGTCTACACAAAGTACAAAGCATGCTCTGGGACTAAAGTACCATTTACCCCTGTTTTACTAGGACAGACCCAATTTTTCATAGTTTTTCACTTAGGTGCCTGTTCCATTATAAAAATGACAAAGGCATTTAATTCACTTAGGCATTTTACCCATAATAGCCCAGTGTCCCAGGAACATCTGGAGCACCTGAAATGTCCCACCTGTTCATTTCATCAATCACAACATTTGAAGTTTTTCCTAACCCAAAATACTTATTTAAGATGCACGGCTATAAATATGGAGAACATGTTCTGTGTTTGCCTGGAACAAACGTGTTTGGGGCAAAAAGAAAACCTGAACAAGTACATACACTATCAGAGCTATTTTGTTTTCCAGAGTGAATGTTAATGATACTTGTTCAGTGCTTCATGATTAAGACTGCATGTCTGTAACGGAGGTCATGGAAGTCACAGATTACATGACTTTCCGTGACCTCCGTGACTTCTGCAGCAGTTGGTGTGGCTGGCTCCGCGCTGCTTCCCGCAGCCCACATTGGCCCGGAGCAGCGAACTGCAGCCAGTGGAAGCCGCGATCTGCCAAAACCGCGGACGCAGCAGGTAAACAAACCGGCCCGGCCTGCCAGGGGGCTTATCCTAGTGGGCCGTGTGCCAAAGGTTGCCGATCCCTGAACTAAAGTATGTCTACTACACTACGAAGCCTATGTCAGCATAGCTGTACTGGCATAGCCCCCTTTCTCTCCCCCACCCTCCACCCCTCCCCACGCACATGCAGCATACGCTAACAGAAGGAGTTCCAAACAATGTTAACGGACACCTCTTCTGTCAACATAGCTGCATCTACACTGGGAGTTTTGTCAGCATGCCTACGTAGGTCAGGTGTGTGGTTTTTTTCACACCCCTAACATAGCTATGCTGACATAACTTTTAAGTGTACACCAAGCTTGACACAGCCCAAAAATGTGGAGAGTACAAAAGTGGCTTAAAGCTCTGATCACAGTTCAAGGCAACAGCACTTGTATTCCCCTCCCATGGCCCCGCAAGGGCACCCACTTCTAGGCTCCTCAGCTGTCACCTTTCTTGGGCAGAGACTAGGGTGATCAGATGTCCCGATTTTATAGGGACAGTCCTGATTTTTGGGTCCTTTTCTTATATAGGCTCCTATCACCCCCATCCCAATTTTTCACACTTGCTGTCTGGTCACCCTAGCGGAGACCCACGTCTTGTTCTGTCCTCATCAGGGCTTTTTCCAGGCTGCACAGTTCCCTGCCTATGCTGTGAGAGCCCCAGAAAGCCAGACTGCATAAACCGACATGCAACTCCCATTTGCTTTCTCCTCAGAGACTATAAACAGCATAATTGTCCACAGTTGTGTTCCCACACAGCTTTTTCTAAGGAAGCACATTTATTCTTAAGGAGAAAGTAGTACTGAGAAAACAACAACTAGGGATGTAAAATATTAAACGGTTAACCAGTAAGCATTAGTCTTACCGGTTAACCCACCTTAACCATTAACCCCCAGCCCCGGGCCAGCCAGCCCCTCTCCCTTTAATTGGTTAACTGATTAAACAATATAATTTTAATCGTTTAAATGGTTAGCTTTTAAAACAATATTTACATCCCTAATAAAAAGACCTACATACATGCTAGAAAGCTTACCAGATGCCTCCTCAACTTCAGTCCTTACGACCCTTCTCAGAAAGGATTGAGGCTCTCCTGGACAGAAGGTCCTATCTGTTTGCTGGATCAGAAAGGAGGCCTGCCTCTGAGTCAGTTTAAATTCAGGCTATTTTATCCAAAAGCCATTTCTTTGTCTGTTGGTCTCTGGAGAATCCAGTTTGAACCAGCATATATGAGCTTCCCCAGCAGTGGTACTTCTCTGGAGGTGTTACAGCCTGAGAAAATTTGCCTAATCACCCCTCAATGTTTTTAGTTCCTGGAAGGCTGTGGTCCACCTCCCCCGTGGTATTACATACAATCCCTGGCCCACAATGATACATAAACTTAATACAAACAAAATCTCCCAAAGATATTGCAGGAAATTGCCATATCTATCACAGCTTCCAAACCCAAACACAGCAATGGAGCACCTGAGAAGGTTCACCGACCTTGTTCGCTGCGTGTGTGCGCGCACGTGGCGGTGGGGATGTCTTTCAGATAAGACTTCAAAAATTAAGGGCCTCTGTCTATACTGCGTGGAGATTAAAGACCCCAGGTCCTGACTCTCTATCATTCACTACCTTGTGCAGTCATTTAAACCGTTGCAATGCAAATGTAAAATGCTACCCCCACTTTCCATTTGCTTTGCCTGTTAGAAAGGTCTTCATAAGGTGCACTGCAACAGAGAATCAGCCTCCACTTCCTCCCCGACTTTTTTAAAGCTAAAACTCCATTTTCCTAACTCCGAAGGATGAAGCTCTGAGTCAGCCCTGCTGGAATTACAGCTTGCAATTCCCTGGCATTTAAGGATGTCAATCCTGATGTCTAGGGTAAGCCACCAGCCTTGCTGCACATCAGTGTGTGTACGTTTTATAACATGGAATGAAGAATGGGCTATCTGCCATCATTGAAAACTATGTAACCGTGACTTTACAGATCTGATTTAAGATAACAAATTAAGATAATATTGTCCCCAGGATGCTAAATATGGGACAATTATGCATTTGGGCAGTTCTGGAGCAGTTATGTTTGATTTGTCCCCATGGTGAGGCAGTACATGTTCCGACTTATTTTTAAACCAACCTACATTTATAATCTCTGCTTTAAGAGCAAAACTCAATTTAGCCTTAACCATGAAACCATGACTAGTGCCTCCATAATAATAAGACTATAAAGACCCCTTCATTGTAGAGAGAAACTTTTCAGAGTCTAAACCGGGGTGGGCAAACTTTTTGGCCTGAGGGCCACATCTGGGTATGGAAATTGTATGGTGGGCCTTGAATGCGCACGCAACTAGGGTTGGGGGGGGGGGGGGGGGGGGGGGTGCGGGCTCCAGCTGAGGGTGCAGGCTCTGGGGTGGGGCTGAGGATGAGGGGTTGGGGGTGCAGGAGGGTGCTCTGGACTGGGACCAAGGGGTTCAGAGGGTGGGAGGGGGATCAGGGCTGGGGGTTGAGGCACAGGAGGGGATCAGGGGTACAGTCCCCAGGTGGCACTTACCTCAAGCAGCTCGCGGAAGCAGCGACATGTCCCCCCGCTGGCTCCTATGCGAAGGCGTGGTCGGGCGGTTCTGTATGCTGCCCTGTGCACAGGCGCTGCCCCTGCAGATCCCATTGGCCGCAATTCCCAGCCAATGGGAGCTGTGGGGATGGCACTTGGGGCAGAGACAATATGCGGAGCCCCCCTGACTGCCCCTACACATAGGAGCCGGAGTGGGGACATGCCTCTGCTTCCGGGAGCTGTCCGGAGCTACAGCACATGTGGAGCGGGGCAAGTCCTGGACCCCGTTCCCCAGCGAGAGCTCGAGGGCCGGATTAAAATGTCTGAAGGGCCGGATCTGGCCCCCGGGCCGTAGTTTGCCCACCCCTGGTCTAAACAGTGGAACCATTTTAACCTTCCCAAGGGTTTAAACCTGCCACGCATCATGAAATATAAAGGAGAATGACAAAAAGCAATGTCAGTGTTTCCATCAAAGACCTCATTTCTCAGGGAACAGATACAAAACTGCAGCTCAGGTGAAATAACAGAAAATAAGGAAATTTGGCCATTCGTTGTAGAAACTCAGAGAATGTTCCCAGAACATTGTTAGGGTCCCTTCCTCTGCTGTGCAGTGATGGTCTATAAATGGGTTACGGGCTATTCTTTGCCACTAACCTGTGAGACTGCAGAATCTAAAGAAATCTGCAAAATGGTCCAGAGGTCCATGTTACATTATCAGTTGGGGGTGGGTCTCAGTTCCAGTCCTTTTCTCTCCAAAGCCAGCATGAGTTGGGAATGCTGCAGGTGGTCAATATTAATAGCAATAGGAGTTACTCTTGCTACCTGGAGAGGTCTATGCCTGCTGATTTGTTTTTATAGTGAACAGAATGCTAATTTCTGTCCTGCTTAGAGGATGCTGCCAGGGTGGGCATGTTCCAAGAAGGAACAGGACTTGTGTCCTGCCTTATTGCAACAATATTTTTCCCCCCCACCAGGAAGAGGGAGTATAGCCTGTTATTATGGGCCCAAATCTTCTAGTCTCCATGCACTCAAAACTCCCAATGGTGTCAGTGGAATTTTTGGAGGTGCACTGATTGGAGGACTGGGCCCTAAGGTGTTAGGTTAAGGCTTCAAACAACCCTCTTCCCATTTCACACAACAAAAACCTGCCCAGTCTCCATGGGGGGATAGAGAAGATCCTCAGGAGGTAGGAGGAGTGCAGTGTCAGCAGCAGACTCTCCTTTCCTTTGTGGCAGTCCCATCATGGGCATTCCATGGGGATGGGGCACCTGTTCAGTTTGGGGGGTGGAGCAGGGGCAGTCTTTGCCATTCTGCCCTCCCTTGGAAGGGGAAATCCACACTTAGGCTGTTATTGTTTGAAGCAGTGGTATCTCAGGCTGCACTCACCTTTGAAGAGAGATTTGCACAGATGAAGGCAGCCTGCCTAGAGAGAGAAGGGTCCAGAGAAGCAGGAAGGGGGGATTCCTGGGATCCAAAGAGTGGGCTCTTGTGTCCCCATTTGAGGATGGAGTTTCAGGGGAATTCCATGTGATGACGACCTCTGAGTTTCCAACCTCTTCAAGGAGAGCACAGGTTAGCCTCTTGTTGGGTAACTTCTACACTTACACTCAGTGCAGAGGAATTTGTACATTAAAAATAAACAAGAATAAGAACCAAGGTGACTTCAGCTTTTGAGAATCTCTTTGTCCAAAGGTTAGAGATTTAGGTCCTGCCTGTACAGTTTGGTGTTTGTGGGTCTGTTTTTCAGCCCCACAGTGCTAGGCACTGCATAAACATATAAATAGTCCCAGTGAGCAAGCCTCATTTTGCAATGGTGCAGTATGTCTACATTAGGTGTTTTCATCAGGATCGTTATACTGCTACAAATTTTCCTAACTCTAGACAAGCCCTTTTGAAATGTGCCTTAGAAGGCATTGTGCAATCTCAGCCAGCAGATGTCTCCTTAATACACACTCTAGCTCAATTCACACACACAGCTTAACAGGGAAATGGACTTTCCATTAAAGCCATTCAAATTATATAGTCAGACATTCTGTAGAATATTTCCTGGCTGGCTCATGAAAACCCATTATGCATATTCCACTTAGAAACAATTCTGC
>NC_048319.1:9334489-9374314 GCF_013100865.1 Trachemys scripta elegans | reverse complement strand
TATCCCCTCACCCCCACTAGTCCCTGCCCCCTTACCCTCTCATCCCTACCAGCTCCAACCCCCATTACGACCCCATCCCATTACTCCCCCACATTGCCCCCTTCCCCTCACTCCCACCAGCCCCTGCCCCATTCCCTTCTCATCCCCACCTGCTCCGACCCCTATTAGCCCGTTGCCCTTTCTCCGACAGCAGCCCCTCCCATTACCCCCTCAATCCGGCCAGCTCCTGCCCCCATGACGCCCTCACCCGCCCCAGCTGAGGCTGTTGCCCGCGGGGGGGGGGAGGGGGACAGTAGCCGACTGGCTGAGGTGACTCCCCGGTTCCCGGGGCTCCGCGCTCACTGCGCGCCGCCGCCCCCGCGCCGGGCGGAGAGGAGGCGGGGGGAGGGGCATGCCCCAGAATGACGGCTGAGGTGACCCCGCCCCCTTTTGGCCCCTCCCGCCCCTGAACGTTCTCTCCTCCCTCCAATTGAAGCGCCAAAGCGCGCGCCAACTCCCGGCCCCACCCTTACCCCCACATGATTGGCCGGAGCCCGCCCCGCCCTCTATGTGAGCGACAGCCCTAGGGCCAACCAGGGGCCGCGGAACCCAGGCCACCTCCTTTCCTCGGGAAGAGGGCGAGGCCTGCATGTGACGTAAGACGAGAGGGTAGCAACAGTTGCCTCGAGACCCCGCGCGAGGCGCCATAGTGACCGTAGTCGTGGAGACTGTTACTTGCCAACGGTAGCAACACGCAGCCCCGGCAGCCGGAGCCCAGCGCAGCCCGGGGAGCCCGGCGGGGAGGGCAGGTGAGAGGGCAGGGATGGGATGGGGTCCCTGAGGGGAGGCGCCTCCATCCCCTTTGGGGTGCGACAAGACTGGCCCAGGGGCTGGAGTGACCCGATGTACGGACTGGAGTGAAACTGGTTTGGGGGGGGAGGGCAGGAGTGACTCCGATTTGGGTGAGGGAGGAGGGGGCAGTGGTGGTTCTGGTTTGTGCTGCGGGGCTGGAGTGACTTTGGTTTGGAGGCATGGAGGGGGCTGGAGTGACTGGACTGAGGTAGACTAGTGTGAATCTAATTCGTGGCAGGGGGCAGGAGTGACTCCAGTTGGGGGGGGATGGAGGGGGCAGGAGTTGCTGGATTGGTGTGGACTAGTGTGACTCTAGTTCGTGGGAGGGGGCTGGAGAGACTGGTTAGTAGGAGAGGGAGGCTGAAGAGCCTGTGGTGGGACAAGGAGGCTGGAGAGATTCTGGCTTATGTGGGTGGGCGCTGGACTGACTGATCTGGAGGAGTGGGGCTGGAGTGAATCTTGTTTGTGTGGCAGTGTGAAGGAGGGACCTGGAGTTTATCTGACTTTAACTCCAGTCCCACCTCCTCTAATCTAGTTTGTGCCATGGCTTCTCCCCTGGCTTTTGGCTGCATGCTACTTATTATTAATGTAACTTATTTTCCTGCTGCCTCTTTGCAAACTTTTTCCTGTGGGTGTTGGGAGCTGTTGCTCAGAGGTTTCTCTGCCCAGCCCCTGCCTGAGGTATTTTTGATGGGGGAGGCTTATTATCAGATGATGTACACAACACACTGGCCTCTTCTCTGTATTGGAGGGAGCCTGCCACAACACCACTCTCCTCCCAACACTTTCTCCTGCCTTTTCCTTTTAGTGAAATGTTGCCTTTAACCAATTGCATAGCGAAGGTGAATTAATTGCTCTTACCCTTTCTCATAATACAAGATCAAGGGGACATTCAGTGAAATGGAAAGGTAACCACTATAACTTTGATTAAATGCTTTTTTTTACCCAATGCATATGTAACCCGTGGAACTCACTACCACAAGAGTTTAGCAATATTTTACAGAGGATTTGACATGTATGTAGATATTGAGAGCATCTGCTGTTTTCATTAGATAGGATAAGATTGTATAAAGTATCTATACCCTTGTGCTTCTGGGCATAAATAAACCTCCACTGATCGAGGTTAAGAAGAAACTTCCCCTGTGGGTAGATTATTCCTTAATTGTCCACTACAGAGTTTCTTGCGCTTTCCTCTGAAGCATCCAGTTCTGGCCACTGTGAAAGACAAAGATACTGGATGAAATGGAGCCATGTTCCTCTGAAACATTTTTTCCAAGGGTTTGGGTTTTACATTTCTCTCATTTATTTTCTTTCTTTCTTTCCATTTAATTTTAATCTCTTTACTTCCCTTTCTTTTCTATCACTCTTATTCTGTAACTTTTCTAGTAACCACCATCATGCAAAATGATTTAATAGGGTTCTTTTAATCTTAGTTACCTTCTCTTTTTTTTTTAAAAAAAAAACCCCAACAAATAAAAATCAGCCTTGGGACTCCAGTGTGGCAGTGAGTTGTGTTTCTTTAACCTCTGGTTATCTTGGAGGTGGGAGAATTGATACAAATGTTAGGGAGTTCAATATCTCTAATGATGATAAATTATTTCTTCCTATTTTTGTGCCCTGAATTTCACATTTTGATGTTTTGTTTTGAACAAAAGTATTCCCTGAAAGAACAATTAGTTGGTATATAGCACTGGCCAAAGTAACCCGTTCCTCCTTCTCCTTTTCACATTGTAAGTTTCTGGATGCATGGCATGAATGTAAATTAAAAAGAAGGAAAAATGGTAGCTGATTCAAGTAGCTTCTTTTTAAAGAACTTGCATAAGCTTTGCTCCCTATTTCCTCCTCCCCTTTTTCTCCTGGGCTTTTATATTAACTTCACATGGTTTCCACCTGTCATTTATTTGATTCAATTCTCTGGAACTAGCAAGTCTCACTCTCTGTTTTCCCTGCAGTTTGAGTAATATGTGAAAATCTAAATAGGAACTTTGTGAAGCAGGTGCAGGCTATTCTTCACTTGATTGCTCCTGTTTATTTTGAATAACACATGTTGTGATACACCAAATATCAGTGTAAGAGAAGATCCACCTCAAATGGGTCTATTTAAGACTGAGTTCCTGTAGACTGACTACATCATTCCATTCTTTAACTTAGATACTAATCATCCTACCTTTTAATCTTTTTTGTTGAAAGATGCAAAATCTTGTTTGTTTATAGTACTTGAGGTAGAGTTGAGCGAATGCCTCGCAACAAATGATATACATTATTTTTCTGCACTTGGAATATCCACAAACAGATTACTGACTTCTTCAATTACATTGTTCAAGATTATTTAACGTGTTTTTGTTCAGTTTGTTTGAAAATGTATGAACTCTGATTGGACTAAGAATAGTTTCCTGTGAATATACAATAATCGCTACTCAAAATAACTTGATTAGTGGCGACTGGTCAGAAGGAAAGATAAGCTTGTGCTTACAGCTTTGGACTTGGACTCCAAAGACCTTGCTCTAGTCCCTTAGGGCCAGGTTTTCAGTATCCACAATTGGAAGCAGACTTTTAAAAGTACCTAGCACTCAGTAGCTCCTCCTGTGATACTCATAGCTACATTTTGAAAACTTGGTGCTGAGGTCTTTTTGAAAATCTTGATATTGCCAGCACTGTTAAAAAGTCATGAGATTAATTTAAAAAGAAACCAACATTTATTGCTTAAAACGTGCCTTCTGTTTTTAGAGCCTCTAGACTTCATGTTTTCAAGCTCCTCTCTGAAACCATGAGGGCTAGAAATGGACCCTTTTTAAAGGAAAGGTAAGAGTCTCATGTAATTATTTGACTGCAGGAGCTGGGGCTTTAAGAAAAACAACAAATATAGTGAGAGTTGGCAACACTGACGTATTTCTCTGTGCCTTGGTTCCCAGTCTGTAAAATGGGAATGATACTAGTGCTGAAAGGATAATGAGAGGATGAATGTTTGTGGGATCTTGCAGTACTATAGAGGACTGAGGGAGGGGCATAGAAGGTTGCATGGTATTGTTTCTGTTCTCTGAAAGTCTGCACAAGCCCTTCTGGCTTGGCTATGCACAAATTAGAAATTCATTTTCTATATAATCTTGGGTATGACTTGGAAACTTGTTTTCTGTGAAGTTTTGTGCCAGTTCCATATATCTCTTAAATCTCTGCTTTATCACAATAATATAGGACCAGACACAGGGAAGTTCTGAGCACCCACAACTTCCACTGAAATCAAAGGACGTTGGGGTATTTGGTATCTCTCAGGATCAGACCCTTACATTGCAAATTTATAACATCAGTGCTAGAGGGAAATAAATCACAGTTACTTATATTTAACCGAGGCTGTTTCTTTTTATCCTCCACTCATATGATTTCTAAGCCAAACTTGTTCAGGACTGATATGAGAGTGTCTAATCTCAATGGTTAACAACTGTTTCTTTTCTTGCTGGTTCAAAATTAATAATTGCATAGAAAAACAAATTACTTTGGTAGTTTTTAAATAGCTTGATGTTTGTAAAACTCCAGAAGACTGACAAATCTTAACTTTAATAGAGATCTGGTTTCTTTTTTTAAATACAGTCTGAAAACATAGATGACTGAATTTATATTTTGCCCAATTGTCCAGAATTAGTACTGAAAATGTTCTCTGAATCCAAATGTATCTTATGGAGCTCAGAAACATATAATGACGAGGGCCTTGCTGATTTAATAGCATATCTTAATGCTACACTCTTCAGCAAAAGTTTCTGGTGAAGACTGCTGAGATATATTTAAACCAGTTTCCCCCCTCTGCTTTCCTAGAAACAAATGCCAGCACAGTTAAAGTCTGGAAGCATGCCAGCTGGAGCAAAGTGCTGTCCTGACCAGCATGCCAGGACTTGAAGTGGGGTGCTGAGTAGACAGTCTAACTTACTTGAGCATTGGTAACTGCAATCCTGTGACTTGAGATTATATTTCTGATATGTGAAACATATGGATTTTTCTTTTGTTCTGTCTGTGCTTTGAGACTAGGTATTTTATCTTATTCCTTTATTCAGTTCTTTATTTCTGCGTTCAAACACTCACAAATCCACCTTATTGTCTGAGAACGTACTGGCTTTCTTCAGTTAAACTGTCCCAGTGTCAGTGTAGGATGTGAACTAATTATGATGTGAATCTGTTAATGGGCAACATAATATATCTTTTCAGGCTGAACCATGTACACCTTAATACATTAGGTAACTAGGAATCCTAATGTGCAGGGAACCCACTTACAGGGAATTTGTGTTCATAATGAAACAATGCAAGACATGAATGATTCCAGTGCACTGCACTGTGCAAATCATATTTCCAGCTACAGGGAATCCTCAGCTTTGAATGAAGTTGTTCTATGAAAAACTGCTGTACTTTTGTCTTAACTAGCTATTAAAGAACAAATAGAAAATACCAAAATTCTGCAGACACCACTCAGCTGTTTGTTTTTTTTTTAAGCATGTTGAGTTGTGTTTAGACATATGATTTCATCTCTTCGATCAGTGAAGGAATTCTGTTACTTCCCCTTGTTTAAAGAATGTGCTTTCTATTCTGTATGAAATTGAAGAGCGTGGGACACTTTTGAGGTATGGTGATGAGAATAGAGGGAAACACTTCAGGAGATTTCTGTTCAATGTAAAAGTGGTAGGACTTCTGCCAACCATGACCTTCAAAATTTTTTGATTTGTGTTCTGTTGATTTGGTGCTAGGTAGGGTTTGAAGATCTGTACCTATGCCAAATAAGGGCATTTGTAAAGTAATTTACATATCATAATGGGTCTAGATTCTTTTGTTATTGTTTAGAAGAAAGAAAGTTTATTCTTCTGAGCATAACGTTGTCTAACATATATACAGGAAGACTTCCTAGCCTAGTTGACTTCTACTATACTTGTGTTAATCTCTGCTAGAAATTTTGCCTTCTTAATAAGTGGGCATCGCAGTTACACTTTCAAAGGGACCAGTATCACAAAACGCTATGGTGAAGATGAGTGTGTGGAAGGCATGTGCAAGTGTAATGAATCATCTATGGATACATAATGCAATCATATGTGGCTACATACCCTATGTGGGTATTTACAAAGTAACAACAGACAAAGAAAACTGATGTTCGCACATTCATCTTGTTCTCTTTGGGACATTTGTTAGAAGAATTATTTAAACGAGGAATAGCTTTTGGGACTGGGGATAGACTGTATAGATGTGATAGCACATGTGTCCTCACCATCACCATGTACTATCACTCATGATGAAGATGGACCGACTCGACCAGATTCATCCCTGGTGTAACTCAGTGATGTCCTTGGACTTATCCTATGGGTGAATTGGGCTCACTCTTATTAACAAATATCTGGGAGCTAACTTCCAAAATCTTGCCCTATGTGTGGGGAAATACATATAGATGTGTCCTAGGCCAAAATTGAATGTAGTCATGATCTTTGTGTCAGAGTTGGTATGTTATCCATTCAGCTTCAAAGAGTACAACTGATGAGACTGGTTTTTATTACCATCACAGTTATTTGCATGTTACAACTAAATCTTCTGATGGGCTTATTAGGTTTTCTTCTGATATTATTAAAAAAAAAAAAAAAAAAAAACTGGGAAGCTCTGATTTTTTTTAAGGGATGGCTGGTTCCTTTGAAAGGAATGTGTTTATTTTAGTGTCTTTTGAAAATGGCTTATTATGCTGAAATGGGCTTTTTAGAGGAGATGATCCTATATTAGTGAATTTAGGCTGGAGCAACTGCACACCTCTTAGCCACTCACCTGTATCCAGAATGGCTAGTAAATCTAGACCCTTGAACCCTAAAGTGAGGATTAGTTACAGGAAAAGACGTGGGCAGGATGCAATATTGACCTTATGAAATTTTAAGTCTGCTTACTGGAAACAACCTTCAGAGTAGTAAAACATGTACTGAATATATATGAATATGCTCTCTGTTGCTTCTGCCTTAATGGAAATGTTAATTTTCATTGTCTGATTCTTTGTCTGTATTTGTGTGGTTTATTTTGATACCCATTTAGTGTGAATCATGTAGCTTTGGCTGCATCTGGCTCTAAACACAGATGGCTTCCCATTCCAGGACTAGATTTTAAAGTGTGCCCAGCTCGTATGTAAGTCGCAGGATGGAATTAAGTGGGGTCCTGCATTAATGTACAAATTGCTGATGGAACTTTATTTCTGCAGAGGTACTAGAGTTGCTAAAAGAAAGTGTCCTGGGTGACTTCATTATCTGTATGTCTGACAATTCTTAATTATTTGGATTATGGTAATGCCTACAGGCCTCAATAAAGGATCAGGTGCCCCATTGTGCATGGCACTGGTACAGAGACCTAACTAAGGCCATGTCTTCTATGCTATGGGCACTATGGGGCTGTAGCTATGCTGTTGTAACCCTGTAGCGTAGACACAGACTACAGCAATGGAAGGAGTTTTTCCATCAGTGTAGGAACACCACCTCCCTGAGCAATGGTAGCTAGGTTTACAGAAGCATTCTTCCATCAACGTAGCTGCGTTTACAGCGGGGGTTAAGTCTGCAATTTTTACACCACTGAGCACTGTACCTATGTTGACCTAAGTTTTAAGAGTAGACCAGGCTTAAGAAAGTTCCTGCCTCAGAGACCTGACAGTCTAGGAGTGTGACAAGATACAGCAGATAGAAAAGGATAGGGGACAAGGTGAAGTAATGGTAAAATGAACATGGTAAGCATACTAAGTAGTAGCCGCAGCTCACCACCTGCCTAGGCATTGTCAGACAGCTCTTCAGAGTTAGCTTAAGATCCTATGGCCACCATGACAACCATGGGACTGTCCCAGGTAGTTTCTGGCTCAACATTCAGCTGGCCAAACACTGGAATTTGGGTTTTGGGATGGAATTAGAGGTAACAGGGTAACTAATCTGTGGAATTTGCTGCTGGATGACATTGTTGAGGTCAAGACTTTTAGTAGGATTCAAAAAAGGATTGGCCATTGATGTGGTTAAGAAGATCCACATTTATGTTAGATGGAGTGCAAAAAGAGATATATATATATATCTTTCTGCTTCAGGGCATAAGCCAATCGTTGACTGATGAGGGTTGGGAAAACAAGGATTCCCCTACGGCAAATTATTCCATAGTGTTGAACTTTGGGTGGGGAGGAGGTGGTAGTTTGGTACTCTTCTCTGGAGCACTTTATACTCACCAGTGTCAGAGGCAGCTACCAAATTAGATGGGTAACTGGTCTGACCCAGTATAGCAATTCTTAGAGGTCAGAGGCTGACCACCATCTCTTCAGTTCCGGGACAAGGGTAAAGGTCTTCTTTTGATAGCCCATCCTCAGTGACTAATGGGATTGTGCTAGGTTTCAGAAGTCTCTGAAGGAGAGAATTACCTTATCCACAGGCCACTCAGCCAGTGGATGGTGAGGCATTTTATAACGAACTGTTATCCTAAACTATTGATGGAGCGGGTGTTGAAGTCAGGGAAGTAGCCATTTAAATTTGCTGGTCACAGCGGTATTCTGATTGTCTCCTGCTGATGAAACAGGAGGAGACAATGATATGGCATTGGTGGCAGAAGTCTTTCTCACTGTGACCAATGGTATCCAAAAAGGTTTTGAAAAGATTATTCCCTGGCTTTGAAGAAGAGTAACTTCACCTTCACCATAGCAGAGCATTTGTTGGGCAGAACTGTACAGGGTGGTTAATCTAGCTAATTTGCGTCTGGTGATGGAGTATCTCTCACTGAGGAATTTTCATGTTATTTTGCAAGTAAGGTTTCACAGAGTCTGCTTGAGCTATCTACCACTAACTTAGTAGAGCCCTGGGTGGCTGGCATAAAAGCTTTCTGCTTGGGTTTCAGCAGTGCCTCTCACTGAGGTTCTGGAGATGATGGAGGATGTGTGGGCTGAGAGTTGAGAGGGACAGGGATTTGGCTGGGGTAAGCCAACGTGGAGGTTCCAGGGCTTTACTAGAGTTGATTTTCAATTATTCCTCAAGGTGGGGAAAGATGTAGCATCTGGTAATGGAACAATTTTAGATCTTTGTTCAGTTAATTGCTTGAGGTCAGCAACCTCTCCAGTTATCATCTTGTCTCAAATATACCTTATCAGATTGAAAAGGTGAGTGTGAAGAAAGTCTAGAGTCCTTGGATTTCCTTGGCCCTATTTAATGTGACCTTCATCCTGAGTATGGTACAGAGACAAAGCCTGTTTTCATCATTATTATTATTATTATTATTATTTATTAATTTGTATACCAGGGGTAGGCAACCTATGGCACGTGTGCCGAAGGTGGCACGCAAGCTGATTTTCAGTGGCACTCACACTGCCCGGGTCCTGGTCACCGGTCCGGGGGGCTCTGCATTTTAATTTAATTTTAAATGAAGCTTCTTAAACATTTTAAAAACCTTATTTACTTTACATACAACAATAGTTTAGTTATATATTATAGACTTACAGAAAGAGACTTTCTAAAAACATTAAAATGTATTACTGGCATGCGAAACCTTAAATTAGAGTGAATAAATGAAGACTCGGCACACCACTTCTGAAAGGTTGCCAACCCCTGTTGTATACTTTAGCACCTAACAGCACTAGTCATGGACCAGGACCCCATTGTGCTTGGCTCTGTACATACACAGAATCTTTTCCTAGTGATAAATAAAGATCAGATATTTGTTCTGATTCCTTTAGGTCTGTCAGATGCCTCTAATACCATTAAAAAGAACAGGAGTACTTGTGGCATCTTAGAGACTAACAAATTTATTTGAGCATAAACTTTCGTGGGCTGCAGCCCACTTCATCAGATGCATAGAATGGAACATATCTCTAAGGTGCCACAAGTACTGTTCTTTTTGCGGATACAGACTAACACGGCTGCTACTCTGAAACCCGTCATCTAATACTATTGACCATGAAGTATGGATGATGAGTTTGTAGAACCAGCAAGAGAAAATGGAATTGCTTGAGTGCTTTCTCTTCTTTGTGGGAGATCTGAGTAGTATTGGGCAACTTTTCTGCCTCTTCTTCTGAGTGTGTACGGGATTTAAGAAGGTTAGCAAGAAAGTGTGGGCTGCAGTATTTTCAATATGCAGATGACACTCAACTCCATATTCTCCGATCTGTCATTTGGGGTAGAGAGACTTACCTGATATCTATTAGAGACTAAAAGCTAGCTGACTGAGGCTCAACCTAGCTAATGCTGATAAGGCGAAGAAAGCACCAGAAAGAATGGGAGAGATTATATCAGTCCCTCTGACTGCAGGAATTTGTCTTTTGTTATTCTCCAGAGGGTCTTAGTTATGGACAGTCTGGGCCACAACTCATTGAGGGAAGCTGGAAGAAAGATTTAGCAAAATGTGGCAGGTGGGTAAATCATCCTTCTCCTCTCCTCCTCTCCCCGCTCTACAGTGGCATTCACAAGGAAACTAAGGCAGGCAGCCAGATCCAGATTTAATTTTTCTCTTAGGCCAGATGTAACGGTCAATGAATCTATCCAGGTTCAGGAGTCTTTCAGACAGGCAGTAAATTAATAAATTTAATTTATCAAGATTATGTTTTTGCTTGGCTAGAAAATAGAATTCTACACTAGCCTCTGATTAAGGTGAAGATCACGAAAAACGCAAAGCAAGGAAATTCTGAGATAAGACAGCACTCCTTATCTCAGCTACTTTGTGCTTGGGCATTGCAGTTCTGAAGGTTCTGTGTGAGAATGCCCTTCTTTTTTCAACTCCTTCCTCCTGAGTTGTTTTGGGATGTACTGACAATCAATTAACAGAACTTGAAATCCTCTCTGTGGCCTAAAGACGTGTGTGTACATACACACACACACTCTACTCATCTCTTCTTCAATCTCTGAATTTAAACATATTTCCTATTTTGTTTCAAATCAAAATCCACCCAGCACACGAAATATGGATCTTATCAAATATGCATGACATCAGGGCTGCCCCGAGGGGGGCAAGTGGGGCAATTTGCCCTGGGCCCCGCAGGACCCCCCCAAGAATATAGTATTCTATAGTATTGCAACTTTTTTTTTATGGAAGGGGCCCCCGAAATTGCTTTGCCCAGGCACCCTGAATCCTCTGGGCTGCCCTGCATGACATTCAGGATGAACAACCATGGGGGGAGGTATTTCTTTAACAAGTGCAGATAATAAGAGGCAATAATGGCTTTTGGTCACCAAGTTAATTCTACAGAGTTGCCTTCTGCCTGACAAATATTTATTCTTTTTAATGTGATAGACACATTGCATTGTTCTCAAGGTTTGCACCAATGAGGAAGATGAAACTTCCTTGCTTTCACCCAGGTCTTGAAACCTTTACAGAAGTAGCAGCCTGCCTGCTGACTACATAGTTTCCACAAAGGATAGGAATAAATGGTCAGATTTCACAATGGAGAGAGATGAACAGCGGCGGGATCAGCCAAGGATCTGTGCTGTTCAACATATTCATTAATGATCTGGAAAAGGGGATGAAGAGTGAGGTGACCAAATTTGCCGATGACATGAAATTATTCAAAACAGTTAAGTCAAAAGCCGACTGCGAGGAGTTACAGAGGGCTCCCACAAAACTGGGTGACTGGACAACAAAATGGCAGATGAAATTCAATATTGATAAGTGCAAAGTAATGCATATTGGAAATAATAATCCCAACTATATATATACAATGATAGGTTCTAAAATAGCTGTTAGCACCCAAGAAAGAGATCTTGGAGTCACCATGGATAGTTCACTGAAAACTTCTGCTCAATGTGCAGCAACGGTCAAAAAAGGCTAACAGTATGTTAGGAACTGTTAGGAAAGGAATAGAAAATAAGACAGAAAATATCATAATGCCATCCATTATATAAGTCCAGGATGCATCCACACTTTAAAAACTGTGTCCAGTTCTGGTTGCCCCATTTCAAAAAGGACCTAGTGGAAATGGAAAAGGTGCAGAGAAGGCTACCAAAGATGATCAGGGGCATGGAATGGCTTCCAGATGAAGAAAGACTAAAAAGGTTAGGGCTATTCAGCTTAGAAAAGACATGACTAAGTGGGGGTATGATAGAGGTCTATAAAATCGGGAATGGTGTGGGGGAAAATATGAATAGAGAGGGATCACCCAGTGAAATTAATAGGCAGCAGGTTTAATACGAACAAGAGGAAGTACTTTTTCATATAACGCACATCTAGCCTGTGGAACTCATTGCCAGGGGATGTTGTGATTGCCAAAAGTATAACTGGGTTCAGAAAATACCTGGTTATGTTCATGGAGGTTATGTCCGTCAATGTGTAACCAAGATGATCAGGGTTGCCACCCCATGCTCAGGCAACTTTAAGCCTCCGACTCAGAAGTCGTGACTGGACAACAGGGATGGATCACTCCATAATTGCCCTGTTCTGTACACTGACACTGAAGCTCTGGTATGGGCCACTGCCAGAGACAGGATAAAGGGCAAGATGGAGCATGGTCTGACCAACTGTGGCAGCTCTTGTGTTCTTATGTATTTAAAGTGGAGGTTTCCCTAGGTTTACTTCCTTTCCCAAACAAATACAAGTCAAGTTAATCCCTCTTCATGGTCCAGACACCATCTGTGCCATTTGTTGCCTCCTGAAATTGATGATGCACAATCATTATTTATTAAGCACTGAGAATATGCTGGGCACTGTAAAAGTAAAGAGCCCTGGCTTTGCAGAACTTACAGCCCAGGGTATTCAAACATTTGCTACCAGGCATAGAGTTTACTGTTGCAATTTTATTGTCTTTTATAAGATTCCTTCCAACAATAGACTCAGCAGTGTTTATAGATAGGGCCCTAAAAGACAGAACACTCTGGGAGATCCAGAGCAGGGAGATAACTTGATTTTTTTTGTCGATTATTATAACAAACTCACTTTTTGCTTGAATCACAGAATTATTTGCTCGTACACTACAGCTATTAGATGTTTATATAAGTTACTGGGCTTTAGGAGAATTTTTATATAAGTTACTGGTCTTTTAGGTGTGTTAAAAGTTCATTATTATAATAGAATTGTTATAGCTTTAAAAAAAACTTCAGATATTTGCATTTCCATTCTTTTTAGTCTCTTCTAGATGCTGTTCATATTTGTATGATGCCTGTAACTTTAAGAGAAACCATTTCTACTGGACAAACCAGTAGTCTTCAAAATTCCTATGGAATCTCCTTGACCCATTAAATGCAAGGGCATTTTTTTTTTTTTTGGTTCAGTATTGACTTGGTTTACTTATTCATAGTACAATTTTAATAAAGTGAGTTGTTAAACAATTAAACAACTGTCCTTGGTATACATTCCTTAAAATGATGAAAGACAAGTTGTCCATTAACACCTTCTCTAGTGAAGGGGGTGAGATTTCAGTGCAGTCAGTGCTGGATATTATTATCAGTATTTAACAATTGTATATAGATAGTGCATTAGGTTTGCCTAGATTCTGGAATTTTGAAAGCAAGTCCAATGCCTAAGCATCATATATTAGAGGGATGTAACAAGCAGGAATAACTTTCTACAGATTCATTCTTTAGTGCTAATTATTAACTCAAATAAATAGCATTATCATTTTGTTATCATAGTGCTGAGAGGCTCCAATGGGGGATTGAGGCCATGTTCTACTAAGCGCTGTACAGAAATATAATGAGGCATCGTCCCTGCTTCAAAGAGTTTGCTATTTAAATGGACAAGATAGAGAAAATAAATTCTTTGTCAGAGATGCTGGTTAATTCCCTTGTTCTAGCAGTAGTGTTTTGTTGGTCAGAGAAGCAACCTTATGGGATTGCAAGTCTCCATCCAGTGTTCTGCCTCTTCAACTGTGCTTAATCTTCCCTATTGATGGGGGTAACAGCTACAGACTTTTAGTTATAAGGAAATCAATGCTCCTCTACCTCCTGGGAGTGGGAGGTGGAAAGAGGAGATGGGTTGGTTTGTGAAGGATTAATTGAAGTTTCTAAAATACTCTTGAGATCCTTGGGTGACCGATGCTTTATACATGCAAAGTGCCTTGTAGCACCTAATGACAAAGCCCCAAACCATTTGAATGACCAATCCCTCTTTTCACACATTTGTAGATTTCTGAAATATTTACATTTTGGGCTGAAACTTTCCAGCTATATAATAGAAGTGTGTGTGTGTGTGTGTGTGTGTGTGTGTGTGTGTAAGTGAATATAAATATTATAAATGTTTGAGAAAAGTTTATAGCAAAGTTTACAGAACATAATATTGTATGGACAAGCTTTTTTCAAAAGATGAAAACAAAACACTGGTACACGAAACCATTCCAAAAGCAATCTAAATAGAGATAATTATTTCCAATCTAGAATTATTTTAGATTCCTGCCCTAAAACAGCAGTATTTCTTTTTCGAAATGCCATCAGATAACTGTATTCAGATATCCTTCATACTGTAATCATTATTCATATTCCCTGAAGACTTATCTAATGCTTTGACTTGTGATAAATCTCCTATTAGTCTATTGTTATGGAATTTGTTATCATCGCTTTCTTTTTGGCAGCTGTTTAGTTGAACTTATGTTCTGATCTCAGACGTGCAGAACATTGTTCATGCTATACATTCTGTGAATCCCTCTTCAAATTCTCCTCCACCATTATATAAGACTACAGAATGTCATATGTAGTCAAAAACAACAAGGAGTCTGGTGGCACCTTAAAGACTAACCGATTTATTTGGGCATAAGCTTTCGTGAGTAAAAACCTCACTTCTTCGGATGCATAGAGTGAAAGTTACATAGTTACTCTATGCATCCGAAGAAGTGAGGTTTTTACCCACGAAAGCTTATGCCCAAATATATCTCTTAGTCTTTAAGGTGCCACCAGACTCCTTGTTGTTTTTGTAGATACAGACTAACATGGCTACCCCCTGATACTTGACACCATATGTAGTCAATTTCATTCTAAAATTTAGTTTATAGTGCCTTTTGATTTTTATATCTCAGCTGTTATGGAATATAGACCCATTTTCCACTAAGTCTCTAGTTCAAATCAGTCCTACACTGGCAGTGACTGAAAGTCATTATTACTGACTAATAACTGGTCTGTGTGAAATGAGTTGATGATTTTCTACCAGGTTCCTAAGTGCCACTTATTCACATCACAAAACCATGTTTATAGCACCATTGTTCGTACCCGCAGCAAAGCATGAATGGGTGCGTAGCTTGAGCAAACCTCTTGCCTTTGGAGATGGTGCTTCCAGGTCAGCACTGAGACTGCTAATGGGTTACAAAGCCCATGACTCACTAAGAGAGGTATGTAAAAACTAATAAGATCAACTAATGTAATAAATATTGTATGTACATTGGAAGTTCTTTTTCCAGAAACCTTAGTCTAGTAGAGTACAATGGGTTTAGTGTATTTAAAGCCAACAGTGAGTTGAAAACAAATTTTGGAAGGTAAAAAATTCTCTGTATTAATCCTGTTTTATGAGTTTATAAGAATACTTTTATTTTTCTCCTGTAGAAACACAGTGTACACACACAAAGAGGGATTTACAGAACAGGAGATCAAGGCTGTGGGCCAGACTTTTCTGTTCTTCACAAACTGCTTCAAGCATCATTGCTATAATTTTCTTTAAGGAAGAGAGCCAACAAAGACTCTTATAATAAATCACTTAAAATGTTTCCATGCATCTCTTTCTTGAGTAGCACCTTTGAGAAATCTCTCCATAGCTTTCTGAAAACATGTCAGAGGTTGAGACTAGCTGGCTTTGTGGCACATAATGTACATGAAAAATACATCTTATATTAATACTTTCCCCCAACAATGTGTCTATTCCCACTGGAGTATCTGTCGTATGAGCAATTTAACTGAGAGTACAAGCTAAAGAAGACTGGTGGTTTTGTCTCTATTTCTGGTTGAATATATATAGGTGCTTCTAAAGTTCACATCAACACTATATGTGTGATGAATGACTGACATTCCCTAACCCCCATTTCTGTTACCGTGCTGCAGTTTATATTTAGCTGTGTGGATCTGTGTCTTGGGTGATTTGGGATGTGAGAAATGGTCTGAAGAAAAGAATTCTGGTGACTAAATCCATCCTTGAAATATACTTATGTCCTTTCGATCTTCAGCATCCTAGATTAGAATGACTAATTTCTATGCTTCTGTGCTGAGGTCATGATGTCTTTAATTACAGATCAGATCTTTGAGTTCACATGGTTTTATTTTGTCTTCTGCTAGCTAGCAGCTTACACCAAATGTACATGCAGTCTAAAGTCATATTAACATATTACCTGAGTTATGTTTTAAAAAAAAAACCCCTCTCCTCATTAATAATAAACGAATAACATAATTTGACAGTGACCCTTTAGTCTGATTTAATGATCTTGTCAATTAAAAATATACACTTGATGAAAACTGTCACAGAAGTAAAGAAAGAACATAGTTTCCCACAGGCATGTATAGAGCAGTTTGTCACATTATTTGACAATAACTTTACCTTTTCTTTAAAATACTAGCTTGGGACTACTTCTCAAGCCACATAAACTTTAAGGTTTGACTACTATGCATGTATGTAGGTAGGCAGGCAGTGTGTGTGCCTAAACTGTACCAGCTTTCATTATTTTATTGTGAAACTCATTATATTTGTTGATTTTTCATAATTCATTAGCTTCTCATACCATGTGATTATATAAAAATGCAGGATTCTAACTCCTGTGGTTGTAGAGAAAAGCTTGAAAACATGTCCTGAGTATCCTAAAGCACTCATAAGCCAGAAGGCAAATTTAAAAGAACCCAAAAATGTGTTAACTTTTTTAATTCTGATTTTTTTTTAGATTCTGGTTCATGATTTTTGAATGCTTTAGGTTTGGCAATAGTAGGTTCTGTTTCTGACTGACTCTGACTTGCTATTTGAATTTTAGGCTATTATGTATTGTGTCTGTGTTTAGCTTCCCCTAATAATGGGGATATCTACCTCATAGGATATTGTGAGGTTGAATTAATGTTTGTAGATTGTTCCTCACATGAAAAGTGCTAGACTTATTCTTAGACAAATTAGCATTATGACATTATTGGTGAATCTGTCTAAAATCTCATACTAAGACATTCATATAATGCTACTTCTCATACCACAGCACTCTATATGTGACTTCTGTATATTGTGCACTTCAACCTAACACAAAAGATATTCTGGCCTTTGATCCTGCCCAGTGCAGGTGCAAGGTGCTGCACATCTAAGTGCAACGTAAAAATGCTATACAAGACATGGAACACAGCGGGCTCCAGTCCTGCCTGAATAGATTGAGAACAAATGTGTGATGATTGAGAAGTTACTTCTGCTTAGTAGCAGGTAGGGTGACCAAATAGCAAGTGTGAAAAATTCGGATGAGGGTGGGGGGTAATAGGAGCTCATATATAAAAACAAACAAACAAAAACCTCCAAATATTGGGACTGTCCCTATAAAATCGGGACA
Source organism: Trachemys scripta elegans (assembly GCF_013100865.1). Lineage (NCBI taxonomy): Eukaryota > Metazoa > Chordata > Testudines > Emydidae > Trachemys > Trachemys scripta. Next base: position 9,357,060 of record NC_048319.1, on the reverse strand, counting down.
TCTGGGAGGACAGAAGTCCAACAGGAGTTAAGTCTCCCCACCCCCCATGGCTCCATCGTGTAGACGCACAAGAGTCCAGGATGGACTTGTGTGATCTACTCTCCTTTGTGGTGGTGCTGTTTTAAACGCAGGATAATCGAGAACAATTAACAATTAGATGGATGCCACCATTCTTTAGGTTGCAGAAGAAGGTTGAAAGATTTGACTTCTCCTTTCATGAGCACTGGAAATCAAAACTGTCATGGGTGTTGTATGGTAAGTACTGTCATTTGGCGTTGGGGAGTTAGTTTAACAGTATTTTCTTTATTTAAAAAAAAAAGACAACCTACCTTACAGGCCATGTGGCCTAGTGGATAGACCACTAGATTGGGAATCAGGAGACTTTGGATTTATTCTAATCTCTGCCACTGGTTTGTTGGGTGACCTTGGGCAAGTCACTCCCCCGTCCCATGCCTGAGTTTCCCCATTAAACCCATCTCTAAAATAGGGGTAATCCCAATAGGGAGCCCTCCTTTACAAAGCATTTTAAAATACATTGACAAAAATTACTACATGAGAGCTAGGTAATATTATTATTATTTATTATTACAATGGTGAAAGATTTTAATTTTCAGTGCCTTTAAATGATAAAGCCAGTTCTTTGTGTTCCACTTGTATTCTTATTTTAATTACAATGGAGTAAATAACTTGACTTCAATTAATTTACACTTGATTTTACACCATGTTAAAAAGATCAGACTCTGGCTCTTCTGTTTTGGAAAATTGAGCTGGAAAAGGATTAGAAAAATCTACCCATTTGCCTACCAGAAATGGGAAAGGCAGCTGGCGTCATCTGACATCTCTTACTACAGTTTATTTTGACTGAAGTCTGATATCGAGTAGCATCCCAAACAAATATTTAAAGAAGAAATTACCATATTGTTGATTTATAACTCTGTTGCGATCCTTCGCTTGAATTAACAGTGGTTCTAAACTTGTTCTTATTGGCATGAGTTCTATTTTATATGTTAGTTGTTAACAGCAATTATTTGTGTGTAGTATTTTAAGCCAGTTGTTTCCTGCTATCACATTAATGTGAAGCATGTTTTCACTTTTCCTCCAGCTCAATGACTAACTCATCTCCGATTTGGAATTGTTTGTAAGTGGCTGCAGTGCAGTAAATATCTTTCTTTCCTTCTCCCCCCCGACTGTTTTTCAATGTGGAATGCCTTGAATCTTTATCTCATAATCCATAATGGCAGGGGGGATTAACATATAAAAGCAAACTAAGAATTTTATTTTAAAACTGATAATGAAGTTGATGTAGCCTGCTACTTGCAAAGACAGACAACTGGGCTGAAGGTCTCCAGAGAGATGTGATACTCATAGTTTAAATATCCTACAATTCTTGAAGCACACTTAGTACTCAAATTCACTTGTATTAGATCAGAGTTTCTCAGCCTGTGGGTTGCGACCCAAAACTAAGTCACTGGAATATGTCAAAGGATTGCAGGGCTGGGCTAGGCTCAGTTCCCTTCTGTAGGTGTTGCGACCTGGTGCACAGGATCACAGCACTTCTTAGATTTGGCTCAGCCGTCCCTATGTCATGACAGGGGGGCCAGCTGGGCCAAATGTGAGTGAGTGCTGCAATCACATGTGCCAGCTCATGACTCTACTCTCACAAATTTGGCCCAGTCGGCACTCCATCAAGGGGACTGGACCAAACCTGAGCAGCGCTTCAATCCCAGATGTTACAATGCCTGGAGTGGGGAGTTGAGCCTAGCCAGCCCCATGGGATAGGGGCCAGGAGAGAGCAGTTTGTGTTGCATTCTCCAGTAAGTACCAGCCCCTCGATGTACCTCCCACCCTGCAGCTGTGTGACACCCCATCTTCCATACCCCCTGTCCTGTCCCCCCCCAACCCCAGCCCCCCCAGTGTGCCTCTTCCCCATAGGTAGGCAACTTCCCCTCTGTCATCCCATGCATCCTAGCCCCCAGCCCCCCAGATTTTCCCCCACTGCACCTCCAGCCCCTTCTGTTCTCCAACTCCTTCCCCCAGCACACCACCTTTACCCCTAGGACCCAAATTCTCCCCACCTCTTTACTCTCTGTCCCCCATGGACCATGTACGGGAGCAGTGTGGTTTTTTGAGGGTGTTTTAGCTTGCTACCCTTCCCCCTCAGTTGCCAGTTGGGGGATTCTCCAGCTATTCACATCTGGCTGGAGCATCTGGAATCCTAGCTCTGAGCCCCTTTCCCTGCCGAAGGATCCTGCAGGAGAGGGATCCAGGTCTGGGACCATCTCAGGGGGTCGTGACAGGTCATCAAGATTTACAAATGGGTCCTGAGCCCAAAATGATTGAAAAACCACTGTACTAGATTACAGCCCGTTAGTGATCTCTGTGTCAATGACAATAGAAAAGGGACAAATATGAAATTGAGAGGAACTGAAGTCTAATATTTTCATAAATTGATTGAATTAATGTTTCCTTTGACTGTCCCAAAAAAGATACTCTAAATTCAACACTCCTTTTCTTCCCCTCCTCTTCCTTTCATCTTCTTTGCCTTTTTGGTGCAGAACACAAAGGTCCATGGTTTGACTCCCACTGATCACCTATGTTGATTGGGGGGGAATTAATGCTTTCATGTCATAGAATTCTCTTCCCATTTTCTTTTAAAAAATGGTTGATTTCAGAGTAGCAGCCGTGTTCGTCTGTATCCGCAAAAAGAACAGGAGTCCTTGTGGCACCTTAGAGACTAACACATTTATTTGAGCATAAGCTTTCGTGGGCTACAGCCCACTTCTTTGGATGCATCTTTTTTAAAAAATGGTTTCTTTAATGCACCCAATGAGAAAACATCCTTAAAATGAAATTTTGAATGTAGAGAGTATAATAAAAGCTTTCCTCCTAAGGTCTTGTACCAACTGCACGGCACAGAGGGAGCAGAGGAACAACAGCTAGTTCATGCGGGGTGGAAAGGGGAATTAGGTGACCGGGGTAAACTCTTTTGTAGCAAAAAATGCATTGACAGTTTTAAGGTCCACACCAAAAGAGACAAAACCTTGGTTTTTCAAATCTCCTCTGAAAGGACCTCCCTTCTCACACAACCACCAAACTTCATGGTACTCAGTTTATCAATAGCAGAAGAATGGTTGTTCAAGGGAGTCCAGGTATTTCTAGCCCAATGCTTGCACAACAGAAGGAACTGCATCGGGTGGTGCTGAATCCAGTTGTGAAAGATGCCTTCAGATCCTGCTTCTGATGCTACCAGTCTCCAGTTGCCACAGCTCAGATGAACATCCTTCTACCTCGTTTCTTCTTCCCAGAATGAATGTACCACTCACAGATTCATCCAGCTTTGATGTAGATTTTGTGACTCCCTTTTAAGCCAATGCTGATGTCATTTCTTCGAGTAACACTGAACTTCCTTCTGCAGGGAATACAACAATAATCAGTTTGACTGACCTCTGAACTGTGGAATATGTTTCTGTTGTAAACTTGCAATCCCTTGGCCAGACTTTCAGGAGAGTTCCCCTTCCCTTCCAGCACCTAATTTATGGTTGCTCCATTTAGCTGCCCAAAAGGGGAACTGAGCTCTTGAAAGAGCTGGATTCTTGTTCCTGTTCACGACATGTATGCAGATGTCCCAGTTACACAAAGAAGGCTACCGTGTAAAGTTGAGTCTCTTGACTACTGGAGTGATCTGAAGTTGCCAAGCTGTTATGTTTAAGTAGGTGAGATGGGGTTCTAGCATAGCATGGCAAAGCCAGCCCAGCCCATGGTGTTCAAAATGTAGGAGACAGTGCCAGAAACTAACAGCTATTATGACAGGCTGTTGCTGTCTGAAATACGTATTAAAAAAAGAAACAAGACACTGTCCCAACAGTCATGTTTTGAATTATTCAGTGCAATTTTCTTTAGACATGTTAATTTACGGTGATCACCAGGTTGACGTACGCTGTTTAAGAACTCGCTTCTTACTGAGCCGCCTCCTCCTTCTGTTTCACTGATTAAAATGCACTATCAGTGTTTTTGTTGTTAGTCTCCATCACTGAAGGAGTCTTTTTTGTGAATGTTGTTGTGCTCATCCATTGTTATCAGCTCTGCTGATTAGTTGTTGCTGCAGGGGATAGCTCAGTGGTTTGAGCATTGGCCTACTAAACCCAGGATTGTGAGTTCAATCCTTGAAGGGGGCCACTTAGGGATCTGGGGCAAAATCAGTACTAGGTCCTGCTAGTGACAGCAGGGGGCTGGACTCAATGACCTTTCAAGGTCCCTTCCAGTTCTAGAAGATGGGATATCTCCATTAATTTATTTGTTAAGGGGGGAGGAATAGCTCAGTGGTTTGAGCATTGGCCTGCTAAACCCAGGATTGTGAGTTCAATCCTTGAGGGGGCCATTTAGGGATCTGGGGCAAAAATCTGTCTGGGGATTGGTCCTGCTTTGAGCAGGGGGTTGGACTAGATGACCTCCTGAGGTCCCTTTCAACCCTGATATTCTATGATTCTAAGTACAGTAACTTTGCCTTCAGCAGTGTAAGGCTAGTCTTGCTGGGGAAGATTAGTTTGCTTTTTCTCCCTTGCAAAATTTAGTTACTGTACTGCTTATAGTCTTCAAAAATGTATTCTGCAAGATAACTATAAGTACTTATGACAGACTGCACATGAATATCCACTTCCAATGCCATCTCCACATGCAGTTCCACAGAAGTAATTTACTAATGACCTAGTTTAGAACTATATATTAGATTTTAGTTAACACTGAGACAATTCATTTTATGAGTGGGGGGTAATACTTAAATCTACAGGTTTGTCGACAGCGCCATTTCATAAATAAGCAAACAAATAAAAATGATAGACTGTTCTGGTTCCAAATGTGTCACTATGGCGTGTTTTATTAATGATTGCCTCTCTTTTCCCATCTATAAAATGGGCGTAGCACCACCTACTGCCCATCACTTGTCATGAAGCTTGTTTAATTGGTACTTTGTGATCTTCTGCTGCAAATTGCTATACAGGTGCAAGATACTGTAATTGCTTATTAATTCAGACACATAATCCAGGAAATGTCTCTCTTTATTTGTAAAAGAGACATTTTTTGGTTTGCCTTTTAAAGGAGTAGTATAGACTGCAAACTTGCATTAAGATTGTGATACCAATAGAACCTAGGATACTTGAAAGTGAAGGCAAATATTGCATCTTTATCTTACTTTTGCGCCAAGGAAATATGACATGTATGGTGCTACATAATGGCACCAGTGGGTCCCTGGTGTTTGGGGCACAATGTGGGGAGTTAACAGAATGTTAGGAGCCATTAGGAAAGGGATTGATAATAAGACAGAAAATACCATAATGCCAGTATATAAACCCATGGTACATCCACACTTGAATACTGCGTGCAGTTGTGGTCACTCCATTTCAAAAAAGATATATTAGAATTGGAGAAAGTACAGAGAAGGGCAACAACATTGATTAGGGGTATGGAACAGCTTCCATATCAGGAGAAATTAAAAAGACTGGGACTGTTCAGCTTAGAAAAGAGATAACTAAGTGTGTGTGGGTGGGTGTAATATGATAGAGGTTTATAAAATGATGAATGGTGTGGAGAAAGTGAATAGGGAAGTGTTATTTATTCTTTCACATAACACAAGAACCAGGTGTCACCCAATTAAATTAATAGGCAGCAGGTTTAAAACAAACATAACGAAGTACTTCTTTGCACAACGGCACAGTCATCCTGTGGAACTCCTTGCCAGGGGAAGCTGTGAAGGCCAAAAGTAAAACTGGGTTCAAAAAAGAACTAGATAAGTTCATGGAGGATAGGTCTATCGATGGTTATTAGCCTAGATGATCAGGGCGGCGACCCCATGCTCGGGGTGTCCCTAAACCTCAGACTGCCAGGAGCTGGGCCTGGACAACAGATGGATCACTCAACAATTGGCCTGTTTTGTTCATTGCCTCTGAAGGATCTGGCACTGGCCACTGTCCTAAGACAGGATACAGAGCTAGATGGACTTTTGGTCTGATCCATTATGGCCATTCTTATGAGTTAAAGACAGAATTTGAGGATTGCCTTTGGATTGCTTTTTCTTATTGGTTTGTATTTTGAACATAGTGGGGTTTTGTGTGTGTGTGTGTGTGTGTTGGGGGGGAGGGAAGGGATATGCGCCTACTAGTAACATCTTCAATCTGATTCCTTTTAAAACTCTGTAGCGGTGCATGTGTGTACATTCTTTACAACTCCCAGAACACATGCTTCAGCTTGTGGTCTCTTAATGTTGTTCCTCTACTTGTAAGCAAGTACATTCTTAGCATTCTTTCCAGTTTGTATCGTGGCTACACAACATCTAATTATATTTCTTGACAACAACTAGCCAGGGAAGCTAAGAATTAACATTATAATGGGCCTTAAGGTTTTGCAATTACTCAAAAATGATCTGTGTGGGGCCTGTAGAACATTTGGCTAAGTCCTGTCAACATCCTTTCTTTGTGGAGAGAGAAGTCTTTCATTCAGATTTTTCTGGTCACTCTGCTGTGTTTTTGCATTGGAAAATTTACTTGCAAATTCTCCATGTGAATTTATTGCAGTTACTATTGAGCTAGTAGTATATAGTTGTGTTGTGACTGGGTCTGATCCTTTAATGATTTCACACATGCGAATAGTCCCACGGACATTTAGGGTTACGCTCACCAGTGAATTTATTCACATGTGTAAATCTTGGGGTGTTTGCAGGATTGGGCCCTTTTGAAGTAAAGTGTTTGTTTGTTAATAGAATTCCTTGCTGTTGCGAAGCATTTGTAAGACAAAACTTCATTCAAATGACAGACTGCTAGATCCTGTACAAGGCTCTCTGACTCCACGGCTGTTTCAGCAGACTCCCAGTTATGAAAATATTTAGCACAGAGCCTGTTGCTTAAAGCCGGAAAAATCCATTTCCTTTTTGCTTCAGAGGTAGCAGCTGTTTCACTTTCCAAAAAGCTGTTTAATTTTGTTGTTAGCTAAAGAGTTGGGGTTTGTTTGTTTGTTTTTTATTCTCCTCTGTGGGGAGAAAAGGAGTAAGGGCAGATCTGTTGGACTTGATGTGTGATCAATCAAAGTGTGATCTCCTAGAAATGCAGCCGTGTAAATATATTAAAGTGCATAAAAAGCTGGAAAGATACTAGAGAGGGATGAAGGAAAGGTAAACAACGAAGACAAAAACATTTATACTAGTGTTGTTTTATTTTATAGTTCATATAGTACTACATAAGATCTTTACCATAAATGCTATGCAGTAACACTTATTATTCATTTGTTTCTGGTAGGACACCATTTAATATTTCTGACTATAATTTGTATCTGAAGCTGCCAAATAATTCCAAGATTGATTGCCATGTAAGCCTACTGTTCCTAAATGGTAAGATACCTAGATATTTCTGTCTTCTAACTCAGTTTAATTCCATAATTACATGATAATGCCGGACTGTGAAATTGCATAGTGAGTATCTAGGAATTTATCTTTGCTCTGTATAAAATGGCACTAGTATTTCCAAACATGGGCAGCCCTAAACCTAGAAGACGCTTTAGGTGCCAATCCTTTGATCCTTACTCAAGCAAAACTTCCACTGAAGGCAACGGGAGTCTAGCCTGAGCAGGGTAGCTTATTGTAGCTTATTCTTTATAATGCCTATATCCAGCCTGTTAGATGTACAATTGTACATCTATCTATCCCTCCCCCTCAGTTTGCAGGCTTGAAGGTGCTTCTAAAAAGCATATGTTGACTAGACATGAATGGGCAAATCCAAACTTCCGGAGCCTTGCCTGAATATCTTGGTTGCATGCTGAGGCACAATTCATGGGAGAAGACGGGAAGGAGACCTCCGCCCAAATCTGCAGACTGGCATCAGATCTCTTTCACTGAAAGAAGGAAGGATCTGACTCACCAACCCTCCTGCCCCCCTTCACTCTTTATGCAACTCCCCAAATTCTTCCCTTACAAGTCTTTGGGTAGGGGAACTGCACTGATGTGGCCTGGGCCTCCTCTGCATACCAGAAATGAGGTAGTACAAACATTGGAATTTAGAAACAAAATCAAAACAAAGGTAAAAATCTTTAATGGATGCTTCCATCAAAGGGCTGCTGTATTGTGGCCCTTGGAGGCAACCCACTGGCATCAGTGTGCCCACACTATAGGCAACATGTGGGCTTGAATGATCAAGGTAACTTACCAGATGCATCTGGGGGAATCTCAGCAAACTTTGAGTGGCCTTTAGTTTTGGTCTTTCCAAATTAGCCTACAACTCCGCTCACTTTCAGGAGAGAGCACATTCTGCTGTAAATCGATGTTGTCATCCTTTAAAAAAAATTGGAACAAAATAATAGTTACTACTTAATGCATATGAGCAACAATACTGTTCTGGTTGCCTAGCAGCCAGCTAGACACACTGGAGAATAAAAAAGCCTGTCTGACTAAGCAATGTGGTTGGAGCTGGTTTTTAGGTTTGCGGGTGGAACCTGACCCAGGGAGCTCATATTTTAAGGATGGGGAGGAGGTGGGTGGAATTTACCATTAATGGATATTTTAGTTCTAGCAGGATCATCAGTCTTCCCCTCCCCCCTGTTTCTCCTCTTCAGTTTTTAATGCTTTAGAAAAGGAATGAGAAAAATCTCCAAATTCGGTGCAAGAAAAAGCCAAGGACTCTCTTCCTTGTGCAGCCTGGAGATTATTAGTATTTCATATTTTTTCAAGATACAAGTCCGCATTTGCTGCAAGCTCCATGTGTGCTAGGAAGTGGCTGCTGTAGTCACCTTGGCCTAAACCATCCACCCCTTTGCAAAAAGAAAGGAAAAAAAAGAAAGCAAGCTGAGACTCTTTCATCTTTGTCTTTAGAGCATCTTTGTCTAAGAGCATTTTTTCCTCCTGATTTTATATATACAAAAAGTTGGACTGACATGGTACATGCATAGACCTATTTCAGCACTGCCAACCCCAAGCCTTTAAAAATCATGAGTTGGACCCCAACAAATCATGTGATTGGTTTAGAAATCATGAAATTTTAAAAACAATAAATGTTTGTTATCAAATTTGCAAATGAACTGAAGCTCAGCAGTTTCTCTTTGGAGTCTGGTCCTGAAGTTTTTTTTTTTTTTTGCTATAAGATGGCTACCTTTACATCTGCTATTGTGTGGCCAGAGAGGTTGAAGTGTTCTCCTACAGGTTTTTGTATATTGCCATTCCTGATATATGACTTGTGTCCATTTATCCTTTTACGTAGTGACTGTCCAGTTTGGCCAATGTCCATAGCAGAGGGGCATTGCTGGCACATGATGGCATATATAACATTGGTGGACGTGCAGGTGAATGAACCGGTGATATTGTAGCTGATCTGGTTAGGTCCTGTGATGGTGGTGTTGGTGTAGATATGTGGGCAGAGTTGGCATCGAGGTTTGTTGTATGGATTGGTTCCTGAGTTAGAGTTGTTATGGTGCGGTGTGTGGTTGCTGGTGAGAATATGCTTAAGGTTGGCGGGTTGTCTGTGGGCGAGGACTGGCCTGCCTCCCAAGGTCTGTGAAAGAGAGGGATCATTGTCCAGGATGGGTTGTAGATCACTGATGATGCGTTGGAGAGGTTTAAGCTGAGGACTGTAGGTGATGGCCAGTGGAGTTCTGGTGGTTTCTTCCTTGGGCTTGTCTTGTAGCAGGAGGCTTCTGGGTACGTGCCTGGCTCTGTTGATTTTGCAAATTTGATACCATCAGATCAGGATTAAACAAAGACTGTGAATGGCTAGCCAACTACAGAAGCAGTTTCTCCTCCCTTGGAGTTCACACTTCAACTGCTAGCAGAGGACCTCACCCTCCCTGATTGAACTAACCTCGTTATCTCCAGACTGATTCTTGCCAGCATATTTATACCTGCCCCTGGAAATTTCCATTACATGCATCCGACGAAGTGGGCATTCACCCACGAAAGCTTATGCTCCAATACTTCTGTTAGTCTTACAGGGCCACAGGACTCTCTGTTGCTTTTTACAGATCCAGACTAACACGGCTGCCCCTCTGATACTTGATACCAGAGAGTTGTCCATCTATTGGCACCCATTACCCTGCTCATTGGTCGAGAGGATAAGAATTAGCTGGAGATAGAGGGGGAGTTTGCTCTCTCTCTCTCTATGAGCTGGCTCTTCCTGGTCAGAGCTCAGGCACGTTGGTGAGGGCAGCATGATGGAAGGTCATGCCACTTTTGCCTTCTCTCCTTCAGGGTTAAATAGAGGTCTCTGTTCTTCAGTTTTCAGTCTAGCACCTTTCATAGAGTTGTCAGAGGTTCCCTGTTCTGCGTTACCCTTTGGATCCCTCGTTTTGACGTTATGACTTACACCTGCATTCCTCTTTGTTCAGTTTTTGACTCCCATACTAGTTAAGTCATGTTAAATCACCTGACCGAAAGGGCCTTTCCTTGCTTTGGAGTGGGCTCTTAACCATTGATCAAAGTCATCAAATAGGCTGGCACCTTTCACCAAAGTTCAGTTCCCACCTCCTCCCCAACAAAAATCAGCTAGGAGGGCTGGAGGCTCTAGCGATAAAGATGCCCACTGCCCACTCAGAACACTTTTAAATAATGTTTTCTAGGACTTGGCATTTGACTGGTCCAAAAATAATTGGTCAAATATTGGTCAGATAATGTAAAAAAAAAAAAAAAAAAGTCAGATATTTTAAACCACTAATTAATTTGTAACAAAAAAGAGTAAGACTTTATGATCTCCATTAGGCTTAGCCTTAAATAGATATGAATGCGGAATTACAACACAACATGTAACTCAGAAAAATGTGAAACGCAATGAAATGATGTTCTAAAAAATAAAAGAATGGTACCATGATGCAATCAGAAAAGTAGGCTGCTGCCTACTACATCAGGGCATTTTTGCTGGAATATTTGATAATATTTGACTGTTGCCAAAGAATAGGGGGTCAGTTGACATTATTTGACCAGTCAATTGAATGGCTTGCCAACATTAGCATTTTCTTCTTCACACTCCAAGTCAATCTGCTGAAATAACCTGAGCAACATCAGGCCTGGTTACAGCTTCTTTATACATGGCTGAATATTAAAATGCTAAAGGATCTTATTCATAGATGCCCCTAAGTTTTTTAACATCTCTGTGCTGTCCTGTATTGCTGGATATTCTATTTCAGTACCAAAATTTACCACTAAGGTGAGTGTTGGAGATTAGTTCAGGATAATATATCAGGCCTGATTCTCCATTACCCTTCACCTTGTGTATTCATTTACACCTTTGCAAAGTGAGTGTAAAAAGCATATTGGTAATGCATTTTGTCCCATTGCTGGTTTTATGCTTTTTGGGGTATGTCCTCCAGTTTTGTCACCTCTTACTTCTCTCTTGCTGTTTCAGTGGCCCTGAGCTCTGCTGACCTCCTGTCTGATTTACAGAGATAGGATGAAAGTCACTCCAGTTTCTGTTAACGCCACTTGGAACATCAACCAGAAAGTGGTCACATGCTCCCTCTACAGTGCCACTAGGCCAAGTCATCCGTGGGTGCAAAGGACTGAACTCGGATTTCCCCCTCACATGGGATTGAACACAACTAGATGGCAGAAGATTGCTGAGCACGTTGATTTGTGTCAGTGATAGTATTTAAAAAAGCCTATACAGTTCAAGCACAAAATCTTAGTTCAAAGCATTAAAGCACAGGTTTTTCTAGGGAGTTTAATGCAATGATTTACGATCCTGTGGATTTCATTTCTGCTACTTTTGATTTCCTGTTGCAGAAGAGAGAATGCCTTACTGTAGTTCTGGCACGTTACATTGGAAGGCTGAGCTATCATTCGATAAGAGTCTGAAAAAAATCGGTTCCATTTTCATGACACATTCTTTAAAAACTCATAAAAATCTCAAATATTTAGAAGTAGCAACTTTTCCTATAAACTCAGTCTTTAATGAGTGTGAAGATGAGCCAATGTCATGGTGACCTTAAAAGTGAATGAACTTTGGCTTCAAAGTCTAAGCTATGGGACAAATGCTGCAGACACAGCTCCCACTGACTTTGGAGCATCAAAGAGCAGCTTGTGGCTTTAATAATAATTAGCAAGTGCAGCAGAACTTTTATGTTTCGGTTCATGCCATTGTACCTATGATCGTGTTCTTATCTAGCAAAATAAAATTTAAAAAATATCCTGTATTTTTATACCAGCCATCTTAGCTCTCGCCTAAAACACTCTGTAAGACTTGACTTATTATGAGCAATGAATTCCAGCTTTAAATCTCACTACAATAATGCAGAATGTGGAGTTCAAATTAGTTTCACATGTTCACAGAATTCTGAAAAAAATATTTTCAGTGCATTTTCTCTCCGAAGCATTACGGTTACAGGACACAAAAACAGGCGAAAACTTTCTCCTCTAGGGTTTGTTTTGCATGGTAGTTCTGTTTTTGCACGACACTTGCTGTGTTGTAGCCTATACTGTATACTTCCTGTAGAAGCTAGAAGAGGAGACAACTGCTTTCATAATGACTAGTTATTATCACCTCAAAGAGAGGTTAATTTGTTGATATTTTTAAAATAAAAGAGGGATTTAAAAGTGCTCCTTTCCTCGACATTTGCTTCTAAGAACACTGTCTGCCTGGACTGTTTTATTATTTCAGAATAAATAGAATAAACCTCCCCCCTCCCCCCACCTCCTTAGTTACTATAGAAAAGAAATTATTTATCAGTCCTCCCAGGGCTTCTGAAAATAATCACTGACATATTAAGTGCGTTTTCGATCTGGTTAATGTGTGATGCGGGGGGGTGGATAGGCTGGGGGATAGCATTGTTTGGTTTGGGAAGTATTCTCTCCGTCGCTGAGCAACCAGCCCTTGGAAACGGGAGTGGACTGTGTCACCCATAGCAACCGTTGTTACTCGACAAACAATGTGGGCCAGTGCAAACAGAGCCAAGACTGTAGGCTCCAGTTTTTAATTGAACATCTGCATGTGTTTTTCTCTGATTAAATGGTGTTTCAGTTTGATTTGTCCGTGACAGATATGCTTGGGCCAGTTTTGTGTGGTTATTTACAAGGTGCATGATTATCTTGTCCAAATTAATACCTTTTGTTTATTCTTATGTGAAGTCGAGAGGGTATTTCCCCCTCCCATCTCCTGCAATCCATAAAAAAAGTCTCAAAATAAGAACTTTTATCTATTTCTACCAAGAAATGTCTCAAGTTTCCTCCTGGCTGGGTATGTATTGCATAATTACTTAAGGTCTCTTAATCAGCTTGATAAATTATAAGCACAATCTTGATATATTAACATTGTGACATATGAAACTTTTATTTCTTTTTTAATCCCAGTTTTATATGGCCCTTTATTGGATATATAAAATGGAAGGGGTTTTGGTTATCTGAAATTTGGTCCAGCAATGAAACAGGTGAAGTAATTAGCAACCAGTTGTGACTGGTGCCGCTGGGACCACAACACACAACCTGGGACTCTGAGATGAATGCACTTTTAAAAGTGATATGTACTTTCTCCAGCTGAATTGATCGCAGAATTATTATTAGTTAATTTATACATTAAAAAAAACAAAAAAACAAAAAACCTCTTACAAGAAGAGTTTCTCTTCAGCATCCTATTGGTCTGGTCTGACACCAGCCCCAATTCCCTGGATGGACTTTACTATGCACTCTGAAATTCTTTTAGTTGGTTGGATGTGTTTCTTTGAACTGGCCCACCCCTTCCCAGTTCCACTCCATAATGGAACTGTCTCTGCTTGGTTTGGGCCACACCTGACAAATGGGTTTTGAGCTTAGTTCAGGCTTCAAGAGGAAGCACATCTGTGTCTTATGTGCAAGTGGGTAGGTTGAGAAAGAAGGGACAGAGAAGTCACCCAGGCAATTTAAATGGACAAAGGAAAGAAACTTGCTCCCAGTGTCAGAAAGTAAACAAGACGGCTTACCCTGCCTGGAAAAGGGGCTTTAGGAACTTTTCTCTTAAATAAAGCAGTTCCTTAATTGATTCTATCCTTGCTTAGTCTGCCCTGACTGACTTTTGAAGCTGTCCAGCACAGGCCCAGAGTTTATGTAATAATAATACTGCTGCCATTTGCTCATCCCAAATACCATATTTTTCAAACCTTTGCTGCCCCTATGGTAGAATCTCTCCCCAGAGAGCTCCAGTTTGCTGGGCCAGTTGCTATTTTAAAATCTAATTTGAAGATTTCTTTTCATGAATGACCACAATTTATGTTTGTGGTTTGTTCGCCCGAACTCTGAGCACTCATGAATGGTGCTATATAAATATAAATAACAATAATGTGTTGGCAGGAGATACTTCTGTGTTTGTTATTCACCAGATAGGCATGACAGGGACAGCTGCTGTTGCCCACATCTAAATTGAAATACAGAACTGAGCCTTCCGCTTCACACTTAACTTGACCAGGGGCTGGCCAGCTTTCCTGCTCACTTAAAAAAAGATTGTCTGACCTAAACAAGCATAAACCAAGTACAAATGACCAGATAGGTTTAGATCAAGCTGGACGGTTGGACTCAAAATAAATAGAGCAGTAGTTGTCAAACTTTTGGACTAGTGACGCCTTTCACATAGGAAGCCTATGAGTGCGACACCCCCCCCCCTTATAAATTAAAAACACTTTTTAATATATGTAACACCATTATAAATGCTGGAGGCAAAGTGGAGCTTGGGGTGGAGGCTGACAGCTCGCGACCCCCCCCCCATGTAATACCCTCGTGACCCCCCCGAGGGGTCCCGAGCCCCAGTTTGAGAACTCCTGAAATAGAGTGACTACTATTTCTCACCATGTGTAATCATCCTATAGAATTCTCTGCCATAGGAGAACCTAGAACAGCAGGGTTTGAAAAGGGGCTCAGTTTTATAGCCAATATTTGTAGTTATGCATCCTAAAATGAGAGTAATCAAATTTCCCGTTTAAGAGGATAAGTTGACCACCACATGGCTCAGGAAAGAACTTTCCTCACCTTGTGTAGTGCATTGCTCAATTAGCCAGGGCCATTTCCCCCTCCCCACTTCCCTTTGAAATATCAAGTACTCTTCACTGCCTAAAGCAGGGTACTAGACTAGAAGGACCATTGGCACCTATGTATCCCATGTCCCCTTCCAGATATACTGTATATCCAAAAATAAGGTTTCCCTCCAGGATTTTAGTAAAAGAAGGAAGGCAAGTCACAACACAGTCTAATTGTCCTTTCCAAAGTGGGAGATGTTTAGAAACGTGAGAGGCAAGCCTGTTCAAATTGCTTAGAGTTGGTACTGTGATTTGGGAATGCGGAGGGGCAAATAAGTGTATGTTAATTTCTTTGGGCAAAACCTTGGAGGCTTGGAAAAGGGAAAGAACAACCCGATTACCTAGGGCTTCATTGTTTCTTTCAAACTTTCATCCCAATCTATTTACTTTCAATGCAGTATGTGTGGTTATGGTATGGGACACTGTTGGGTAGTTGGGTCCAAAGTTCTACAGAAGCTAATCATTATTAGACATGTTTGCAAGTGTATAATCAATAAATACCATTTGTTTGTATTTAGACATTCCTCTGCAGTATTTGCAACCTAAAATTGTGCTAGTGGAGAAAAAGGTAGAAATTGAGACCGACTAGCTTATTTTTCTTTGTCCAAGATAAGAGAAGCTTAAAGCAAAAGAGCATGAATGGTGAAAAGTGAATTAGATCTTTAAAAATCTTCCAATATGAATACTTTTCAAATGTTTCTCGTAACGCAGGTGAGCCATTTTTAACCTGACAATGTGTCTTAAAGATGTATAAAAGTGTATTTGAAGAGTAATATGTTGATTTATAAACTGCTCTTGATTAGTAGCTGGGTCATTATCCTAGATACAGGATAAAGAAACTATACTGAAAAGAAGCTATGCCTTAAATATAAATGTATGGAAACAAAACAAAAAAAAATAGTTTGAGACTGCAGCACTTTCTCCATCTGCGAACTTTCTCGTTACCAGTAACTACAATTTAAAGGTGAACTGAAAGGCCTAGGCATACTGTACATCTGAGTGCATGGTTCTGGTTTCCCTAGCTACAGCTGATAACCCCACTGACACCCAGTACAGCACAAGAAGTTGCATTTCTCATGCTACATTAGTTGCCTTCAGTTGTAGCAAAAGAAACCTCTCTCTGAAATCAGGACTTGGCAGGCCTATAGAAAAGGAACAGACTTATTCATGTATTCATTTATCAAGCATGCTCAAGTCTGCGTATGTATTGTATTAGCAATTTGGGAATTGCTTCTGTGTCTATCTTTAAAAAAAATAATTAAATTTTCCTTTAAAATTAGAACCCTTAATTTTCTGTTACTTAAAATATCACTGTAACTTTCTTTTAAGGGCACTTCGTTTTAGTCAGTGGAGTACTGTGGTTGGATGAATGGTTGGACAGCACAGTGGTGAGATAGACAATGAGCGTTTGGCACCTGATATCTCTTGCGGTATCATTTTTGAGTCTTCTGAGCCTGGAGTTCAGATAGTTTAGGGTACTGAGAGCCTACGGATGAAACTCAGCATGGTAGCAAACTGGGTGCTCGTTAGCTTCTGTACTTCTTACAGCCACTGAAGTGGTGTGTTCTGAATATGGCTACTAGAATTCAGGTCTGAAGGAGTTAAGTTCTTCTTCTGACATTTTTAAAGTTCTCGTCCTCAAAAACGAAAGCATGTAAAATGGATCACTTTGTGTATGGAAACTTCCTTGTGGTTTGACTGCAGCTCATAGTTACTCTCCTTGCATTTAGGTTTGAGATACCACACGTGGGGAGTCGTCAACCATCCTCCTGGCAGCATATGCTGTTGCTACTTCTGCCACACATTCAACTGACTCATAAGGAAACCCCTTTTAAATTATCAACACAAAAAAGTTCCTAGCACTCTTCCACATCAGTGAAAGGGAAACTTAAAGAAAACAATGAAGACCATTAAATTTCCCTGGCTGCATGATAATAGAATATCTATATTGCATGATTCAGTTCCATGAAATCCAATTCAAGACTGAGAGTGTATTTGTAGTATTAACTATTGCTATAAAAAGTCCTTTCCAAGTTTGTATTTTTCCATGAGGACCATGTTCCTGAAATACAGATATACTGCTTGGTGTCCTTGAAAGCCTTGAAACCTGTGTTTTGGGTTCATCTGTGTTTCCAGGTAACTAGAGCTCTTACAGAAGCAGTGTTTTGTCTCTTTTAATTTAATTTAACTTAATCAGTGGAAGGTTCTGGTGCCTTCTGTCTTTATAACATTCTGAAGCAATTTAATCAATTAAAAAGCAACGATTCCAGAATCAGCTCATTATCAGGTTCCTTGCCATTTTCACCCTCCACTTACCTCAGGCTGTTGAAAGAGTAAACGCCATAACCCATAATTCACAAGAGCCCTTGGATGAGCCTGTTTTGCATGCCATGATAATTCCACCTAATTTCTGATTTTGAGGAACAGAGAGGGAAAGATCAGCTACAATTGAGTGAACGATTTCAAACAACATAACAGTGTGCTCGGATACCATAGTGAAGGGCACGTTAAAACCACACAGATATTTATAAGTGGCTCCAACCTTCACCCAACTCTTACGGTGAATCAAGGGAAGGATTAAGGAAGAATTGTTGGGACCTGGACCCAGTGGTCAGGGCCGCCAGATGCAACCATAGGTCTGTGAATAGCTGGTGGCACATGAGTGCTGCTACTGTAGGACTTGCAGACAAGGATCTTGGGTGCCCTCCCACAATACCTCAAGTTGTGCAATCTGATGAAAGTAGAGAAGCACTGGCCAATGATTGTTCACTGCAGACACGGTTGACTGGGCTGGGTTGGGGTGGCAGATCTTGGCATGGAGGCCAGGATTCTGATGGGCCTAGATTTAGTATGTTCTTAACGTACTGCTGCATTTCCTGGTTTTATCTGAAAGGAGACATAGGAGAGGCTATTCTTTCCTGTTTTTTTTTTTTTTTTCTTCAGATCTGTCCATAAATCAGGAAATACTGTAGATCTCGAGAGTGTACCTGATCTTAGGATTTTCAGGCACATTGTGTTTTGCAGAAACATTAAACCTCAGATGCTTAGCTGCCAGACTTCCAAATATTTTGAGGTATGCTTATTACTAACAACCATGCTGGGAGCCTTGTCTCTTTATAGGCACCCTCCATGTTCTCTTAAACTGGAAAGTAACCATACTGATTAGCTTTTATAGATTGGATCCATAGGTACCGAGCTTTGGCTTACTTCAGCTGTCAGAAAGTAATAAGGGTTTCGTTTCAGGTCAATAAGCTTTTAGAAGTGGGTAAACTGGAGCCAAACTTTGCCAAAGTTTTTTTTTGGGGGGGGGGGGGGGGAGATTTGGCCCTGGATTCTGGTTCAGAGTCATTTGTTGGCAGTTTGAAAGTGTTTGCTAATGTGCTGCTCCTGCTTTTAAGTTCTATGGACTGTGGAAAAACTTTCTTCCCTTGATCTGAGTTTTAGGGAAACTCCTTGTATTTTTGTGACTGTGTGCCCTGGAGAAAAAGACAGATGAATGTGTTGGGTTGAGGGTGCAGGCAGGGAATAATCTATTTCTGATGCAGATATCTTACATAGTTCTGCCTTAAACTGGCTTAATTACTTGAGCTGATCTTGGTTTCATCCATTGCAAAATCATTGAAGAAGGTTTATCTCCTATACTTCATATGCTTCAGTCAAAATGCAATTAATTCCATTTCAGGGCAGTTTTTTAAATAGAGCGCAGGCCAAAAGTGGCAAGTGAAGTGGAAAATATTTGTCCACATGATACCTTCTTAAATAAGTGTGGCATAGTTGCTGTTGGAGTTGCATAGTAAGCATTTATTGGCGAAGGAATGGAAAAGCAGCAAACCTCTGCTTCCTTCTTACTACATATTTTTGATTACTGTGGAGGGTATTGAGAACTAATATCTTCCATGTAGCGTATATATTGAAACAGTTTTTAATACTTTTCATTTTTATATATGTACATGGCTACAGACACACACTTTGGAGAATATACCCTGTTGAGAACATGATGGCCTGATACTTGAAGTTATTTCTTCTGATTTCAGCTGTTACTGGGTCCTTCTTTACAGAAATAAAAAAATGCTCTAAGCAAACTAAAAACTGGATAAAAACTGCAGAAGTTGAATAGCTTAGGCTTTTGTTTTTTGTTTTTTGTTCTTTTTAAAATTTACTCTTCCTTAAAAGTTCCATGCAAAGCAAACCCTGGTGTTAGTTTAGATTCTAGCAGCCAGTGTTAACGGTGAGACATCACTCAGGTCAAGTAATTCTAAAAGTTAAGGCTGTACTTTGCATCCGTCTACATATACTTTTAAAATATGATCTTTTAACATAATTTTATGGTATTTGTCAAATGATATGGATAATACAGACTCTGTCTTGCTGACTCCAAGCATTCAACATCCATGAGCCAAGCCCCCTGAAATTCATGACATTGGCTTAAAAGTATTGAGATTAAAATATATTATTTACCTTCTGGCTTTTTAGCATGCACTTGAATCACATTTTCAAGCTTTTCTTTGCAACCATAAGGGCTAGAAATCTTTAATATATTTTTTTTTAAACGAAAGCTGAGATTCTCACATAACCAATTGTTTCCAAGAACTGGGGCTTTAAGTAAAATGCCAAATATTGTGAGACTCAGGATACAACCGGAAATTCTTTATACAACCTTGCATGCAGTGAGCATACTGGACTAGAAGTTTAACTAGACTACTTTAAATTACGCTGGGGCCGTTTTGGTCTCTGGATGGCTTAGACTCAATGAAACAGCACAGGCTCTGAAAATCTGGTATGTACCTTGCAGTTAGGAAATATTACTTTAAATTAACGAATGTTAATGATAAATACAAAGGTTATGTGCAGCATTGTTTTAAAGAGAAATTGAATACGAGGAGGTGTTCGGAAATGCTGATCTTGACCTTGCATTATTGAATATGGATGCTGCTGAACTGTTACATCTTTTTGTTGCTCTGTCATGTCTACCTGTCCAATTTTCCTTCCTATTAATTTTTATTTAACATGGCTTATGTTTTTCCTTGGGACTCTATTGTGAACTGAAATTAAAAATAGGCAAAGGTCTGTGTCTGAGAGCCTCTGCTGTCAGCTACAGGTGGAGTACAGCACTTCATGTGAATAATTGTAATTGGGCTGTTTTCCACTGTTCTATCTTAATTTGAAATCCTCAGATGAAAGGCATGAAGTGAAGACTTAGTATTTTTTTAATATTCTACAGTTCTAAATATTTAGCTTTGCTACTGGCTCACTGTGTTTCATTGGGCAAGTTGCTTAACCAACTGCTTTTTATGCCTTAGTTTACCATCTGGTTATAATAACTTGTCCTCAAGGAGATATTGTGAAGCTTAATTAATAGTTGTGAAGTGCTTTAAAATCCTTAGGAGGAAAGAATGAAATATAAAGTAGTAGCATTCTTTAGTATTCTGTAAAAGTCTCAACCCAAATCTGCCCTCGCACTACTGAATTGTCCTTTATGTGATGTTCCACTTTGCAAACTTTTCTTTAAACATTTGCCAAAATGATAAGAAAAGGATTAAAAATATCCTAGAAGTTTAAAGAAAATCTGGTCGCCAAATAAACTTTAACATAAAGGTGAACTGAATTTTTTCCCCCACAAAATAGTTTAACATAAATTTTGTCTCCCAAAATGCTCAAGTAACTTTCTGAAAAACAATATTAATTCTTGTACTTTATAATGTGATCTCTACATTGATTGATTGTTTTGGATTGGGGAAGGGAGACATTCTCTCTACTGCTTGATTATTTTTTCTTATGTATTTCAGGTTAAAAAATAATAGAGAATAAATTAATACCGTTGCTATGGTGTATGTCAAATCTGCTATTGGTACTCTGGTTTCCATGGGCATCAGTGTTAGTGCCTCCCAACAATATATAATCCTTGATCTCTTTTGATATTTATATATTCAGTACAAACTTTTTTCATATGCTTCTTTGTATAAAAATAGTGTGTAAATAGGCACACCATTAAAGGAGTACCACAACGATTCACTTATGCCCTGGCTGCGAGAGGAGCTTAAGCACATGGGACTACTCTCCTGCTTAAAGTTAGTCATGTGGTTGCATATGTTGCTGAATCAGGACCAGAATACTGGAGTTAAGTGAATGAAATATTTTCTCATAGGCAGACTCCCTGCCCTGCCTCCAATCAGCAGTGATATTATATGTTGGAGGCCTCAGCATGTAGCGTAGAAACTTTAGTTTGGGTATTCGGGAGCTGATGCTCTGTTAAAACATTCTGTAGACAGATTCTTGCAGTTCTTCTTTAAGGCCCCAATTCTGCAGTTGGGTATCCCCACACAGAGTCCCATTGACTTCAGTGGAGCGCTGTGTGGGTGCTGGGGTGCACCCGTAGACAGTCAAGTGTAGGATCAGGGCTAAATTTACCTTTTTGTTTGTTTGTTTGTTTTTAAGCCTGGTAGTGAGTGGGGTTTCCCTTGTTACAAAGTTAAAATAGACATGCATGAGGAAAGCTATGTAGTATTTACTCCTGAGTAGTCTATTTTTACTTTTATTTTTTCCTCACTGCAACACTGTGTGGAAAGTATTTTGAAACACTCATCTTTGTTTTCCTAGTGTTTTAAGGCACACCCTGACAAGATGGATTAAAATCGACAAGACCAATCATACTAAGGCAGCGTGGTTTATGAATTAAACAGTAAAAATTGGAATGTATGAAATCGCCCTGTGTCAGCAATTTTTGAAGTTTTTAATATTACTAGTCTTTCTCTAATGCCTTTGGGTGTTAACATTCTGAGGTGGATACCTTAAAAACACCTTAGATAGGAAACTAATTATCCATTTTTTCTTTACAAATGGGAAAATTGAGACATAGGAGAGGGGAAATGACTTGCTCAAGGTCAAAAGCAAGTTGGTGCTAGAACCAGAAATAGAACCCAGAAGTTGTTAGCTTTTTCTGTATTTCCTTTCCTGTCACTGCTGTTTGCTTGGATACCAAGATAGCTGTGTGTAAACAGAAGGTTTCCAGAGTACAGCAGCCTCCTGCATCTGCCTTATTCATTTAACGATGTTGCAATCCAGAGTTTAGACCTTTCCAATCACTTCCATAGTGGGGAACTGTGATGTCACAAGCACTGTATTGTCACATCACTTGGTGAATTGGACAAGCAGAGTTTTAAAGCTTGCCTTAATCTGAAAATGAATATTTTTAAAAAGGCCCCTTCTTACTACAGAGCTGTGTCCCCGTGTGAGTGCTCAGAATCTGGTCTGCTGACTTTACTGCCAACAATAATTGACTTCTTTTTACTCTTAGCCATACAAGAGCCAACACAGCTCAGAGAGTCAGTTTTGGATTCTATTCCTTCTTATGCATCATCAACTGATTGGAATTACAGTGGTTAACAAATCATTTTCACCTGTACAAATCTATTCAGACAAATGGGATTGCATAGGTGTCACTTCATTAGTTGGCTACCAGGGTCCATCGATCACTTTAAATAGTCCTGTTACTCTTTTCTGCTGATAGCTAACTTCAGTGTCCTCCTGATATCAAGATCATATGGCTAATGTGGCTTGGCTGTGTGCACCTTTCT
>NC_048319.1:9295171-9329499 GCF_013100865.1 Trachemys scripta elegans | reverse complement strand
TCTTTGGAACCCCCTTTCAGGTAGTTGAAAGCAGCTATCAAATCCCACCTCATTCTTCTCTTCTGGAGACTAAACAATCCCAGTTCCCTCAGCCTCTCCTCATAAGTCATGTGCTCCAGCCCCCTAATCATTTTTGTTGCCCTCCGCTGGACTCTTTCCAATTTTGCCACATCCTTCTTGTAGTGTGGGGCCCAAAACTGGACACAGTACTCCAGATGAGGCCTCACCAATGTCGAATAGAGGGGAACGATCACATCCCTCGATCTGCTGGCAATGTCTCTACTTATACAGCCCAAAATGTCGTTAGCCTTCTTGGCAACAAGGGCACACTGTCGACTCATATCCAGCTTCTCGTCCAATGTAACCCCTAGGTCCTTTTCTGCAGAACTGCTGCCTAGCCATTCAGTCCCTAGTCTGTAACAGTGAATGGGATTCTTCCCTCCTAAGTGCAGGACTCTTCCGTCCTAAGTGCAAACACCAGCAGGCTGGGTCAGCAAAGTTATGCCAACAAACCTATGCCGGTTGAGACTCTGTAGTGTAGACATAGCATTAGCTCTAAATGACGAAGGGGGAGGGCGGGCTTTCAATGGCATAAATGGGAGTTACGCATCCAGCCTCTATTGACTTTCAGTGGAAATTGGGTGCTTGACTCCTATTTGTGCCTCTGAAAATCTCCTGTTTGGCGCTCGATGCTGTGCTTCTTGCCGCTGCTTTTTTTTTTTTTTTGAGTGCAAATGTCCTCCCAAGATACAGGGCAACATTTGTGTACAGCTCTTCAGAGAGTAGGAATCATCACTCCGTGTAGGAGTCTGTTTATGTTCTAGCCTTGTCAGCAGCACAAGTGAATCTTAGCAGCAGGCATCAACATATTTGCCTCTTCCGTTCCCAAGAAGCATGGAACAGCTTTGAAGGAAGGTGGAAATTATCCAAGGAGGTTTTCACTCTGTTTAAAAAAAAAAAAAAAAAAAAATCACTACGTAAAATGTCATTCTGGAGCTCCAGATCACATTTGCTCAGTTTACGTATCAATGGCTTTTCTAATGGCCAGTGCTGCAAACTTCACTTGGGATCTGAAAATCCTGCTGGGTTCTCTGTGTTTATGGCATCATCCTCAGTAGTAAAGAGTCTGCAGTTGTAACAAATCTGACAGTGTTGATCAGGGCCGGCTCTAGGCACCAGCATTCCAAGCATGTGCTTGGGGCGGCACTTTTCAAGGGGCAGCATTCTGGGGTTTTTTTTGTATTTTTTTTTTTTTTTTTTTTTTTTTGCTTCGGCGGTGGCTCTCCGGTTGTTTTGTTTTTTTTTGCTTGGGGCAGCAAAAAACCTGGAGCCGGCCCTGGTGTTGATGATGCAAGTGTGAGGAAAATAAGATCCAGCTCCCAGGTCCCACCCTCCTTCCTATCCCTTTTGGATGTTCAGGGTCACTGGGAGAGAGAAACTTTTCAGTAAAGATGAGTACATGTGACTTGAAGGCACAGGGAGTAGCAGATATTTGAGATGGTGCCACTTTCACATGGTTCCTCTTACAACTGTAGCTACACTTTACAAATATTTCTTATAGACCAGGTGCTTCAGGATCTGACCCTGCCAAGGGTCCTGAGCATCCCCTGCAAGCATCAGGCTCACAGAGGGCAATTTGATACTGGAGCAATATACTACTACTCCACTTGAGACGTAGGCTCATACAGCACTGTGAAAAGTCCTTAGGAAAAATGGAAATGAGATTAAGGTGCATTTCTGATCCTACTGCATTATAAAGGAGCTCACAAATGAGATTGTTTCTTCTCCTTGAGACAGTTTATTCCCCTGTTTGTATTAATGTATACATTTATCTTCTTCACCAAAGGTCTTGTGCTGGCCAGCTGTTTACTTGCAAATAACGTGGGCCCCAGGACTAGTACAGATGTGATGCTATTCCGTAACTTCGGAGAGAGAATTATTCTTATATCTATAAATTTGTCACATTGTACTGATGCAACTGGAATCTTTTTATAAATAAAATTTTTTAGATACCTTTCAAAAATACATTCAGCCAGGGAGGCAAAGCAGCAGCTACTTGATATAATGGAGTTGTATGTAGGGTTGTCAACTTTCTATTGGCACAAAACCGAACACCCTAGCCCCACCCCCCTTCCCCTGAGGCTCACTCTCCCCCACCCTCACTCACTTTCACTGGACTGGGGCAGGGGGTTGCGTTGCGGGAGAGGGCTCTAAATGGGGGTGTGGGCTCTGGGATGGGGCCAGAAATGAGGAGTTCAGGGTGTGGGAGGGGGCTCTGGGCTGGGGGGTAGGGAGTTGAGGTGCTGGAGGGGGTGAGGGCTCTGGCTGGGGGTGTGGGCTCTGGGGTGCAGGAGGGGGCTCTGGGTTGGGGGGGATGGAGGTTGGGGTATAGGAGGGGTTACAGGATCTGGGCTGGGGGTGCAGGTTCTGGGATGGGGCCAGAGATGAGGGGCTTGGGGTGCACAAGGGGGCTCTGGGTTTGGAGGTGCTCAGGGCTGGGGCAGCTGGCTGCTTCTGGGGCGCAGCGTGAGACCCCAGGACAGGTAGGGACTAGCCTGCCTTGGCTCTACAACACTGCTGACCAGACTTTTAACGGCCCAGTCGGCAGTGCTGACTGGAGCCGCCAGGGTGCCTTTTCAACTGGGTGTTCTGGTCGAAAACTGGACACCTGGTCACCCTAGTTGTATGCAGGACCGGCTCCAGGCACCAGCTTCTCAAGCAGGTGCTTGGGGCGGCCGCTCCGGAGAGGGGCGGCACGTCCAGGTATTCGGCGGCAATTCGGCGGACGGTCCCTCACTCCGCCTGGGAGTGAAGGACCTGCCGCCGAATTGCTGCCACAGATCACGATCGCGGCTTTTTTTAGATCGTGATCGCGGCTTTTTTTGTTTGTTTTGTTTTTTTTGTTTTGGCTGCTTGGGGCGGCCAAAACCCTGGAGCCGGCCCTGGTTGTATGCAAACCTATTCTGCACACATTTTCCAAGGAGAATGGAGTGTATATATGACTTGGTGCCTAGGAAGAGGATATGAACTATGATCAAGAATATGACTTGGCCATCTCTTGTATCTGCAGTATTTGGTTCTTGGTGCTTTAGCTGTATTTTGAGCAGTGAGCTGAGAATATATTATTCCTGTAGCAATTGTCTTGTCCTGTCCCTGTCCAGGAGAAACATAAAAGAGAAAATGACTCACAAGCTGTTTGGGGCTGGGTGGAGTTGAGAGAGAAAAAACATGATTGCGCAGGGTCAGAGCTAGTTAGAAAAATGGAAAAATAACTCTGAAAAATATTGAAGTTGTTTCTATTTTGCATGGTCAAAACAGAACAATCTCTTGTTCAGTTCTCCAGCTTCCCCAGCTTTTCTGTGACATTTTTGATTTTTTTTTTCATATTAGATATTTTAAAATGTCAGTGTCCCATCCTCCCCCTTGCTTTCCTTTTTTCCTCTTTGTCATGGAGTGCAATAAAATGAATAATATCCAGAGTCTGGGTTTTTTCCTCCATTTTCCTTTTTTTTCTTTTGCCTCAAACTTTTTTTTTCCAGAGTTGAGGAAGTTTTGAGACATTAGTGTCCGACAGAAAGGTCTAAATAAAGGGAAAGAATGAAAAAGAGTGTTTGTGTGTGAAGAGACTCTAGAAGTCTTTATTCTGTTGCATTCAGTGGCAAAAGGGGAAGAAGAGAGAAAAAACAAAACCTCAGGATTTGGAATTTCTAAATCTTTGGTTTTGATAAGAAACCAGAAAGGAAATATGAGTGTGGGGTTTTTTTTTATTTATTTATTTGAAGCTTTCAGTTTAGAGATAAAAGATCACTTTGAAATTTTTTTTTTTAAACAAAATCTGCTCTAGTCAGGGTATCCTCACCATTGCAGGAACATATTACTGTCAAAAGGGGCATGGCTCTAGTACATGTACCCCAGAGGGTATGCAGAGGTCTTCCAGGGGGTCCATCAACTCATCTAGATATTTGCCTAGTTTTACAACAGGCTACATAAAAAGCACTAGCGAAGTCAGTACAAACTAAAATTTCATACAGACAATGACTTGTTTATACTGCTCTGTATACAATACACTGAAATGTAAGTACAATATTTATATTCTTATCGATTTATTTCATAATATGGTAAAAATGAGAATGTGAGCCATTTTTCAATAATAGTGTGCGGTGACACTTTTGTGTGTTTGTCTGATTTTGTAAGCAAGTAGTTTTTAAGTGAAGTGAAACTTGGGGTATGCAAGACATTAGACTCCTGAGAGGGTACAGTTGTCTGGAAAGGTTGAGATCCAGTGCTCTAACCCACTGTGTCATTGTTACATTGCTGGGTATATAATCAAATTGTTTGGCACTTGGCTTTGTTTAAACACTTAGAGGTAGCTAAATGTGCTAAGACCGGATAGGAAAGAAATTGTAGTTCTTGATCTTCGAGTATACTTCTGTCCCAGTGAGGAGTAGTTGCACTTCTGCTATGACACAACAATTTCCCAATGCTATTTTTTGTTGTTGTTATATTTATATTCAGAAACACATTTTCTGCGCCTT
The DNA here is from genome assembly GCF_013100865.1 of Trachemys scripta elegans. NCBI lineage: Eukaryota > Metazoa > Chordata > Testudines > Emydidae > Trachemys > Trachemys scripta. The sequence goes on along the minus strand of NC_048319.1, from coordinate 9,324,964 downwards.
CCCTTTTCCTCTCTTTCTGTGGAACAGTTGTGTACATTTATCTTAATATAATACAGCAGTAATATAAGAACCCAAACTGAAAAGAATCCTCCAAGTAGGCTGGTAGTTACCTTTCTCAGACAGGTCGTAGACCTTCTACTGGGATTTTATTCATTTGGACTTTGATTACGTGAGCTCCTTTTCTTTGAGAACTACAAATTAGTGAAGTTGTCTCTTCTCTATCTGATCTCCTCTGTGCTCTCTCTAGCAGTGAGCATGCAGAATTCAGAGGGCGGATCAGATTCAGCGACTTCTGTGGCATTGCGTACTTCTGCGTCTGCTCAAGCTCCGGTAGTGCAGCCAGTGCCAGCCTCCCAGCAGGTAACGTTGCTACAGCAGTTAATGCTGTCTCCATGGAAAATAAACCGAATTTTAATGCTGAATATGCTTTAACTCTTGGCTCAAAGGATTTTGTTAAAAAATCAACCTGAAGTGTGTGTGTGTGTAAGTGGTGATGAAGCCTACCTAGATATTGCATTGATAAATGCCATCGAAATGTTTGTAATAAAAACATTATACTTTGATTTAAGGCATGAGACTTGGATTTTAATTTAGCCATGTTGCCAAGAAAACTCTTTCCTGCCAATTTGGGTTTTTGATCCATTGCAGTGTCCTGATGTCTTTATTTGATGTGTCAATAAAAGCAATAAAGATGCAAATTGTATCACATTGTTTAAAAAGGCATCTCCTGGAGTTGAGATATATCAAAATCAGCAGAATTTTGTATGTGTCTGTGTGTGTGTGTGTGTGGGGGGGAATCAGAAAAAAAACCATAGTTGGGTTTTCTGTGGAGAGGGGGTGATTTTGGAGGTATTTTCTTCACTTTTTGAGTGTGTATTGCTTTTGACATGTTTACATACATATAAAATGTCTGAAAGTTTTTGTGATACTAGAAATATTAGGTTCTAATTTCAATCTGTGAATGAAAATTTTATTTGAAAATATTAAAGAGAAGTGATGAGAAAATTGAGGGTCGACTTATGTCTCTTAGGGAACCATGAGAAAGTTTTCATAGAACTGTTCAGAAAGGATGGGGAACAGGTGGAAGGATGGAGTGATTGATTGGAGAGAGAGGTGTAGCTAGTAGGTAAAATTAACTATCATTGGATGTTGAAGAGGGGAGTGGATGGAGTTGGGAACTGCTTGGAGACTTGCTTGGCTAGAATCTTGCGCTGCTCACGTTGCAGAGTATAATGTGGTCCTGTTATGAAGTTGGCTCGCTCATCATATTTTTTGATCTTCGGTGTTGATTTCACCAGAAGGTTGTTTCTCATTCTAACGATTAAAGGATAGGAATCTAATTAATGCCGTTGACATGATTTAATGGAAAATAGCTCTTGTCAAGCAAACCTGACTTCATTCCTTGAGATTACAGGTTTGGTTGATAAAGGTAACTGCGTAGATATAATAAACGTTTGTATGGCATTTGACATAGTGTCACACAAAATTCTGATTTAAAAAATTAGCCTGGTAGAATATCAATCAAGCACACATTAAAATGATTAAGAACGGGCTAACCGACAGATCTCAAAAGTAGTTGTCAGTAGGGAATCATCATCTAAAAGTGGGGTTGTTTTCTAGAGGGGTTCCACAGGAATTGGTACTAGACTTGACACGCTTCCACATTTTCATCAGTTGTGGAAATAAATATAAAATGGATGCTGTTAAAATTTGTGGATGACACAAAGACTGGGGGAGTAGTAAATCATGATGAGGACAGGGCAGTCCTACAGAGCAATCTGGCTCGCTTGTGGGCCTGTTTGAACAAAATGTGTTTTAAAACAGCCAAGGCAAAGGAACAAGGAATACAGGCCATACATACAGAATGGGGAACTGTATCTTAGAAAGCACTGAACAGGATTTAGGGGTCATAGTGGACAAGCAACTGAACATGACCTCCCAGTGTGATGCTGAGGCAAAAAGGGCTAATGTGGTCCTTCAGTGAATTAAGAGGGGAATAGTAAGTAGGAGTAGAGAGGTGATTTTACCTCTGTATATGGCATTGGTCAGACCAATACTGTTTACATGTTTGCTCTCCATATTTCAAAAAGGATTTTGAAAAATGGGAGGGGATGGGGAAGAAGAGCCACAAAAATTATTTGGGGGCTAGAGAAAAGGTCTTAGAGTGAGAGACAGCAGAGTTCAGTCTCTTTAGTTTATCAAAAAGAATGAAGTGACAAGATCAGTGTATAAATGCCTTCACCAGGAGAAAATACTGGGTACTAAAGGGCTCTTTAGTCTACCAGAGAAAGGCAGGACAAGAACCAATAGCTGAAGCCAGACAAATTCAAATGATGATAAATAAGATAGAAATTGATGACGGTGATTAACCATTGGAACAAGCTACCAAGGGAAGTGGTGGATTCTCCATTTCTTAATGTCTTCAGATTAAGACTGGATGCCTTTCTGGAAGGTATACTTTAGCCATATGTACGTTATGCCTTAGTCAAGCACAAGTTATGGGGCTCAACACGGGGTAACTGGGTGAAATTTAATGGGCTGTGACATGTGGCAGGTCAGACTAGATGATCTACTGATCCTTTCTGGCCTTAAACTCTATGAATCTATGAAACAAGTGTTTGTATGGAGTGACGTCATGAAAACAGATGACTCTTCTTAAGTAAAATGTAAACTTTGTCAAGAGTCCAGCAGCAAGATAGAAAAGAATCATGCTTCTCTTGAAAAAGCCTAGTAAATCAGTTTATTCCGATTCATTCAGTGGCCCATTTGACCCTGAAGAAACATTGCTTATTAAAGGATTAGCAGAATATTGCTCTGGAGGAGCGGAATATTGAGTTTGATCCTGGAACATTGATTTTGGATGCCACAGATGTTGTCGAAAGATACCCACACTAAACATTTAAATTCCTCTTCCAGGCCTTCCAGCAGCTCTTCAACATTAGTTTCTTTCTCAAGCAATCTCTGTTCATCATCAGCAGTTCAAATGTGTCACAGGTCAATCTGTGATTATGCCATTAAGAACAACTGAAAGGCAAAGCATTAAAGGTTTCAACTTCTTATCGAGTTCTTTTATGCTAACATCACTTTTAATGTAGCACAAAAAGAGCAATTTGAAGAAGTGATTGTCCAGGTCAAATTGCTTCAATCTCCTCCAGACAGACTTAAACTTGCAGACCCACTACTAGCTTCTGCAAGTGAATAATAAGAGAAAAAAAATTAAAGGAAGCGGTCGGAAAATCAACTTTGACATTAGTGTAGAATGGCTGTTCGGACATGGCAAATTATGCAATAATGGCTTCAAGGATCCAGAATTAAAAATGCATTTCAATTTAATGTTATTGGCTCTACATCTGAAAAGAGAGAACTCAGAAGGGGTTAGTGCTCATCATGGCACTGAATGGAGATCAATAAATGTATTTGCTTTGTTCCTTGTAGGGATTATGGCAGAAGTGAACTTTGAAAAAGGGTAGTGGCCTGGGGTAGCAGCTTTTGAAGAGTTTTCCCTGCATAGGAGAAATGCAGGCGTGGGGAAAGATGCAGAGATTTTCCATGATAGTTGTGGTTGACCTTTTGTTTTAAGACCAGTTTCTGCTAGTCCCTGGGGTGGCTGCTTAAACCAAGTTTCACTTAAAGATGGGCCCAACCAAACCATTTGGATCCACATCTGAGCTCTCCTCAAAGTTTAGGGTATTGGGTTTGGGGCCCATGTCCAGTTTAACTGTAGTTTAGACTAAATGGAAAATGCGTGGAGGCTTTAGGAGAGGGAGCGTATGTGGGTAGCCATAAAGTATGGTGGGGCTGCTGCCTTTATTTGGGGATTTGGGGCAAATCCTCTAGTAAGTGTATTGCAGGAAATGGCCTAGACAGAATGGGGTGTTCTTGGTCTAACTGTAACACTGTGTCTAAATGCATAATGTCTCTTATTTATTTTTTCAGAGGGTTTTGGTTCAAACAACAAGCTCTCCGCCCAAAGGAGCACAGATGCAGCAGATCTCCATTCCCAGAGTTCAGCAGGTCTCACAGCAGGTAAGATTAATGGAGTTGGGGAGCAAATGCTATTGCTATGCAGTCATTTGAAAGCAAAAACAACCTGCAGCCCCTCCCTTACCCACATGTCCAGCATGGGCTGCTTGAAACTGTTAGGCTATCTCTTTAATCAATTAAAATATGGATTTTTTTTGCAGGGAGAGCTGTTTCCTCTGTTATTTCATGTGATTATTCCTTATTTTAGACTGATGATAAAGGAGATTCTCTCAAGGTTGTTTAAAGTTTAAAATCAAATTCTCCTCGTCACCTGTCTTGCATCAGGTTTTACTTTATAGGGAGAGATTTATTTTAAAATTATTTTTATAAATATTAAAAAATAATTATTTCACTCTTCTGTAAAGGTGACTGTCTAGAGCCAGTGGTTTTAAAAAATATCCTGACTTGCATACACATAGCAGGCCCAAACAAGCAGTTGTGCTGGCGAAGTGTGTTTGCATGTACAGAACGGATGGGTGTGAGAACAGTGTTGTTTGTGCAAAGAATTGTCCATGTGTATTTTAGTTGTGTGAACTTTGATGTGAAATTTTAAAAAAGGAGGGCTTTATAAAAATACATTCCAAAAATAGGACAAATATAAAGTTAAAAGTTAATATTCATTCTTAGACAGCTTTGAGTGCCTTTTAAATGCTAATTGCTTGTGTGTGTAGTGTCTTCCATAACTGCTTGTCAATAATTCATCTATAAACCCAGGATTGTCACATTTGTTTCAGGTGCAAACTGTGCAGCATGTATACCCAGCCCAGGTCCAGTATGTGGAAGGAGGAGAGGCTGTCTACACCAACGGAACCATGTAAGAGTCTCTGTCATTCACATTACTAGGGCCAATAAATGCCACCCTGACAGATGTAAAAGTTCATTTTTCTTTCTTTGAGAGACAGAGCACAATTGTGTCTGCCCTGAACGATGGAGAGAGAGTACACAAAAAGCCTTATTCTCCACTTCATACACCCACCTTGCAGCTGGGTACAGTGTCGGTCCTTACGCTCGCCCCTGTAACAAGGTTTGCTCCATTCTAGTGCTGCTGCAGGCACTAGCTCCCGTAAAGGGGAGAGTGAGCAAGAGGAGAAGCAGCACGCACTACCCTGTGTAACGGGTGTGGCAGTGGCCATACTGCTTCTTTGATTCTGGAGACATTGTGTGTGTGAGAGACACAATTCCTCAAGGAGATCCCACCCTAAACCACATGGAGTTCACTCTATGGGCTGGTCTATACTACCTTGTAAATCGATCTAACTTACGCAACTTCAGTTACGTGAATAATGTAACTGAAGTCGACATAGTTAGATCCACTGACCGCGGTGGCTACACTGTGCTGTGTCGATGGGAGAGCGTCTCCTGTCAACTTCCCTTACGCTTCTCGGGGAGGTGCAGTACACAAATCGATGGGAGAGCACTCTCCCATCGATTTAGCATGTCTTCACCAGATCCTCTAAATCGACACTCGCTGCAATCTACTGATAAGTGTAGACATGCCCTATGTAAATGGATCCTATATTCCTTCTCCAAACCCTTTTGTATCTGTTAGGGAGCTGGGGTAAATAGAGCACCTAAAGGACTTAAAAACTTCAGTCTCATTTTCGAAAGAGACTTAGGAGCTTCAGGCCAGTTCTACAGTAGAAATTTTTGCCAGGTCAGTAATGTTAGTTAGGGTTGTGAAGTTTTGTTTGTGTTTTTTTAAAACAACATTTCTATACCAGAAAAAGCCCTGGTATAGATGCAATTTTTGCCAGTTTAGTGTATTTCATTTGGGGAATTGATACCAGAAGAAGCCCTCTTTTGACTTTATATAAACTGTGTCTGCACTGAGGGTTTGTTGGTAGCAAACATTTGTCAGTGTTGACTAGGCCTCAGTCTCATTTAGGCATTTTTGGAAATTTTCCCCTAATTTCTGAAGAGCCAGGCTGTCAGAAGGCTCCTTCTTGGGCTCTGTGCTCTCTCATGCTGTACCCAACATTCCACCGCTGACAAAGCAAATGTTCCAAAGGGCTCTGGCGTGATGCCTGCTTCAGGGCTGTCATTGGAGAGATTAATGTTGTCAACTGACTTCTATATCTGAACTAAATTTTAGTAGAGCAAATCCCGTCTGCAATGGAGTCGAGGCTTTTTAAAAAACGTACTGAAGATCACAGTGTGAGAGTAAATTAGATATTTAAGCTCCTCTCCGTTCACGTGCGCTTCACATCCTAACCGTATTGTTCCTTTGACAGCCGAGCCGCCTACTCCTACAACACCGAAGCTCAGATTTATGCCCCCAGCAGCGCAGCTTCCTATTTCGAACCGCAGGGAGGTGGAGCACAGGTGACTACAGCGGCATCCTCTCCTACAGCCATTCCCTCTCACAGCATGGTGGGCATCACTATGGACATTGGGGGCAATCAGATCCTCTCCGGCTCAGGAGCCTATCTCATTCATGGGGGGATGGAAAACACTAGACACTCTCTGTCACTAACTTCACGCTCCTCTCCAGCAACGGTATGTAGCCCTGAAGGTATTGTCACTACAGGGCCAGGAATTGTTCATGGGAAACTGAAAGGACTTCAGAAAATAAATAAGATGTGTGTGTAATATATGTATACTATATAACATGAATGAGAGGAAGAGAACACATGCTGGTGTGGTGCAAGTGTTTTATTAGCATGAGCTTGGGATGTCTCCTTACTCATGAGGTTAAGGGGGTAACTTGATTACAGCCTCTAAATATAGACTTGGGGAAGAAATATTTAATAATGGGCCCTTTTATTCTGGCAGAGAAATATATCACGATCCAATGGCTGGAAGTTGAAGTTAGACAAATTCAGGCTGGAAATAAAGTGTAAATTTTTAACAGTGAGGGTAATTAACTGTTGGAACAATTCACCAAAGGTCGTGGTGGATTCCCCATCACTGATAATTTTTAAATCAAGATTGGATGTTTTTCTAAGAGATCTGCTCTAGGAATTATTTTGGGACGTTTGATGGCCTGTACAATACAGGGGGTCAGACTAGATGACCACAATGATCCTTCTGGCCTTGGAATTTCTGAGTCTATTGGTTTGTTAAGTAGATCATCTCAAACACATGTTGATATCATCTTTATGCTGCCCTGTGTCATCATGTCGTCTGTATATGCCATATAGCAAATACAATTTCAGGATATTTTAGAGTTTTAAAACATTTTTTATTGGGACTACATTTTTTGTGTTCCTCCACCTTTGAAGTCTCGTGCCGAGTTCCCATGAGCCCAGCTGTACTGGACTCAATGGGATAAAAAAGCTTTTTTCTTTAATATTTAAGAATATCAGGGGTATTATGTCAGAACTTTCCAGTCTTAAACGCAAGTGCTAATTGGGTGCTAATGTCTTGTTAGAACACCGGTCATCTCCTTTCCAAACGGCTGGTGTGTGTATATAGAAATATGTAGATTTTATTAGAAATGTATATGGCTAGCACCCGCTCCATTGAGGAAAAATGGGAACTGCTAATTGGAGAACGCTCTTGAAAACATGGCCAATAAAATTCTCATTTCTAGCCCTGCATAGTTTTGAAATAAGACTTTAAATTTTTTGCCTTTTCATGCCTAGAAGAGCTGTTACTGATCCACGGCTGATTTTTGCCTGGTCTGGACCTTGGCAGGGGTAACTTCTTTTTGTTTTTTGGTGGGAATTTCCACATTTCTGGAGAAAGAAGGAGGAAACTTCTCCGGCAGATTGTTTTTGAGATGAGGGGGGGAAGCCGTTGTTGGAAGCTGTTAGAGTAAATGCCAGGTGGAACAGGAATGGTAGGAATTCATTTAGCACATGGATATCGCCTCCACCTATGTGGCTTGTAGGTGTGTGTAAATACATAGATTTAATTTCAAATGCATTTGAAAAACAAAATACAGGGCCTTCCACTTATTTTGATCATGTCTGTTCTTGTCATTTTGAGTCAAATAAGTGCTGATCTTGTCACCTGAGTGGGGATGTATTTTAGTCTGCAGAACAACATGGGATTACTCATGTGTCAGGTGCTCTGTTACAATGGTGATGGATACAGTACAAGAACCTTAATAGAATTAAATGTCAATAGCATCATCTCACTGACAGGTCTAATTGCTGTAGCTGTCTTATTTTATGGGATTTTTCTTGGCTTTCTCTCTTCTTCTTTGGCTTCATTCAGGATTTAGGCCCCTTACTGTTGAGACAGACCAGCAGGAACAATTCCTGCTCTAAATAGCTCACGGTCTAAGGACAGATAGACAAGAAGACAGGTTAGCAGGAAGAAGAAACAACAAATAATTTTTTAAAAAGCGAATATCCATGCGAACTAGATTCACTGTAGGTAGCACAGCAGAGGTGGGGCTTCAAAAGGGATGTAAGTGTGGCCAGGATAGGAGCCTTGCAGAGGGGCTCAAGAAGGGAGCACTGCATATGGAGCAGCAAGGAAGAAAGTGCAGAAATGTTCATGTGGATGGTTGAAGGTAAGAAAATGAGTGTAGTGGATAGATGTGAACAACACAATGTGAGACAAGTGAAAATAAGTGGACAGGACAGAGTTCCCTAGAAGTTTGAAAGCAATGACAAGGAGCTTGGATTTCCTGCAATAGAAGGTGAGGAGCCAGCAGAAGGATTCGAAGAAGGGAGTGACCTGATCAAATTGATTATCAAGGAAAACGACTTTAGTTGCAGCATTTTGTATAGACTGAAAAGAAGGCAGCGTGGATGTTAAGGAGGAAGATAGGATATCTTAGGATATAATGAGGCCCAGCATAAGAGATTCAGCTGTGGGGATGGAAAGAAAAAGGCAGCTCATGGTGATATTGAAGAGGAGGAAGCAGCAGAATTTGGGTGTGGCCTGGGTGAATGGGAGAAGACCAGGAGGGTAGTGGTGCTGTCAACAGTGACAGAACGGGGGAAGATGAGTGTTTGGGAGTGGAGACGAATGACGCCGACAGCAAGACATTCAAGAGGAGAGGACGAATTATCTTCATATGTGAGATCTGTGGTCAAGAGCCAGCAGTCCCGAACTGGTAATAGCATAAGGAATGTTTCTGGTCTTAACTTGATCTTTGCTAGTAAAGCCTACTGAAATTCTGGCAAAGGGTTTACTTGTAAAGATTTGTGTGAACCTAAAAAACAAATAAGCATGTAAGCCACCCCCCCCACCTCATAAGAGCATAAGAACGGCCATATTGGGTCAGACTAATGGTCCATATAGCCCAGTATCCTGTCTTCCAGCAGTGGCCAATGCCAGGTGCTTCAGAGGGAATGAACAGGACAGGTAATCATCAAGTGATCCATCCCCTGTCACTCATTCCCAGCTTCTGGCAATCAGAGGCTAGAGACCCCATCCCTGCCCATCCTGGCTAATAGCCATTGATGGATCTATTCTCCATGAACTTGTCTAGTTCTTTTTTGAACCCTGTTATAGTCTTGGCCTTCACAACATCCTCTGGCAAAGAGTTCCACAGGTTGACTGTACATTGTGTGAAGAAATACTTCCTTTTGTTTGTTTTTAAACCTGCTGCCTATCAATTTAATTTAGTGACCCCTACTTCTTGTGTTATGGGAAGTAAATAACACTTCCTTATTTACTTTCTCCATACTAGTCATGATTCTATAGACCTCTATCATATCTCCCCCTATTCCTCTCCTTTCCAAGTTGAAAAGTCCCAGTTTTATTAATCTCTCCTCATAGGAGTATAGAACAGTTTCCATATCATTTTTGTTGCCCTTTTCTGTACCTTTTCCAATTCCAATATATCTTTTTTGAGATGGGGTGACCACATCTGCACGCAGTATTCAAGATGTGGGTGTACCATGGATTTATATAGCGGCAATATGATATTTTCTGTCTTATTATCTATCCTTTTCCTAATGATTCCCAACATTCTGTTTGCTTTTTTGACTGCCGCTGCACATTGAGTGGATGTTTTCAGAGAACTATCCACAGTGACTCCAAGATCTTTTTCTTGAGTGGTAACAGCTAATTTTCATTTATCAACTTTTCTGCATGACTGTGATTATGGCTGGAATAGTGATATTCTCCATGGTCTATAGCTAGAAGCTCTACCAGATGGGTTGAAAAGTAGGAATCATATGAAGTCATATGATGATGCCTATTCTAGGACAGGGGTGTGTGATGTCTGTTGTAGGAGAGGGTGTGTGTATAATCAGATGTCCAGAGGCAGGAGAGCCTGATATTTTCATATCCATAGCTCCCCAGAACCCTTCTTTTCCTCTGGTCCTTTCTGAGCCCTAGTAATCTAGATGATTTTGCTCTTTGCTCAGGAAATGGGTTTGTACCCATTTTCACTCTCCACCAATTAGTGAGTAGCAGTTAATAGAGAACTGTCGTCACCTTATACACCAGTGTTCATGAAGTGAACCAGCAAAATCTTAAATAATGCATGTCTCTGGCTTGCCGGTTGACCTTTCTTGTTAGATGACAAAGATCTAGTTCCTCTCTGTCCTGGGCTAAAGCTGGGATGGAGGGAGGGAAAGATACAGCAGCCGATTTTCTTAAGGCGCTCTGCTGAACCACATTACCTTACACAACATATTTTTGGTGGCCGCACTGTGGCCGCTCTGAGAATTTTTCCTAAAATACTTAATTATCTTTAGGAAAAACAAATAAATATGCACATGTACATGTCCAGATCATTGTAATTAATTTATGTAGGTTTTTTTGCAGACTCGATAATAAAAATAATGCGCAGTTGTCTCTGCTCTTTACTGGACCTAAACAGAATAGAAACAAAAATAAAGTGCTTTGCATGCTTTGATTTTTTTTTAGATTGCTAGCTAATACAGGTCTGTCTCATCTTATGCTGGGGTTACGTTCCGCGGTCAGCGCGTAAAGCAAAAACCGCATATAGTCAAAATTACATTGAGTGTAATGGTGGGCAGAATTGCCCACACTACAGGAACAGTATTTAAATTGTTATTTTTCTCTTTTTTTTTGTTTTGTTTTTGCCGACCGCGTAAAGCTGAATTCGCACATGTTAAATGCGCGTAAGATGCGACAGATCTGTAATTCTGCTACTGTGAAAAGTGATATTTGTCTATTTGTTAATATCACTTTTCACAGCACACTTACTCAGCCCTGGCATGCTGGGGGACAAATTAAGCCCTGGATGAGGAGATGGGTAAGGAGGCAGGGGGGCCAGAGGCAATGGGGGCCTGGGGGAGGCAGCAGGGGTTGAGGTGATGGCGGGGGGGTGAGTCCAGGGATGGAGCCCAAAACCCTGCGGTTGAGGGACAGAGCTATGCCGCCTGGCCAGAGTCTGCCGCCCACCACCCCAGGGCAGAAGCCTGAACCCCACCACCCCTGAGAAGGTGGGGAACTCTCACTGGTTGCCTGTTCCTACAGTGTTTGTGGCTCCGGAAGGGGGTAGGAACCAACCCCTGCAGGCAGCCCCAGGGTAGGAGCCGCTATTTTGCTGCCTTCGCCTCCCCATCACAGCCCAGGAGGCTGTGGCTTCAAGAAAAGCCCCTGGTGGCCGCATGCAGCCATGGTGGCATTTGAGAAACGCTGCTTTAGGCCACAAAAGCCCCGTGGCAGCCCAAAGCAATTGATATTTCGAGTTGCCCGAACTTCAGTGTCTCTTCCACTAAAGTAGCAAATCATGGCGGAGCTGTTGTTGCCATTCTGATTAAAAGCATGCACCTTAATGCGGGGCTGTAAATATATCTAGGCACTTCCTACCAGCCTCTTCTTTTATTTATTTTTTTGGAAATGTAAAACGTAGCATGCACACTTCTTTAGGGCTGCGTTTGTCACAGCACGCCTCTGAGAGAGACTTGCTGCTTGTCTTTGCATTATGTGGGTGCATATACAATGCAGATGCTCCACTGTCTCCCTGTCTCGAACAGGGGAAGGAAACGGTGTCTCCCTATGACATTTTGACTCATTTCCTCAAGGCTACATCAGCAATCTGCCTGTGTGCTGATGAGTTTTGGTTCTTCCCAGTTATCACAGGATGCTGGAGATGTGTCTTAGAAACCACTGAAGCCTACCGAGTCCTTGAAACGGGCCCTTTTTTGAGCTAGATAGTATCTTGTTAAGCTAAGGAGCACCGTAGTCTGCATACTTTGTACTGTATGTCACTGTCTATTTTCTGAGTGGATACAAAGGAATTTATTCTGCAGGGTAGTGTACAGGAGGGAGGGGAGAACACCTAGGTACAGACATTGTGGAAACCACCTCTTTGGCTACTGAAGTAACCAGATCCATTCTGCTCACTTAGGGCTCTGGCAGATTTTGGCTTTGAAAATGGGTATTGTTCTACTTTACCTTATGGCCCCCTTCTAGCATGCACTATAAACTGCAGCATAGGGAGTAAGCTAACATAGATAAAGGAGACCATAAGCTGGGTGATCTCCATTCGGATAACAAATGCAAGGCAACAAATGGAGCAAGTGGGCTGTCAGCAACATGGTAACACTTACACCTGCAGTTTCACCCCAGCGATGTTCTGCATGTGTGATCCTGTAGAATTCTCTGTACCGTACGACTGCTAAATGGTGGCAGATGCAGGATTGGCCAAGTCACCTTTGGGAAAGAGAATTTGGTAATGATGCTTCTTCCCTGGATATGTGTTGTTAGTTATTATGATGACGTGTGCCGCCTTATCCCATCGCCACTAATGGGCCAGGAATAGGGCCCTACCCAATTCACGCCATGAGTAACGCAACACAGACCATGAAATCTGGTGTTTTGGGTGCTTTTACCCTATACTATACAGATTTCACGGGGGAGATGAGTGTTTCTCAAATTGGGGATCCTGACCCAAAAGGGAGTTGCAGGGGGGTTGCAAGGTTATTTTAGGAGATTGTGGTATTGCCACCCTTACTTCTGTGCTGAATTCAGAGCTGGGCGGCCAGAGAGCAGCAGCTGTTGGCCGGGCGCCCAGTTCTGAAAGAAGCGCCCTGCAGGCAGCCGCGCAGAAGTAAGGGTAGCAATACCATACCAGGCCATCCTTACTTCTGCGCTGCTGCTGCTGGCGGCGGCTCTGCCGTCAGAGCTGGGATCCTGGCCAGCAGCCACCGTTCACCAGATGCCCAGCTTTGAAGTCAGCGCTGCCGCCAGCCACAGCGCAGAAGTAAGGGTAGCGCTATCGCAACCCCCCTACAATAACCTTGCAACCCTCCCCCCCCCCCAACCCGTTTTTGAGTCAGGACCCCTACAGTTACACCACTGTGAAATTTCAGATTTAAATAGCTGAAATAATGAAATTTATGATTTTTAAAACCCTATGACCGTGAAATTGACCAAAATGGACCATGAATTTGATAGGGCCCTAGCCATGAATAAAGAGTTGCTTGGCCCTTCTCTACTACTGCGCATCTAGCCAGGGAACTGGAGGGTGTGTACCTGCCAAGACCTAAGCTTGGGTCTTATTTGCTTCACTTGTAAACAACCAGTGCCCTCTGTCACTGACCGCGTATACAGCCCAGGGAGCTGTATCCCTCTGTTACCAAAGTCACCAGTTGTTGCAGAAGATCCGAGAGCCCTCTGTCCAGGTCTTGGCCGGTGCATAAAGGGAGGATGCTTTTTGACTATTTTGTTTTAAAATGTATTTATTTGTAATGTTTGGCTACAGTTTACATAGGGGCTTTAGGAGGTCCCCATGTGGCAGAAACGCCACAGTTCAGTGCCAGTGGGCATGCCAGGGCCCCACATGTGATGGAGCTCGGCATGTATGCCATCTCTGTGTAGTCTGGGTTCATGGGGAGATGGGGACGTGGCCACGAGGCCCATGATTACATTGATCCAGGTTCCAAACCCTCCTGGGCATTCTGGGAACTGGAATAGCAGCTACGGAAGTACGCTGTGATCCCCTGGCATGCTAGGAGCGGTGGACTCTGCTCCCTGCCCTAAATATCTGTGCCATTCTCCGTCTTCCCCCCCCCCCCAGCCTGTTTCTTTGGGATTGGCAGGAGGGGTGAATTTCACCCTCCCTGAACTGGGCTCTCGAGCAATTGTCTTCATTGTTTATTTATTTAAACGCCTTTTCTGTTCCCTTTAAGAAAAGGCCCTTAAAGCAGCTCCAGCCCCACCCCATGAGGAAAAATCCAAAAGGGAAATAGAAAACAAGCTGAAAAGTATTGTCATCTGACACAGAACGAGAACGGTGAGATCTCTGTTGGAGGATGTATCCAGGAGCAGCAGCGTCGGCCTGACCCCTCCCTGTAGGATTGTCTCACGAGGCACTGTAACCATTTGGGATAGGCTGGGCAGATACCCTTAATCCTGGCTGCATTTCAATTCCTGCTTACACCGTGTTCACGGCTAATGGCATCCCCCACCGTTAGGGAGAGCATGGCTACCAACATGGAGGGTTATTGAAAACGTGGGTCCCAATTCTCCATTGTGTAGTCAGTGACACCAGCGCAGAGGTGCCATGAGACACCGGATCAGAACAGCAGCATTGTACGCCCACTTTGCACTGATGTACATGACTGCACAAGGTGCAAGGAAATGGAGACTCAGACCCGAGATGGCCAAGATCACCGGTTCTCAAACTTTTCAGGTTGACGATTTCCCCTACCCGCCCCCACATTGACTGTGAAAGTGAGAGTAAAAAAATGTATCCGTGAAATAAGCTCATATAATTTGTATGTATTTTGAGAGATTGACAGATAGTACTTGGCCTTGAAGGGCAAGGGAGAGGAAGGAACAAGATTTTATTTGCTTTAGATTGTAACAAATTTTTCAGTGCCTCATGACCCCACCCCCCCTTCCCATATGTGCCTTTTGTAACCCCTCTGGGCGTTGCGACCCACCAGTCAGGAAATACTGGTCAAAGTGGCTGTTTTCCTTCCCCAAATCCTGAGGAATTTTGTCACCTGGTTGGGGTCTCCCCTTGCAGGAATACTCAGAAAAATGTTCTAGGAGATTTGGGTTCCTCTGCTGCCTGTGGTGGGAAAAGAAAATACACCTTTAAGTAACCAAATGAAAACTGCAGAGCCGCTGTACAGACCGTGAACCTGAGTATTCCGGTCTCTTGCTGGATAGATTGCCATCCCCAAAAGGAACAGCTCTCACAATGAAAGGTGAATTGGCCTCTACGTCAACTACTGGGGGTCTGCCTGTTCTTGAACTTAATAATAGTCCCCTATAATTACATAGCAGCTTTCATGCTGAATGCTTTACTACAGACTGTCTAAAGGGGCTCCCCCGCCATTCGTTTGAAGCCAGCAACACTACACAGCAGTGTATTAAATGAGGAAACGAAGGATAACTTCTTTAATTAAATGTGCATGGACATCAAGGTAGGCGGAATGTAAATACTCAAGGTGGAATATGGTCAGGGTACCAGTGCTAATGTGCCTTCTGGTGGGTAGAGTGCCATGAGATCGTGACCATGGATGGTTGAGACATTGGTTTAAACTCTCACCCAAGGGCTGACACCATTCTGCAACTCTGATTCAAAGGGGAGAGTGCCCCATACAGCACGCAGGTCTTGCCTCCAGCCACTGACCAGGCCCACTTCTGGTTAGCCAGTAAGATACAATATGGCGTACCACCAGGCTGTATGATTTTAGAGTGACACCTTATGCCCATTAGTGCATTATATGTAGTAGCTGCTGGATTCAGTATTTTGTTCAACTACTCTTCGTTTGTTGTTTCTATTAGTAGTTTAGGAAATGCTAATAACCAAAGCTGTTAATTTGGGTTTCACAGAGATGGGTCTGATGATAGAATGCACCATCTTTATGTGGTTCTCTATTTCATGCAGTAGCTCATTGCTACCAATGAGAATTTTTGGAGGAGTGATTCGCTATGTTTGTGGAGGGAAAGGGGAATTTAAAATGCAAGTTCTGAAATGATCCTAGCTCCGTTCTTTCATCCTTAATGTGTGTCCCGGCTGCACTGTTAGTTTGCATGTGTTATAATAACATTTCTCTGCTGCACCTTCAGCCCATAAGGACTGTACCTTATCTACCTTGCATCTTTGTCATGAACCTATTTATAGAAAGCATTAATCATTATTCAGATTATTAATAAAGACAAATCTTGGCTGTTGCTAACTATCTGATTTCCTTTCTTTTCTTTTTTCTCATGCACGTTTTCTTTAGCTTGAAATGGCAATTGAAAATCTACAAAAAAATGAAGGGATTACATCACACAAAAGCAGTTTGCTCAACAGCCATGTAAGTTACTATTGGACTTTACAACCTCTTCCCTGCTTTGTTAGGAGCATTATTTATAGCCGTTTTGTACACCAGCTAATCTGGGCAAATCAAAGCAGCCTATGGTTTGGTTGCCAGCGCTCCCCATGGCAGCCCTGTCCATAGAAACAATAGTGTGCAAAAGCCTGCGATGATTTTTATGTATGTTTGTCAAGATGCTCTGGATTCTGTTATCTGTCTCTGCCCCATGTTTGTTTATTTAATCTGCCTTGAAATGGAAACTGCAGGCACTTAAGTAAATGCATTGAGAGGTTTGTCTCCCTTCACTGGAAGTTTGCTGGAAAACAGTTTTGTAACGCTTAGCAGCAAACCCTCTGTATTGACTCCTAACAGATGGCCCCTACACCTGTGTAACAAAAGCATAGTGTGTGTGTCTGTGTCTTGGAGTGTGTGAGCCTGTATTTCTTCTTTATATAATCAGGAAAAGCCTTGACTGTTGCAAAGCTTTGCTAAACCCACTTGCGGGAACTTTCTATTTCATGCTGATAGCAACCATTTCTTTGCTTTGGGTGAAATTCACCCCAGTCTTCTGGGCCTATGCAAGGCCTTCTGTGTTATGTCGTCCAGCCTTGACCCAGCAAAGCTTAATTTTTAAGCACATAATTATATGGGGCTAAAAGGCTCTAATCCAAACCACGCTGAAGTCAATAGGAAGGTTCCCATTGAATTCAGTGGGCTTTGGGATCAGGCCCCAAGTGTGGTTCTACACGGAAAAGTCATGGTATAAAAATGGCGCCTTCACCCGCAGTCCTGGTCTCTCTGTGCCTTTAAAGTCAGATCTGTTGACCTTGTTGGGAAACAAAAGGATAACTACCCCCCACCAGCCCTGGAGCAGTGGTGTAACCAAGATGGGACATTTGGGTGGGCCCCGACTTCAGGTGGGCGAGCAGCGACGGGGGGAAGGAGGATCAGGGCCTACCTCCCGCACCACCTCCAGCCAGCCTTGGGGGTGGGGGTGTGGGTGTGTGGATGCTCTGGCCAGGGGATCTCTAGGGCCCCTGGCACACACCCAGCTCTGGGAGGAGATGCCGCTCTGCAGCAGCAACGGCACGCCGGGCCTGGCTCCCCAAGCGGCAGGATTCCTCGCCTGAAGCTCGACCTCCTCCCACTGGCAGATTAGCCACTGGGCCAAAGGGGCATACCCAGGGGCCCCAGCCAATTGGGGGGGGTCCTAGAAAGATGGACGCCTCACCCAGTGCTCCTGCTGGAGAGCGGGGTTGGGGTGCAGGGCTTGCCCCACTCCCCAGCTGGAGCGCCGGGAGGAGTGGGGCAAGATCCCACGACCCGACCCCACTCCCTGGCAGGAGTGCCGGGCTGGCAGAGTGGGGCAAGCGCCCAACCCTGTTCCTCAGCTGGAGCACCTGGCAGGCGAGCAGAGTGGGGCAAGCTGGGGCCAGATCAGAGCTGGGGCTGGGGTGTGGGCCTGAATGCTAAGTGGGTGGGCTGTGGCCCACCCAGGCCCACCTGTGGCTATGCCCCTGTCGTGGAGAACTAGCACAGCTCTGCTGTAGTGAACTGGACTTCTTTTTGGTTCACACATCAATGAAACTGTTAATTTAATGGTCCAGTCCGTCAAGGTGCTGAACTCCACCCTTTCGGCTCTGAGCTCCCTCAACTCTCGTTTGAGTCAGTGGGAGCTGAGATCACTTAGCTCCTTGCAGAATCAGGCCTTCAGATTCCTGTGTCATCAGATTATATTCATGGTCACACCCATGCAACTCCACTGAAGAGCAGCATAGATGAGACTATGAGAACATTTGCTGTACAGAGTCAGCCTTATTGATGATGGTGCATAAGCTGGAACTAACCCAGCTGTTAGAGCACAGGGTGGTTTAGATGACCTGGCAGTAGGAAAAATACACACTTGTCAACTTGAGAACATTTTGATGTGGAAAAATATTGCAATAAATGTGGAATCCCACTCTGACCAATTTTTAAACTAGTCATGTCTCTGAGTAGAACAGTATTAATTCTGTGTAGCCTTTGGCCAGGCCTGGCTATTCTGCACTAGGGTGAATTTCACCAAAAAATAACAAAAAGAAAATAACTCTACCAGTTTTTGTCAAGTATATCAACTTTATTTCTGAGTTATTGTAGTTAGTGTTCTGTTTGATCAGATTTTAGAAAAAAATCTTCAGTATTGCCTTCCCTAAGTGATTGTTTAAAGCAATCATCAGATTTTTTTTTTAATTGATTCTTTTTGTTGGATTTTTCGGTTTGACCCATTAGGAGTCACATTTTTAAGCTTATTTCTGCAACCACAGGGTTAGAAACGTACTTTAAAAAGAATGAAAGCTGAGATTCTCCTGTAATCACATCATTCCAGGAACTGGGGTTTTAAGATAAACACCAAAAATCATAAGTCCTGCAATAAAATCATGGGAGTTGGCAACACTGAATCTCTTCTAGTATTTCTGGGAATTTCTAAAGAGCACTGCTGATATAATTTTGACTCTGTGAAGTGCTGTAGGAGGACAGAAGGCCAAAGGGTCAGAAACTCCAGCTACCCAGCTGTGTCTGGTGATGATTTAAATGTCCATTACCACAAGCATGTTCCTCTTTTTTTCCTGTGTGGAGGCTTCTGACCGCCAACATTAAAAATAAAATAAAATAAATTTTGAATCAAGAATCCTTTGATAGCTTCCTTGCAAGCAGGTCTTTTTTTTGAAATCCCTGGTAGAGTAGATAAAGTAATTGGCTGGTTTGAGTTTCCGTTTTCCTTCTCATGAACAAACAGTTGCTGTTTCTGCAGAGACTATCGGTACTTTACAGTGTAGACGTAAAGAACAAGAACAAAGATTTCTTTAAATTGTCAGTAGTTTTATTTAGGTTCTGTTATAAATAAGTTTTTACAAAACCTAATATGTATAAGTGTTTTCATGAAAACATGTATACATCTTAGTGTTTGCATTACCCTGCCGTTAGAAACCCAAATACAACAGCATTGGGCTTGTGCATGAGAATCCGAAAGTGAAAGGCAAAAGGAGGCAGCGGTCTGTCCAAGCTGAATGGGTTGGGGAAAAAATGAACTTGGCATAAATCATGCAAATAAAAATAGATTTTTAAAACTCTTTGTTTTGCTTATTCCAAGCACTGTTAGTATCATGAACAAGGATTGGATTTTTCTCTTGGCAGTTTGCCTCGGGCCTCCTATTTTAGCGAGTCCCCAAACCAAATGGTATTGCAACCTGGTGCACAGAGTCACAGCACCACTCACATTTGGTCTGGCCACCCCATGGGGAGTGGAGAGCTGGGCCAAACCTGAGCAGCGCAGCCACCCCTGCACTATGTTGCAGTGTCTAGAGCGGGGAGTTGGGCCCAGACCTATAGAACAGGAGCTGTCACTGTGGAGCAGTGGTTCCCAAACTGGGGTTCGCGAAATGTTACAGGGGGTTCTTGGGGGGGGGGGGGGGGGAATCCCTAATGGTGGACAGAGCTGTCCCCAGGGACCCCCTAGGACTTCCAAGAACTAAGCAGATCAAAGCAAGCATATCTATCACACTGAGGAGATTTAAACTTTGAGACTCCTTATATGAAATGGAAAAGGAGGTGGATATTTTTTGCTGTTTTTAAAATTAAATAGGCAGCTAGTATTGTTTTTAAAATTATTATGAACAACAAGTTTAAGGTTTGTTGTAACGTGCATTGTTTGCTGGACTGCTCAACACCTGAATGCTTGTGTAGGAGGAACGATTTGAGTTGGCTTCTTAAATACCTTCATTCTGTTTCACATCTGATACTCCTTGATGAAACATAGGAGCGTTGTCTTATAACAGGCTTATTCAAAGTGATACAAGCTACGAAAGTGAGACCTTGGAAGAGTGTTGCTGTTTTCAGAATGTAATAAAAATACTGTAATGATCAATAATCATTAATAATAAATGGTGTGTAATAAGCACGTCATAAAAACAAATTTTATATTTCCAAGATCACTGCTTTTATAATTTATACTCGGGTGAAGGAGAAAATCCCTGGAAACATTCATTTTTAGGAGGGGGTTCGCGAGACTTGACATTTTAGTTAAAGGGGTTCGTGGGTTGTTAAAGTTTAGGAACCACTGCTGTGGAGGGAGCTCACTCTCTACCCTGCCCTCCCAGGGAGCCTCCCCTTAGTGGTAATTTTTTTTGAAGCTGGGGGGCCTCAGTTTCAGATTTTGCCCTGGGCCCCCAAAATCTCGGTGTGGCCCTGAGTGTGTCTCTAACAAGGAAACAAGCTCCCCAGGGAAGTTGTTAGCGAGTGACAATTACAGTATTAGCTAGGGCTTAGTTGCTTTCTTTGTTTCCTCTGCAAAGTTTCATTAAGATCCTAGAGAACGTTGCAGAGGTTTTCATTAAGTTAATTAAGTATTCTATTGAGGTTCGTTTTACTTCATCCTTCATGTTACACAAATCTGTAAATTGCTAGGATAAAGATTCCTATATTACCGGCAGCAACTGTATCATGTCAAGATTTCAAAAACCAGTAAGTTTTATTTATCGGGCGATCATTTTATCTACTCCCTTAGGCCCATTCCTGTAAAAACCCTTCTTCACACAATTTATGCTATTGAAGTCAAAGACACTGTTCACATGACTAAGAGCTGCTTTTGGTAGCAAGTCTTTGTGGGATCAGATCCTTGCCCTCCAAAAAGTTCTTGTTGCATATGGTTATGTATATTGATGGATCAGAAAGTTAGAAACTGAGGCTAAAGTTATAGCTGCAGTGACACATTAAATTCTTTTATGAAATGATGTTTCATATAACTATATAAGCTATAACTATTGCTGAGACAGCACTAATCACATGCGTAGCATAAGACAATTAGGTCAGCGGGAAGGCTCTGTGGATGTCAGTTATATGAATTTTCAGATGATGGGAAGAGACTTAAATGAGGTTACAATTTTCAAGTGTGAGTGTCTGAAGTTAAGCACCTAAATCCATATTTAGGCACCAACTGGCCTAATTTGCAGAGGTTCTCATAGACTTTAAGGTCAGAAGGGACCATTATGGTCATCTAGTCCGACCTCCTGCACAACGCAGGCCACAGAATCTCACCCACCCACTCCTGTAACAAACCCCTGACCTATGTCTGAGCCATTGAAGTCCTCAGATCATGGTTTAAAGACTTCAAGGTGCAGAGAATCCTCCAGCAAGTGACCCATGCCCCACGCTGCAGAGGTTCTGAGCAGCTACAGGTTCTGAACACCCACAATTTTCAGGGATATCAACAGGGGATGTTAGTTCTCTGCATCTCTGAAAATCAGGTCATTTCTTTAGGCCCCCAAATATGGATTTGCTTGCTTAGTGTCAGCCAACCCTATTTGAAAATCTCCTGCTGAAACCTTTAAGGCGAGGAATCACGTAGGGTTCTATAACTGGGTACAACTAATGATGGGATAAAGCTGAGCAATGCAAAATACGCAGTGAATATCAGGAAATGTTTCATGGCCATGAAATTAATCTCCTATGGGAAATGGTAGAAACTGAAATTTTGCCATTGACTTCAATGGGGCCAGGATTTTACCCCAAATTCCTTTTAAAACTAGACTGGACAAAGCACTAGTAAAACTACTTCAGGGAATAATTCTCCATGGATAGAGTAGGAGGAATGCAGTGAGCTAAAGAAGAAAGAATCTTCACTTCTGTGACAAAAAAATCAGTAGATCTAGTCCTTGAGACAACGTCTCAGCAAACAATTGCGTAATTGCAGGTTGCCGCCCCCTATTTTCGGTTACTTCTGACACATGAAATAAATGCTAGGACTTTTCAGGAGCTAAAAAAGAGAAATGCCAAAAATCTTTGTAACATCTGCTTCCCGAGGCAAGTCCTTAGAAGTTATTAGCAGCTAACTTCCTGAGTGAGTTCCTTGGAATGGAACATTTTTAGAAGGTCAAACCTAGTTGTGGGGGGAGGGATAGCTCAGTGGTTTGAGCATTGGCTTGCTAAATCCAGGATTGTAGGTTCAATCCTTGAGAGGGCCATTTGGGGATTTAGTTGGGGATTGGTCCTGCTTTGAGCAGGGGGTTGGACTAGATGACCTCCAGAAGTCCCTTCCAACCCTGATATTCTATGATTCTGACACCTAGTTGGGCCTACAGGACAAATGGAATTAATGAAGAAAAAGGTTAACTTATGGCCAGTGAATCTTCTAAATACATGGGACGGGCTAAAATGAACATGGATACAGACTCATTTAAAACAGCACTACTTATCTGTGTGCTAGGAGCGCTTGGGATCATCTCTTGTTCTAGATGGCTTAATCAGTAACTTAATGGCTACAGAATTGTAAGAATTTAGTGTGCCATTCTTGTTTCAGGGATCCATGGAGATAGGACTCCCTCTGCAAATAAGGGTGTGAAGTGATGTAGGCCACCATACTCTCAATATCCTTTTAAAACAGAGCTTGAGCCTGAAGGTTTAGATTTGGAAAAGTCTTTGTCTGTGGGATGTGTATAAAAGAGCAGATAAGATGTTAATGGGAATGATGTTCCAAGCAGCCCTCCAAAATACAGGGCTCAGAGCAAATGACCCAAGTAGTCTCTTCTGCCCCTGGTATCTAGTGATCTGACCCAAAGCTCATTGAAATCAATGGAAACAGTTCACTGAATTTCAAAGGCATTTGGGTCAGGCCCTAAGATTTCCTGTTAATATAGAGAAATAAAGCCTAAAATATAGCGTTTACATTTTTCTTGTATGCAGTAGCTCATAACAGGCTGAAGTTTCAAATTTTAGGCACTCAACTTGCAGCTACAAAACATGTGCATAGATGCAATTAGCTCATCCTGTGCATAAAAGGAGCATGGTGCATGCTTCAGGTCTGATTCTGCTCTGACAGAAGCATACGTTGAAAATACCTCAGTTGAAATAAATGGGCCTGCTTCACCACTGCACACTTGAGTTCTGATTTCAGTGGAGTTACTGCTGTAAAACTTGAGTATCAAGTAGTGAAGTAGGCTGCTAGAGATGCACTGCTGTCAGGAAGATACAAGCCTTTTTGTGTGTGAGCAGGTATGTGTTTGTTGAACATAGACCTGCATGTACAAGTGTACAAAGCACTTGGTACGTGCTTTAATACCATTGACTTCAGGGACAAAGCATCTGCTTAAGGTTAAGCACATACTTGAATGCTTTGTTCTATCAGGGTCATATTTTGCAGCTATGATTTTGGCACACAAGGCTTGATTCTGCTCTCCTGTTAGCTTTTTACATCAATGTAACTCCATCTGCTTCCATTGAGTTACTCCTGATTCACACCAGTGTAAAGGGAGATCAGAATCAGGCCCTAGTTTTGAAAACGTTGGCCCAACGTTTCATCAGGATTCTCCTCATTTTTATTAAAGGAAGTACCTTATCAATATTTACTCCTGGTTGTACATCTAGCTTTTCTCTTGCTTTTTTTATTTTATGAGTCAATATTTGCTTTAAAACTGTACTCTTTTATTTTTCTGAATCTGCCATTTAGCCAATTAGAGAGGCTTTACAGTCTAATTCATGAACTGCAGTTGTGTGACCGACCTGCCCTTTCAAACTGGCTGAACGTAAATAATTGATATCTAATTGCAAACTCTGATCAAGATAAATGTCAAGAGAAGTAAAGTTCAGACAATACATTTTGAAAAATAGCTGGTAACGTACCAGATTTTAAGGTAGGGTTTGGCAACCATTTCTTTTGTTGTGAAGCGGACAGTTGTAAACATTTCAAGCTTGAAATTAAGGTACATTAACTCAAACAAGCTTTGCCTGCTGCATTTGCAGTGGACAACTGTGAATAGACAGAGAAGCAATGTATTCAGATTCCTCTGAGATCTTTCTTTCCTAGTAAATAGCATCAGGTACCATAGCCCTTGTTCTCCTTAACAGTGAGCTCATGAGACTATTTTCTGGGCTTTCCATGATTCGTATTCCCCTTGCATTCATGTAATTGAGTGAAGGAAAGACACCAGCATAAGTGGCAATGTATACTTGGGTGCTGTATGTGACAGCCTTTTTTGATTTCACACTTTTCCGACATCATGGAGGACATAAATATCCGATTGAAACACACAAGAGTTAGCTGCAGTTATGTACTAACTACCAACCACTGAAGTCCTCTTGAACTCTGATCACCTCAAGAAGGTTCTCCTCCCTTTTAAATGTTGTCAACTTTTTAAGCAGGCCATTTTAAACATCTTTAGTCTTTCACGTGTGTGGGTTTTTAAAAAATTACATTTTTGTACATAAAGCTCCAGTGGCTGTTGGACAATTATGAGACTGCTGAAGGTGTGAGTCTTCCCAGGAGCTCGCTGTATAACCATTACCTGCGGCACTGCCAAGAGCACAAACTGGATCCAGTGAATGCTGCTTCCTTTGGAAAACTGATTCGTTCTGTGTTCATGGGGCTGAAAACTCGGCGCTTGGGAACAAGGTTAGTACAAAGGGGGTTGAGATTAGGATTCAGTGGTAGCAGAAGCACATTCCCACCTTTCTTTGGCCCCTGTCTGTTTCACTTTACCGCTGTTTCTGCAAGGTCATGGAAAGGCCAATGAGCGGAAATACCACTTCACTCAATTAGATGCTAAATACCATTGACCTGGACACTCGCTGCATTCAGTGACGTTGCAATGAGTAATGGAGGAACGGGCAACGACTTGCTATCTTTTTTTATGGTTATCACCATTTTAATAATGTGTGTGGATTACTTAAGAGGCTTTGTTGTTTAGTGATCTGAGTATCAGGGCCGGCGTTTCCATTTAGGCCACCTAGGGGGTCACCTAGGGCACCAGGATTTGGGGGGGTGGCAATTCGGCGGCGGGGGGTCCTTCCGCGCTCCGGGTCTTCGGCGGCAATTCTGCGGCGGGCCCTTCACTCGCTCTGGGACCCTCCGCCAAAGTGCCCCGAAGACCGGGAGCACGGAAAGACCCCCCCGCCGCAGAATTGCCGACGACGACCGGGAGCGCGGAAGGACCCCCACCTAGGGCGCCAAAAACCCTGGCGCCGCTCCTGCTGAGTATTAGGAGTCATGGATAATTCCCAGCTCTGCCGTAGACTCGCTATTGGGGATTTAGGCGACCTCCTTCACGTGCCTATATATATTTTATCCATCTGTAAAACTGGTTTAATACCTCCTTCAGAGGAGTGTGTGAGGCTTAACTGAAGTTTGTAAAACCTCCGAGAGCCTCATAAAAGATGTTACCATAATTCAAATATTAGTCGTCGTCGTAGTAGTAACTGTTTTCAGTGGTTGCAGATTGTCCTTAAGAACAGTGGCTCTTGACTTTACGTTTTGCAGGAGGGAGAACTACTGCCCTGTTCTGCCGCAATCTATACCACAAAACGCTCCTTCCCTCCTGTCACTGGTGCTGCAGACCCACCCAACATTATTCACCGGTAACCGCCGTTTATTCCTAGGTCTATATAGTAACAACCAAACAATATCTCCAATGGAAAATTGCTACTTTAAGCAATATAAGTAATCTTAACATGTCATAAGCTGTGTCAGGTATTTGAGGACAAAGTTTAATTACTGTGGTGTTCCTGAAGCTGCTCCGAGGTGGAGAGGCAGCCATTTTGCTGAAGAGATCTCATTTGGGATTCCTGACCATGTGGGGAGTGAACAGAGCTCATAGGCCAGTTTCTTAAGCAGTCTTTATTCTGTTTTGAATTTTGGCTTACCAATAATAAACCCCATTGTTTTAGTAGCTAAACAGTCAGGTTTAACTTTGGCTTCCTGGTTCAGTGTTACAGCAGATGAGGAAACTGGTTTCCAATCTCACACTCTGTTCCACTCAACCCAATCCGTGTCACAAATGAGGTCCCTTTTCATCAAGATTGCTATCAGGAGCTGGAGACTTAGAGAATCGTATTGCAATTAAACGATTAGATTCTGATCTCACCGAAAGATTACACCAAAAGAATCCTGTTGATTTCAGTAGCGTTACTCCAGGTTTTTACTCCAGTGTAACTGAGATCAGAATCTGAGCCCAAACCTTTAGACACAGACCTGCTGCTCAGAGTTTTCTAATGCAGAAGTAGGCTTCTTACCTATAAAACTTCCAGGGTGCTGGGCTGAGTCTCATGAGTGGAATGTTCTTCTTTTTAAAAAGTGGGAGGGCCCTAACTAAAACAGAATAGGTTAACTTGAATATTTGTGCCTAGAAGATAGTTAAAACCCCAAATATGCATAGGGTGACCGTATTTCCCTATACTGAATACGGGACACCTGTAAAAGTTCTCGTATTCAAGCAAGTTCAATGGCAATCAATCGTACAAACGTTCAAATGAACATCAAGTTGACTGAGCCCCTGTTAAAAGGAAATACTATATAGTTGGATTCTTTTTATTTACCTTCTTATCTTTAAGACTTTAGGGTTCATATGGGAAGGGGTGACACACACACACACCCTTGCCCCCCTTCCCCACACACACACTGGGGGAGGTGACACACACACACTCCCGTACACCTCTCTCACACAGTGGGGGTGACCGACTGACGCTCTCTGCCCTCCATGCCTGGCTGTGCCCCCAGGACCGACCTGCCTCTCCTGGTATCTGGCATCGTTTCTTCCTGAGGCAACATATGGGCAGGGGGCATGCAGGGTCACATGCCCACCCTCCCCAGATTTCTGCCAGGGTTCACAGCAGAATGTGGCCAGCAGCAGCCTTTCGGCATTGTGCAGGAGGGAATGGACGGGAGCTGCTTCCAGGTGCAGGGAAGGAGGAGGAAGGGAAGGGATGACCTGGCCCGTGTCTTTGCAGAGCTCGTCTCTTTTCCTTCCCCCCAGCTTGTCCCCTCCTGCCCGCACAGTGTTGAAAGGCAGCTAACATCTCCAGGCTGGCCACCGACATAACCCAGCCACCTCCTGTGCCCTGGCTACAGTGCGGGCAGGAAGGGGTTAAGCCCTAAGGATTCATTGTGCACCAGGGCCCAGGGAACCTGACTGCAGGGGCTTCAGCGAACCGGACCAAAGAGGTGGCTCAACAGAGGAGGGTGCCTAGGGGATGGAGCAGCCCCATGGTCCCTGGGGACAGGATCTAGGGTGAGGGGTGGGTGAAGAGGTGCTAAGCCCCTGCCCCAGGGGCTGCTGTGGCACCTACAGGTTCGGGGCGTGAACAGGGTGGAAATCGCTCCCCCTCCCCCGCCACTCCAGAGCTTAGCTGTGGGGCGGAGAGTCTTCCTCGTGCCAGTGCTGAGCAGGGCTTTGGCATATGCCAGGCGTGGCTCCTCCTGGCCATAGTAGTTCTTTAACTTCGAGTCACAAGTTTAGGTCCACTGAAATGACTCCAATCCCTTTTTAACGGGTTAAGACAATAGCTATGTAAAACATATTACAATAGCTAGGCAGATAACACAAAGCTTGCAAAATCCTTCATTTCAGCAACAGAGAGGGCTAAGCATTCCAAAATCTTTCCTTTATAAACCTGAAGAGAATAATTCCTACCCCAAGGAGGGTTCCATGTAGAAAAACAGTTGTCAGACAACAGTTCCTTTCTCTAAATTCTCTGTCTGTGGTTGGGCTGTGAAATCATCATTAAATTCAAGATGTGTTCAGACTCTTCAATACAGTGCAAATCATCACACTTCTGAAGAGCACCAACGCGGGTGTCTCTGAGGCTGTAATGAGTACTTTCCCAGCTGTTTATCCTGTCCCAGTGAGGACCTGCTTGGCCATCATTAGTTCCAAATTGACAACTCTTGCTGCCGTCTGATTGAGCAGAACTACTATCTTTGGACATCCAGGCTGTGTAATTATCATCCTCATTCCTGTAGCCAAGCACTGGGTAGATCTAAAAAGAACTCCTAGCTTAATGGGGATACTTTAATTGAGTCATCCATGTGCAATGCTGAAAGCTTAGGAGACCCTACAGATCTGCACTGATCAGCCAGAGAAGAACTCACAGCCATTCTTGCTCTTTTGAAATCTTGTGTAGGCTTAATTCAGCCTCGCAAAACTATCATGAAAAGTAACTAGTGCAGGTATAAAATCCACCTTCTGCCATGGTGACTGAAGATAATTTGGGGGCATGGGGTAAAAGTTAGGGGAACCAGATTTTTCTCACCCCCTGGTGAGGGGTCAGTTAGGATGGTTTTATCCAATTTTATGTGCAGAAATCTAACCCCTACAGTGAAGTTCTGTTGCTGTATAAAGCCAATTCAGATTGAAGGGTAGAATGACTCCAAGATCTCTGTGGCATTCTATATAAATAACAGTTTGCATTCTGAAACTTACCTCTTATTCTCCAGTTGCCACTGATCACTTAAAAGACAAGTCTCACCGGAAACCACCCTGTAATTAAAATGAAAGAGTCTGTGACCTGAAATGTCAATTGCAATTTTAAAAAAGTAGTTACATTGATATCAAATGTGACACTTTCAGTTCCCAGTTGATACAGGAGCTGAGAAGATCAGAACAGTTCCTTTTTGAGTGAAGAGGTACATTTCAGCATCACTGTGGCTCCAGAGTGCAGGCTGAAAGCCACAGGTGAGGGACCACGGAGGGCCACCAGCTAAGAGCATTTCTCACTACAACAGTCAACTCCTGGAGTGATATCTTGGCCCCATTGAAGTCAATTGGAGTTTTCCCATTGACTTCAGTGGGGCTGGGATTTCCTTCTTGGTGCTTTAAAGCACAGTATATTTCTGGATACCACAGTGAGGAGCATGTTATAAATTTTTATACAGAAAGAAACCTTCACTCCGTCACTACAAACGGTCATGTCTGGCTACCACTGAAGTCAATGGTAATATTTCCATTGGTTTCCATTATTAAACGTAGATTTGGCTCAAAGTATTTTGACTTGGATAATCCCTTAGCTGCCTGTGAATAAGGTTTTATGACTAGATTGAAAACAAGGCTGAAATGGGTCTAAGCTGCAAGATTTTCAATGTAGATGTCACTGAACTGTGTTTTGAGACACATGGTACCATATTTTCCCAGAGATAAGTGCCGAGTTCAAACAAATCTTGTAAAAGGGATCCAGGACTCTTGATTGCTTTCAAAGTTTGGGGTATAAACCCTCATCTCCAGGAACTTAGTTTCAGCAAGATTTGAAAATAACATGTACACCTCTGAATGTGAAATTAGGTTCTCAATATGCTTATTTAGCAAAGTAAATCCATGCTAAATTGGCATCTGGGATTAGACAGAAGTTATAATGCATATTTATGATCCACAAACCATTAGCACTGTCAAATGTTTCACTGAAGCCTAAAAGTAAATTGCAATGCTTGTGTGTCATCTCCATTAAATATCTGACATCTATAGATTTTAATGTTATGCTTGCAGGGGAAACTCCAAGTATCATTATTATGGGATCCGTCTAAAGCCAGAATCTCCACTGAATCACTTACAGGAAGACACCCAGTATATGGCGATGAGGCAACAGCCCATACACCAGAAACAAAGGTATGTGCCCAGGGCTTCTCAGACCTGCTAGTTGTGACAATGGAAGCTGCGAGGAGTGGTTTCCCCAAAAGAGCAAAACACGGGGTCCCACCTCAAACAGCAGCACCAGGAGCTTGAGACTTTTAGCGCTGGTTATTTGCAAAGGGGCCATATGCTGAGGGATAGCTCATGGCATAAATTAAAAAGCAACAGAGGGTCCTGTGGCACCTTTAAGACTAACAGAAGTATTG
>NC_048319.1:9205705-9290832 GCF_013100865.1 Trachemys scripta elegans | reverse complement strand
CTTTCATCTCCACAGCCAGTGGCCTGTGCTCCCCACTGCCATGCAGGAGCCTCCACATTTATTTATTGGCAAATAAAATATGTAGAATTTCACTGTGTGCAGAATTTTTAATATTTTTGGCGCAGAATTTCCTGAGGAGTAAAATCTTGCGAGACTGCAGCCCCAATGCATGAAACTGATGTTTGTGTCTTCCCTGATTGTGCAGCCCACCTGTAATAATTTTCTCGGTGGTGTAAGATTTTTAACAATACCTTAAATGTTCCATGACTGTATCCCAATTACGATGCACCCCTACTTTTGTTTCCTATCTCTGACTCTCTAAACTAAACATCTGAAAAGAAACCTACAGTTACAGTGTTTCTTTTCAGATGTTTAGTTTAGAGAGTCAGAGATAGGAAACAAAAGTAGGGGTGCATCGTAATTGGGATACAGTCATGGAACATTAAGATATTGTTAAAAATCTTACACCCCTGAGAAAATTATTACAGGTGGGCTGCACAATCAGGGAAGACACAAACATCAGTTTCATGCATTGGGGCTGCAGTCTCGCAAGATTTTACTCCTCAGGAAATTCTGCGCCAAAAATATTAAAAATTCTGCACACAGTGAAATTCTACATATTTTATTTGCCAATAAATAAATGTGGAGGCTCCTGCATGGCAGTGGGGAGCACAGGCCACTGGCTGTGGAGATGAAAGGTCATCCTGCATCCGCCCCCCCCCCCGGGACACGGACTTGGCGGTGAGGCTGTATCTGACCCTAACACAGCGCAGGGCCGAGCCTGTCCCAGAAACCCCCTGGGGTCCTGCCCCTCCACACCAGGCACACCAAGATCATAGAATCTCAGGGTTGGAAGGGACCTCAGGAGGTCATCTAGTCCAACCCCCTGCTCAAAGCAAGGCCAATCCCAAACTAAATCATCCCAGCTAGGGCTTTGTCAAGCCTGACCATAAAAACCTCTAAGGAAGGAGATTCCACCACCTCCCTAGGTAACCCATTCCAGTGCTTCACCACCCTCCTAGTGAAATAGTGTTACCTAATATCCAACCTAGACCTCCCCCACTGCAACTTGAGACCATTGCTTCTTGTTCTGTCAACTGCCACCACTGAGAACAGCCTAGCTCAGGGGTGGGCAACTTTTTGGCCCGAGGGCCACATCTGGGTGGGGAAATTGCATACAGGACCATGAATATAGAACTGGGACAGGGGGAGGGAGTGCAGGGTGTGGTAGGGGGTGCGGTGTGCAGGAAGGGGCTCAGGGCAAGGATTTGGGGCAGAGGAGGGGTGCAGGGTGTACGAGGGGGCTCAGAGAAGGGGGTTGGGGTACAGGAGGGCGTGCACAGTGCAGGAGAGGGCTCAGGGCAGTGGTGCAGGGAGGGGTGCGGAGTGTGGGAGGGGGCTCAGGGCAGGGGGTTGGGGGCACGAGGGGTGCAAGGTGCAGCAGGGGGCTCAGGGTGGGGGTTGAGGCGCAGGAGAGGTGCGGGACAGGGAGTTGGGGTACAGGGTGCAGGAGTGGTTTGGGGAGTGGGCTCCAGCCCGGCACCGCTTACCTGGAGCGGCTCCAGGGTGGCAGTGGCACGCACCGGGCCAGGGCAGGTTCCCTCAACCTCTCCTCATAAGTTATGTGCCCCAGCCCCCTAATCATTTTCGTTGCCCTCCGCTGGACTCTCTCCAATTTGTCCACATTCTTTCTGTAGTGGGGGAACCAAAACTGGACGCAATACTCCAGATGGGCCTCACCAGTGCCGCATACAGGGAATAATCACTTCCCTCGATCTGCTGGTAATGCTCCTACTAATGCAGCCCAATATGCCGTTAGCCTTCTTGGCAACAAGGGCACACTGCTGACTCGTATCCAGCTTCTTGTCCACCGCAATCCCCAGGTCCTTTTCTGCAGAACTGCTGCTTAGCCAGTTGGTCCCCAGCCTGTAGCGGTGCATGGGATTCTTCCGTCCTAAGTGCAGGACTCTGCACTTGTCCTTGTTGAACCTCATCAGATTTCTTTTGGCCCAATCCTCCAATTTGTCTAGGTCACTCTGGACCCTATCCCTACCCTCCAGCGTATCTACCTCTCCCCCCAGCTTAGTGTCATCCGCTTAATAAATGATCCAGCACTCACCATAGCTCCTCTCCCACTAGCAAGCAAGTGGAACAGAGTCTTGAACACGTGCCCAGCCCTGGCCCCCGATCCAGGTGTGGGGCAGGCAGGCTCAGCCCGGCAGGATCCAAGTGTGGAGGGCTTAGTGTGGGGGGGATCCAGGTGTGGAGTGAGAGGATTCTGTGTGGGGCAATCTGGGTGTGGACAGCTGGGGGTAGATCTGGATGCACAGGGGCTCATTGGGGGCTCTGGGTGCAGGGGAAATGAGACTCTGCGGGGGGTCCAGGTGAAGATGGTTGGGGCTCAGCGGGGGGGGGGTGTCTCGGTGTGCGGGAGGATGGGGGCTCAGCAGGAGGAGTCTCATGTGGGTGGCTCTTGCAGGGGGGTCGGGGCTGGGGGAGTGGGGTCTAGTGGGGTGGGGGTCGGGTCTGGGGGCTCGGCAGGGTGGTCCAGATGCAGGGGGGTGGAGCTCGCAGGGGAAGAGGAAGTCCTGTCCTCCCCAGCCCAGCCCCAGCTGGGGCTAGCAGCTGAGCACAGCGCAGGGTCGGAGACACCAGCCAGGGCATCCTCACCCCCCCAGCGCAGTGATTTCCTCCTCACCTGCTGCTCCAGGCGCCTGAAATGATGTGTCCGTGCCGCTGGGGAGGGGCACGTGACCACTCTTGCAGCTTCCCTTTGCTTCCCATCAGAAAGTCATTTTTCTCACCTTTTCCTAAGATAGGGTCTTGTATTTATGAGCAAGATAATGTACGGTTTCCAGGGTGCCATCTCGGGAGAAATAAAGTTACTTAAAAATACTAAAAAGAAGAGTAAAGACCCTTCTGCCGATGTATAAAGAGATATTGAGGCAGGTTAAATTGACCTCATTCACTTGAAGACAATGCTGTGTCCTTGTCACAGCATGGGACTGGCTTTTCCGCCATGAAAATGTTTTCAGTATTTGTTTCCCAAGCAAATTTGGCACTGCTCGTATACAATACCGGGCAATACAACATGTCACAGCAGTCCGCTCAGTGGCAATGTGATAGTCAAAAGGAGTAGGTTGGACAGCAGAAAGGAGAGGTGTGGATGTCCGGGAATGGCCAGCCTCACCGTGAGGAACCGGATGAGCCCTTGCTTGTTGAAAGGAGTGAAAAAAAATTGGGTTTTGAGCTGCATTTGTTTTAGAAAGAGGGGAATGGGGAATCACTGAGCCAGAAGGAGGCAGGAAACTGTTGTGGGTGGTTGAGTTGATGGCAATGAAGGACCAGCCTCTGAGAGAGGACTGGATGAATGAGAGGAGGTCCAGATGGGGTGTGTGGATAGGAGGTGGGATCCTGGCCAGAACTAGCAGAGACATGATACAGAGAGCTGAGCTCCCAGAGCTGATGAAGTCCCTACAAATGATCAAGCACCACTTCCTCAGAGAGACTCCAGAGGTGGTCTTTCACTAAAACCCAAAATGTGTTATTCTAATGAGAAATATGGAACAACTGTACGTGCATAAAGTGAAAGGTGCCGTTAACACTACATTACTCTTTGCCATGTAGTGAAGAAGAACACGAAGGGGTCATCTCAAAGGACAAGCTCATCACTCTGTGTAAATACGATCCTATCCTGAAATGGATGAGAAGCTGTGATCACATCCTGTATCAGGCCCTGGTGGAGATCCTCATCCCTGACGTGCTGAGGCCGGTGCCTGGTAAGTATGTTGTGAAGTGATCAGAATGGCATGGGGAGCCCTGCTCTTGACCAACTTTCTTCTTTCTTGTGGTGGTGGTGGTGGTGGTGTTGTTTTTTTACTGTTTCACTCCATATTGTGCAATAGAAATAGATGGTTCACTGAGGTTGGCTACCACTTGCCATAAAGGCTGGCGTAGAAGGGTTTTGTTTTGTATCCGAGCTTGTCTGTTATGGCAACAGTCGTCTCCTCTATATGGAATGATTCCCATTTGGGCATCGTATCATGGCTCCTAGATGTATTTTTCCGTCTTTTAAAAATTCAGTTAATCACATTATCACAGCCTCAGGCTTTGGCCAGGAACCAAGTTGGAAAATGTAGGCTTAATACGCATAGAATGTATTTAAGCATAATTAATCTGTGCTGAATGCTTCCTTAGAGATGTGTGTCTTTCTGTTCTGTCACATCATTCTGGCCCAGACTGCACATTATGGATTTTTTCTCTCTCTGTATATATTGACACTGGTTTGGGAGATTAGCACAGGATGCAGAGGCTTTTACCCCCAAGGCCCTGATTCAGCAATCACTGAAGTCTCACTGAACGCACCGGGAGTGAAGCACATGCTTATGTTCTTTGCTGGATCAATTCCTCATTCACTAGCTCAGACTCTGTCCAGGTCAATAGTGACCTAATGGCTTCAGTGCAGTCCCTAGTGGCAGAAAACCACCACCATGTGCCCTCCTGTTGGCAGGAGGGGAAGGATGGTCTGGAGGCTTGTGTGCTAAGCTGAGACTCAGGAAACATGAGTTCAGCTCCCAGTTTTGCCACAGACTTCCTGTGTGACCTTGGGAAAGTCACTTGAGGCCAGCTTTTTAAAAGTATTTAGGTGACTAACTCCCATTGAAATGAGTGTGAGTTAAGTACCTTTTGGGCCTTTTGTCTCTCTGTGCCTCGGGCCCCTTTCTGTAAAATGGGGATAATAGCACTTCCCTACCTCTGAGGGCGGTGAGGATAAATACACAAATCATTGTGAGATGCTCAAATACCACAATAATGGGGGCCAGGTAAGTACTTTAAGTGTTCAGTTTTAATGGAAGAAGCAAGGACCAAGTGGGCTATAAATGGCCCCTGTATAGGTGGGGTTGTATATGTCAGGATTGAGATCTAGGCGGCATGAAGAAAACTCTTGCTGTCACTGCCTTGTCCGGGAATGAACAAGAAGGTTTGCTTCTTTAGCACTGCCTGGCCCGCCCCTTTCACAGCATTACGTTTCCTGAAAATGAAAACTTATTTTTTTGAATGCCTCTTTCCTGTCTGTGATTTCTGTTGTTCACCACAAACCCAGCAAAAATACATTAAAAAACATGTTTATTTGCTATTGTGACCTAGTAAACAAAAAGGAACAAGTTAAATTTGTTTTGATGCAAAAACAACCAAAAAGGCACTTTAACAAGGTAGCTTTACAATGGAGACGAGGCTCAACATTTGCAAACCTGGGTACACCAAGTTGGGCTCTGAACTCCATATTTAGGCAACTGAATAAAAGTGACCCAGTTTTCGGAGATGCTGAGAATTTGCAGCTTCCACTCACTTCACATCTTTGAACACTGGGCTGCTTTTGTTTAGTTGCCTTAATATGGATTTAACAGCCTGCCTTCAGGCACCCAGCTTTGAAAATGTTAGCCCAGGTCCTCGGTAAAAGCCTGACTCCACAAGTACCTATAGCACGGAAGCTTAATTGTCCTTATTGGTCCATTCTGCATGATGTTGGGCCTCATTGCTAATGACTATACTATACATGTGCATATCGAACAAAAGAGATTCACAGATTCCAAGGCCAGAAGGGATCATTGTGATCGTCTAGTCTGACCTCCTGTATAAGACAGGCCACGGAACTTACCCAAAATAATTCCTGTTTGAACTAGAGCATATCTTTTAAAAAATTATCCCGTCTTGTTTTAAAAAGGCAAATGATAGCTTCAGTGCTATGAACTTCTAGTTGTCTGTGATTTTCATCTCCTGGCCCACACATGCACTTGAACATTATTATTATAGATGCCAGTGATCTTAGAAAAGTTTCACATATGCCTCAAATAAGAGGGAGCTATTTAATTTGTCACAGCCCGATGAATATATTTCAGTCTCCATTTTTTTTTTTTTTTGCAAGACCCCAATGGACTGCATTCATCTGATTAATCTGTAACTGCACTAGGCTCCCATGGTACAATTTCTGATCCAGTAGCTATTATCTTGATTTAGTATCTCCCAGAGTAGTTCTAGGCTGACAAGTCTCATTAAAGCAATTTGGAAAAGCCTCTCTAACTATCTTGACTTCTCTCTTGCAGGCACCTTGACGCAAGCCATCCGCAATTTTGCAAAGAGTTTGGAAGGATGGCTGATGAATGCAATGAGCGATTTCCCCCCACAGGTAGTCCAGACAAAGGTAAACAGCAGGAGTTTGTTACAAACAGGGGGGAAGTGTTTTGTTACAGTTTCGTGCAGTGGTTCCAAGCCACTGGAATTTCAGGCTTTGGTGACTGGCATTCTGGGCCCACCTTAATTACATGCCTCTGCTGGGCCTTGTTACACCATCACTGCTCACTTGGCCAGTTGGGCATATTCCATGCTCAACTCAGCAGAATAAACAGGCAGTGTTGAGCCAGAATAGCAAGATGTGGGGAGAGGTCCATGTCATGTTATCATGGACCTGCGGATGGGGCGATATCTCCTCATGGAATATATGGTCACAGCCACTTCACCTCATGAAGCATGTATGCTGGGGCCTGGATTTGCTATTTCTAACTCCAGGTTTCAAATGCAGTACTCAACAGCGATGATTAATTGTTCAGACACTGTGTTCATCAAGCGCTTACCACACCCTGTAGTCGCAGATAAAACAGTCTGCAATTAGGCATCTGCAGTGGAATGATGCTCTACTGGAGAGGGAGCCGGAATGCCGGCAGTGACGGAGGAGCATTGGCGGGCCTTGTTTAACTGCAGTGTCTCCTCTACTTGTCAGTTCTGCCAGCCTTTGATTTACATAAACACTAAATTGTCCAAGCTGATAAACATGGTCAAAGCTGCTCATTTTCCCCCTCCAGTCATATGTTTCTGTAACACTCTCCCCTGCTGCTGACGTGGAGCCAAGGGTTCCACTCTGGCAAATTCCCTTGGGAGGATCACAGAAATGTAGGGATGGAAGGGACCTTGAGAAGTCATAAAGTCCAGCTCCTGTGCTGAGGCGGCATCGACTATGTCATGTCTACTCCTTCTCCTCTATTCATTAGGCCAGTACCCTTTCAAAGAAGAAAATTAGGTTGATACGAGGTAGCAATGAGCTATTACAGTGAAGAGTGCTAGCAAAGATTTATAAGTAGCAGCATCAATAGAAGAGTGTTGTGCCTTTACGCAGTAGCGAAGAGTGGCTTAGTGCTTACGTCCTAAGTGTTTTGAAAGGGGTGTGTGTGTAATCGGTATGGCCCTGTGGTGGGTGTACCTTTTGCAGGTTGGAGTAGTGAGTGCCTTTGCACAGACGTTACGGAGATACACTTCCCTGAACCATCTGGCTCAGGCAGCGCGCGCTGTGCTCCAGAACACCTCCCAGATAAACCAGATGCTCAGCGACCTCAATCGAGTGGACTTCGCCAACGTGCAGGTGACTTTGTGATGTTTCAGTTGAGGCCATGTGACGTGGTGCAAGGATTCCTAAACTACAGTGGCCCGCAGAAATCTAGCTGGTCACATAGTGCTCACTCCTCCTTAGTGCCAACTACCAGATTGCACCACAAGACAATGAAGCATACATTAAATGCTTTCCCAGGATTGCTTTTCTAGGAAAGCAATTGTTATAGGTGCCAAAGGGATGTCTTACAGTGGTGAGCAGGAAAGGAGGTGTCCACAAGCCCATCACTTTATAAAATGGGGCTCATGCTATGGACACATTTGAGAAGCCCGGATTTTAGTGATTTGGGCAGGGGACTGGGAGTCTCCGGAGCCTCAATCCTGATTTTTTTAGCAGGTCACAACCTCTCTGTGCTTCCGTTTCCCACCCAATGAAATGGGGACGCTAGTACTGACCTGCACCATATGGTGGGTTGAGAGGTTTATTAATGTTGGAAAAACCACGTTGATATCGGTTGATGAAAGGGTGAATGGTTGGGATTTTCAGAAGTGCCTGTGTGATTTAGGCGTGTAGATCCCTTTGAAAACCTACAGGACTTGTGCTCCTAAAGCTTGTAAATGCTTTTGAAAATTTCACCCAGGACTAAAGAGTTAGGTGCCCAAATCCCATTTAACTCAGTGGCAGTTTAGAACATAAGAACGGCCAGACTGGGTCAGACCAAGGGTCCATCTAGCCCAGTATCCTGTCTACCAACAGTGGCCAATGCCAGGTGCTTCAAAGGGAATGAACAGAACAGGTAATCATCAAGTGATGCATCCCCTGTCATCACTTGATGATGCATCCCCTGTCATTCCCAACTTCTGGCAAACACAGGCCCCATCCCTGTCCATCGTGGCTAATAGCCATTGATGGACCTATCCTCCATGAATTTATCTAGTTCTTTTTTTAATCCTGATACAGTTTTGGCCTTCACAACATCCTCTGGCGGAGTTCCACAGATTGACTGTGCGTTGTGTGAAGAAATACTTCCTTTTGTTTGTTTTAAACCTGCTGCCTATTGGCACCTAATGAGGCATCTTTTGAAAATCCCAGATGTTGCTGGTACATACAGAAGATCTAGTCATGGAGTCCCGTGAGCCAGAACGTTGTCCTGCTGACTTGGAGTCTTTTCCTTTGCCAGATACATGAGTCAGGATGCACCAAAAGCCATGAGATGGAATGAACAGCCGTTTTGCTCAGGCATGTAAATATCAATTTCTAATTTCCTCTTGTGCCCTTGGCAGGAGCAAGCCTCCTGGGTGTGCCAGTGTGAAGAAGGCACGGTGCAGAAGTTGGAGCAGGATTTCAAACTCACCCTACAGCAGCAGAGCTCCCTCGATCAGTGGGCCAGTTGGCTGGATAACGTTGTCACCCAAGTTCTAAAGCACCATGAGGACAGCCCCAGCTTCCCCAAGGCAGCTAGGCAGTTCCTGCTGAAGTGGTCCTTCTATAGGTACACCTCTTTTTTTTTTATCCTGGAAGTGTATATGCATCTGCTTGGGACATCTAAATACCTTTGCTGCTAAATTTTGTCCATCTGCAGGCCAGACTTCAAAAAGAAAAGCCATCCAAGGTCAATATCCTAAAACCTGGCTGCCGAAAGTTTGGGTCCTAAATCACTCTACCCTGGCATGAATGACTACATGAGTGTTTAGGGCAATGGAAAATCAGGCCCTGATTCTCTGTCTTAGTTCCCCATCTGTGAATTGGGGATAATAATCCGAATCTCCTTTGCCAGGGGCTTTGTGAGGCTAAATTAACTAATGTTCCTCAAGTGCTTTGAGATTGTTTGGGTGAAAGGAAGAATTTAACGATCACGTATTAGGTACTGCACAGTATGACTCAGCATTTCCCATGATTCTTCCCACTCTAGAATTCACACCAGCCAATCTGTGGTTCTAAAATGTGTCCAAAATGTTTTGTTTCCTAACCGTTCTCTAGCTCTATGGTGATCCGTGACCTCACCTTGCGCAGCGCTGCCAGCTTTGGTTCCTTTCACCTGATTCGCCTGCTCTACGATGAATACATGTTTTATCTGGTAGAGCATCGTGTTGCCCAGGCAACAGGGGAGACACCAATTGCTGTAATGGGAGAGGTGAGCACTATTTATGCCCTAGTAACAGAACCCAAACTGAGCAGTGGTTAAAGGGACACCACCAGCACAAGCTACACTGTGCTCTGAACATGTTGTATCAGCCACTTTTTCTGAAGGATTCACTAATTTTTGGCACCTCTGTTTTTGGCACCTAACATAAGACACCCTGACCTTTCAGTTTCTTCCTATTGAATTACTAGGAGTTGTGAGTGCCCAGCACCTCTGAACATCACACACAAATTGGCTCAAGTTAGGTGCCAGAATATGGAAGCACCCATTTGATGGCACTTTGCAGGAGTGTGTCTAAGACATCCCTGCAAGTTACATACCCAGATCCCATTAGCTTTTACTGGGATGGAGTCCCTAGCTGCTCTATCCCCTCAAAAACCTCAACCTCTGTGCACAGTCAACCACTTTCCCCTCTTTGGGTTTTTGAAGGAAAAGCATTTTTACAAATCACAACACTTAGTCATAAACCCCCAAAGATTTGGCAGTGGGCCCCAGACACAGATGCTACACCTAAAGCCACTTCCAAATCACGTTTTAAACCGGCTGGATATCAAGTTGATAGTGTCCCCTTAAAGCTTGCTGTCCACATAGAAAATATTCAGTAAGAAAGTTTCCTTGCTAGCATTAACATGCTAGATTAAAACAAATACATTTAAAAATCTAATTTGCTCTTTGGATTTATACTGTTTGTTTCTCGTCCCTTTTCCTGCAAGTGACACAGTGAAACTAGATAAATCAAGTTTCACCATCTGTTTAGTTAGTTTCACTTTCTAATTCTGACCCATTAGCCCAGTGCTTAATTTTGTTAGGTCCGCAACACTGCAGCAGATTGTTTAAATACACAAAAACTTGTTTTCATTAAAAAAGAATTTTTAAAACGATATGGAATTATTTCCGTTTATACTTTTTAACAAGCCCTAATTGTGGGCTTTAACTGTTTGACAGTTTGATTTTCCTTCATTAGACTCTTGTAAATATTTGTATGCACCATAAACTTCAGAAGGAGAAGGATTCTTCATAGCATAAGAGAACTAATCCCATCTTTTCATGTACATCTCCTCAGTATTTTATTGCTCTTACTAACTTATGTTCCTACTACAGCTTTGTTTTTCATGGTCTTACCCAGCAGTTCAGCTGATGCCTCCATTAATATAAAGTAATAAGGCACTGCAAGAAGTCAGAGAGAAGTATTTATCATTCCAGGTGACTTACTAAAATAATAGAGGCAAGCAAAGTAACTAATGCAGCTGACTTAAAGTTGCTCTTTAAAGGCTGTCTAAGCCCTGGTCTACACTGGGGTGGGGATTGAGCTAAGTTACGCAACTTCAGCTACGTGAATAACGTAGCTGAAGTCGACGTACTTAGATCGACTTACTGTGGTGTCTTCACTGCGGTGAGTCGACTGCTGCCGCTCACCCGTCAACTCTGCCTGCGCCTCTCGCGGAGCTGGAGTACAGGAGTCCATGGGAGAGCACTCGGGTCGATTTATTGCATCTAGACTAGACACGATAAATCGATCCTCATTGGATCGATCGCTGCCCGCTGATCCAGCGGGTAGTGAAAACATACCCTAAGTGTCTATGGCAAGGTTGCAAGGCCTCACTGTAACTCTGCTACCTCTTTCAGTTGCTGGATACACACGTGCAACGTGAATGCTATTTATTGCAATCCAATGACTGCCGCTAAGAGCGGAGTAGACAGGCAGCAGAGAGGGAAGGTGCCGTGTGTGTGCCTGTGAGCATAGAGAAACCCAGCATCGTGCCATTTGATGCTCTGCACAAGTTTGCTCTTGGTTAGTGCTTCAAGCCTAATTACACAAGGAGCTCACAAATTTGCAGGCTGAGTTTAAGGTCCTGTAAGGTAGAAGTTTAGGCCTCACAGCTAGATACATTCTTTAAAAAGGGATCCTGTCTTTGACAAGGACCAAGCGGTTATCCAATCCAGGATACTCTATCCTGTTGGAGCAAATTCATGGGGGATAAAAAATAGTCGGGTCTGGTGTCTCAGTGGCCTAGAGGAGTGGCAATAGGAGATGGAGCTTTTCACCTCTGACGCCACTGCTTTGAATCTAGCCCAGGTATATTCGTCCCTGCCCTCTCCCAGCTGTGCAGTGTTGACAATGTTCCTAGCAGACAGATGTCCACATCGCCAGCCTCTCAACTGGCACTAATTGGCCCTCTTAATAGATACATCCGAAGAGAGGCCAAGCATTGAATGGGCCATGGAGACTGAACCCTCCCCTCTGTCCTAGTGAGGCACTCTGAGGACAGCACACGAGGAGCTTTAGAGCTCTCAGCACGCTTGGTGCCTTTGACCAACACTGACTCTCAGCAGCTCTCTTTGTCCAGTAGGTGGCACTGTGGCCATTCCAGCAGAAGAGTACTTTTTAAATGAAAGAAATTGCATTGCCCAGAGCGGTCTGATCCACAGATGTAGAGTAACAATAGAAACTCGAAAGAGGCAAATCTGTTTTGCTTGTTTGTGATAGAGCAGTTTGCTGACGGAGATCTACAGATGAAGAGCGCCATAAGAGGACTAGCTATTATTAGCTATTACTGGCGCTAGTGGGAACTACAATAATACAAATAATAATATAATAATGCTCTGGGTATTACATTTTTTTAAAAAACAAAATTTAGGTCCAAGTCTATAATAGTGATGGTCTGCTCGCGATTTCAGAAACGGATAAGCACGTTTCTCCTCTTACTTTAATAGAGTCAATTTCTGCCTCTTGAGCTGTGTATGGGGCTTTGTGCATGTTGGATACAAGTTTGCTCATTGACTTAAATGGGAGCTGTGATGGGTTCCCCTCGGGTTGCCACCTGGAACTGGGGTACCACTGAGCCCCCTGACCCACCAGCCTGGGCTCCCACTCCCCCTGTGAGGCTGTGACAAGCTGCACACACGCTCCCAGTCTCACACTTTCACCAGTGCACAGGTAGAGACACACCCAGCTGTAGTAACATGCAGACAAGCGTTCGGACCAGCCCCTGCATGGGAAGAGTATACAGCTATGGCACTTACCAGCTTCTCAGACGCACACTCCCTCTGGAGGGTAAACCCAAAATTATACCATCTTGCACTGCACAGAGAACTGTATAGTGTCAGCGCATAAAATTCGCCCTCTCCCTCAATGTGGAGTAGGGTGACCAGACAGCAAATGTGAAAAATCAGGACAGGGGTGGGGTGTAATAGGAGCCTATAAAAGAAAAAGACCCAAAAATAGGGATTGGCCCTATAAAATCGGGATATCTGGTCACTCTAATGTGGAGAGAGATATGTAACAGCTTTCTGCCCCAGATTATGATTTCCACACACTGGTTTTAGACCAAACAAAAACAAGTTTATTAACTACAAAAGATAGATTTTATGTGATTATAAGGGATAGCAAACAGATCACAGCTGATTACCTCGCATATAAACAAAAACACAATCTAAGCTTAATACACTAAAGAGATTGGATATGAGTAGCAAATTCTCACCCTAAATGATGATTTAAGCCAGAGATTCTTAAAGGGCAAGCTGCACTTGCTTGCAGCTTAAAACCCCAGGTATTTCTTTCGCAGGCTAGAAACCCCTCCAGCCTGGGTCCAACCCTTCCCACTAGTTCAGTCCTTGTTCCTCAGGTGTTTCCAGGAGTCTCTTTGGGTGGGGAATCAGTGAAGAACCATGATGATGTCACTCCCCTGCCTTAAATAGCTTTTACATAGGTCGGGAACCCTTTCTGTCCAAACTTGGTTCCCACGCCTTTCAGTGGCAAAACACCGGTATTCTAAGACAGAGTGCAGTACCGGGTGATCTGGTCACATGCCCCTGTACTGGCATAGTAGCCGTGACTAGGAGGCTGTTTGTAGAGTCCTCAGGAAGGTTCCCTGGTGGGAGATTATCTTCTTCTAAGACTTGTTGTTCTCCCTAATGGCCCTTCCCAGCCATTCATCCAGACTGATTGCATTCTGCCTAGTGGGCGTACCCCAGGTGTAAACACCTTTGTAATAGATGCATAAACAATATTCCTAACTTCAGATACTAAAATGATACATGCATACAAATAGAATAACCATATTCAGTGAATCATAACCTTTCCCGTGATCTCTCACATGACCCATCTTGCATAAAATACATTGTAGTTATGCCATAATCATATCATCATCATATTTCTGTGAAGAACCCCGGGTGTAATGCCACAGGAGCTGTACACACTCATTCATACGAGGCAACCAAGGCCGGAGGGGCCTAAGTA
This sequence comes from Trachemys scripta elegans, assembly GCF_013100865.1. Classification (NCBI taxonomy): domain Eukaryota; kingdom Metazoa; phylum Chordata; order Testudines; family Emydidae; genus Trachemys; species Trachemys scripta. The sequence goes on along the minus strand of NC_048319.1, from coordinate 9,277,068 downwards.
TGAATGACATATTGCAAAAAAAAATAAAAATGAAGAAGTCATCAAACATTTCTCTACATACACATTTACATATGAATTTATTTATGTAAAATGAACAAGTTTATTCTACTCACGACACTCATTCTTCAAACAGATTCTTCTGAGTAAGAGAGAGCACGAGGGATGCTACGCTGGCCTTCTCCTGGCCTCCTCCTTCCTAGGTAGTGGAGTGCTCATCTGTCGGAGGATGAACCTGCAACATTCCCCATCCTGCTCACCTCTTTCCACCTTGTGCTTCTACCCTCAGCTCTCCCCTGGCACAGTGCAAAGCCAAGCCCTGCCGGTGTTTCCCCCAAGCTATGGCCTCTACCCCCACACACCCCATCTCACTCTCACTGCAGTCTGGGAGACAGCCAGCTGTTATTATGTAAAAGAAAACCACTCCGGTGTAAAATCCAGTGAAGTAGAGGAAGGAGTAGTGGGAAAATGACATTGGGTGGCATTGTATTTTAGCCTGTCTTGCTCTGAAAGCTGCCCCCCAGTGTTGCACTGGCTGAGGACGGTGAATTACTGTTTTCACATTGAACCCAAATATTATTTGTGGGATGATACCCAGTTTGTGTAGTTAATCTCCAGTGATTCACCACATCAGGCCGCTCGGTCACCAAGCTCTGCCACAATTAGAATCATTGAATAGAATCGTAGGACTGGAAGGGACCTCGAGAGGTCATCTAGTCCGGTCCCCTGCACTCATGGCAGGGCTAAGTATTGTCTATTCTAGAATGTGAGATCAGTAGCTGTGACATGAGGTTTTTTAACATGAGTTCTGTCTGCACCAGCCCCCTACAGTTTGCATTTGTTTGTTTTAAACTTTCTGAAAGGAAAAGGTAACCGCTAGAAATGACACAGATCTTTAGATGGCTGCCCAGTCATGATATTTAGCACTTCTGTACTATGTTAGCTCTTCAGAATCACGATACAAACATTAAACAAAGGCTCTAAAGCTTTTCAGCTTTTGAATGACTAGGAGTTGACAAAACAGAGCTATTCCCTGTTGTGTTCTCTGCCCCCCTGAACAAAAAGACTTCATTGAAAATCAGCATCTTAAAAGAACCATTAAGGATCTTTCAAAAGAACAGTCCAACCAAGGCTGCTGTAGTGACACCCTTGTTACATCAGGTCTGGTGTTTAAGGCTGGTGTAGAATGAAGGGAGAGCTTCCTGTTTCGTTTGCATGTGTAAATCAAGCAGTCCTCGCTTATTTCTTTTCCTTCAAGTGCTCAGAGTTTAGGGGAGGAAAGGGAATGAGATTCTGCTTATACCAGGTGTGAAAAAGCAGGAGACACCAGAATCTATTCTTGTGCAAAAATCTGTTCTCCCCGAAGTCAATAGGACTACACAGGTCTGACAGTCAGCAGGTCTGTGTTCTCATTCCCTTCTCAACTCACACACATTCCATGTTTACCCAACATTTTCCAGCTGGGAAAGAAGCTACTTTGAGTTGGGGCAGAAAAATGAGGACTAACTTCAGGTTTATTTAGCTTAAAGTTTTTGGAATGAAACTCAAAAGAACTGTAGTTCTGTCTGGAACTGGATAGTGTGTGCAGGTTCTGTGCAAGCTTCCCACCCTACCGCTCTGGTACTGCCTCTTCCCCCCGCTCCTCCCCCGCCACAGGCACTCACCAGTTGTCCAGAAATGGGACCCAGCACGCATAGACGAGGATGGTGATGGGCACTAGGACCAAGGAGGCAGCGTCCTGGATCTGCCTGCCAGCCTCAGCCCAGGAAAGGGACAGAGGGAGCCTCTTCCCTCTAGGGTGACCAGATGTCCCGATTTTATAGGGACAGCCCCAATTTTTGGGTCTTTTTCTTACATAGGCTCCTATTACCCCCCACGCCCCTGTCCTGATTTTTCACACTTGCTGTCTGGTCACCCTACTTCCCTCCCTGACAGCTAAGCAGAGCTCTGGAGAAATCAGGGGGGCAATGCCCATTCAAACTACACCCACGGCTGGCACAGGTTCCTGTGGTAACCGGATTTTTAGTAGCCGGTCACCAGTGTTAACTGGATCCCTGGCAACGTGTTCCTGCAGCGTGGGGAGATGCCGCAGGCTGGCTGCCGGCTGAGCTCCTTCCAAGCCACAGGGGACTGCTTTGCCTTTCCTGCTGGCAGGAGCACTCCAGCCAGGCTGCATGAGGAAGCTCCCGCCACCCTTCCTGACCAGTAGGGCCTAAAAATAGGAGAGCCTAAGGCTATAGCCTTATTAGTCTAATGGTTCATCTGGCCCTGGAGGCAACCTCTGGCCTGAATGGTCTTGGGCAGCTCAAGATCCCTGACTGCTCAGCACCCCCCTCTGTGCTGCTTGGGAATTAGCTGCCAAGATTTGTAACCTCCGTTAAGTTCTTAAAATCAGCTATTAATTACAATGGTTTTGAAACAGCTGAGCACTGTCTGTGCAACCAGGGGACTCTCTAAACCTCACTCATCCAAGTTGTTTTCTCTTTCAGTTCAGTGACCTTGCATCCATGTCCTCAACACTGCTGGATAAAGGTATCTTCCGGCTCTATTTTTCTCTCTTGCTCCTCTAGAGGTCGCTCCTTTAAGTCAATATTCAGGTTCATTTGTTGTGGGGAGGGGAAGCTTGACCGTGTCCGCAGACCACAGTTTCCAGGGGGCCATCTCAGGAGAAATAGTTACTTGAAAATACTAAATAAATAAATAAATAAAAAACTTGGCGCAAGCCACCTCCGTCCTCTGGTTTAACTGAGTTGCACCTTTCTATCCCCCGAAAATGCTGATACTGGGAATTGTCCTCCACAGATGACATTAGCGACCTTGGAGGCGAGGCAGATGCAGATTCCCGAAGTGTCGGCGAGCCACTAGTGAAGCGCGAACGTAGCGACCCTGGCTACTCGCTGCAAGAGATCTAGAACAGGGACTTGGGTTTCCTCCAGCCAGATGAAATGTCTGAAGACTTTTGGACCCGGGTTTGAAAGTCAAGCCTGAATTGCCTAGTACGCGGCGATATTAGTGCCTCTTAGTTTATCTTAACGTTTACTTCTGTTCGAGAAAGGGTTTAAGGCCGTGTGAGCATGTGTAAAGGATGCAGCGGTTTGTGAAGAGGGTAGCAGTTTGTCCGTACAGGAAGAGCCGATTGGAGGCCTGCTTTCTCCATCTTTCTACGTGTAAAAGGAGCACAATTGGTAGGTGAAGGGTGATGGTTCAAAAAAAAAAAATCCATGAAGGACAACGCCTTCATGGCTGACAATGAATTGAACTCCCTGGCCTTGGGATGCTCCCAGGACGGGTTGCTTGAGCCCTGTTCACCTGATCAGGTTGCTTTGGAGTAGAGGGGGTCAGATTAGGAGTTAAGGGGGCTTCTGTTTCAGGGGGCGGGGTTTGGGTTTCTTCTCCGCTTTTTCAGACTTCACTGTGATATGGAACTTGCACCAGTCAGTGCCCGAGAAGAACCCTCCTATGCCCTTTTGGGATGGGGCGTCCAGCCTGGCCATTCACACTGTGGGATTACAGTACAACCTTCTCTTGTACCTACTTGGAGAGAAGGGCCCTGTGCTGTGTCTCTATCTGACCCGTGCAGGGTGGTGCGTAGTGTGTAGTTTGGGCTTTGCATGACACAACTTTCCTACCCGATCCTCTGTTACTTGCTGTGTATTGCTGCTTGTAGTCCCTGAATGATTCTGTGACCGCCCTGTAAATGGTTCAGAACTCTGACTCTGCCGGGAGCGTCTGGGACCCTTTCCGTCTGATTTGAGATACCAAAGGACTTGGAGGAAGCAGCAGCTGGTCACAACATTTGTTCTTTGCTCTCCACGCTCTAATGCGAACAGTAACTGTAGGGAGACAACAAAAGGAATAAGGCATGCGCATCCTCACCAGGATATTTCAACGTAAGGCAGATTTAGGCCCAGAGCCTCAGCACCTGTTATAATTTTTAACAGTCAGATCTGCCATGCTGCCCAAATGTTGAATGTAGGGTCTGGGGGGGTTGGTGTGGGGGGGAAAGAGCAGCTAACCCAGGGCACAGGCCTGTGGCATGAGCATGGCTGCCGGGGTTACATTGCAGTGCCTTAGGGAGGACTGGCGCACCTGCTTTCCTCTGCCGTTCCAGTTTAAACTGACACAGTAGTGCCTGTCGCTCGGAATACGAGGTCTGAAAACAGTAAGTTAACCAGTTTCCATGTAGCATTCGTGAGCTCCTTGGGGGGCACTTTGGCCAGGTTCATGCTCCACCCCACAGTGGCAACTCCCAGCCTTGTATCATTTACCACTGCAGATCATTCTCATTGCTGTGACCGAACACTGCACATGTGTGGCTTAGAGAATCTGTCCCAAGGTGTTTATGTACACTGCTGTGTCCTGTAGGGCTCATGTTATGTCATTATCTACGCGGTGGGAGAAGGGACAAAATTCTAGCATCAAACCAAACGGCGCAAAAAAAGTGCAAATTTTTGTGAATAAATGCGGTGTCATAACTAGCTTTCATTATTATTTCTGATTTATATGAGTATTTACTGTGAGCTTTCCCCAAACTCTCATGTGCATTTGCATATCGAAGTATAATCTATCCACCATATAATACTCATTAATTCCAAAAGGTACTAACAATGCAGTAGCAATTTTTTTTTAAGTGTGAGAGCTAAAGGAAAGTTGGCTAGTGGCAGATCTTCCTACACTAGGTTACAGTACAGTTGTCCATGCGAGGGTGCTGTGTCTCTAGAAATGTCACAAACTCAGGGAGAGACATGGCAAAGCGTGACTTGTTTGCAGAACTAAATTTGTAAAGACTGGCAGGGTCTAGTGTCCTAGCCACTGTCTGAACCTCAGATGCCGCGGCTTAAAAACAACCAGCACAATCTTACATTCCCTTGCTCTTGAAGAATTTGATGTTAATTGCAGCTGTTATTCTTTGCAGCTTGTAACCGCTGAATACATCAAACTTCTGCTTGCCACGTAAGTGCAAATGAGAATACAAGTGAGGTAGGCCAGCTATTTTGATAGATGCCCAAAATGGACATGGCACAAAAATCCCAGTTAATACATGTTTATTACTGTTCTTTTTTTAAGGGCTCAGACCTATATAAGAACAAATTCTTATGGCCCCCGTTCCTTCTTTATCTACCCAAACCCTACTGCTGTAGCCGCTCAGAGGGCAAGCATGGGCTCCACAGAGGCTGTCAGCTTAAAGCAAACCTGATCACCTCACTTTTCTTTGAAGTTATCTGCTTCAGCTAGGTGGTTCTGTGCTGGGGTGCCTGCCCTGAGAGAAGAGGACAGGACCACACAGTGAGTTGGCACCTCAGAGCCTTAATTAGAGACTGCCTTACTGCCCCCCCCAGCCTTTAATCATTGTCATGTGATGGAAGGGAAGTTGGGGAGAGACACTGAAGACATGACAGTCCACCCCCTGGAACATATTCTCCTCCAAATACCATATAAACATGGCTCACAGAGGCAGGGGTGGAGGGAAGGGAGGGGCCTTTGTACCTATATCAAACTATCTTTATATAGCCTCCCATGTGGTATAGATACAGCTGTGGGGGTTTGGCCCTGGCCAGGGAAGCTTTCCCTCCACATGAGGCTGAAAAACAATAGAGAACAGATGCTAAAAAGTTAGTGATTCTGTGCTGGTCACATGACCAGGGTGCACTGAATGTTCAGGTCCCTTTCACACCTGCTGTCCAGCAAACGTACTCCCAAGGTACTACTGTGCTGGCCAAATAATGAACACTCTCGGTGAAATGTCCTGTGCATGAGGCTTCCACATCATCTCAGCTGCTGAGGGAATAAACATCTACCTACCTAAATCCTGCTACTGTCATCACTGGAGCCACTTGTGGGAAGGATGGACTCGGGAACTCCCATTGAGCTTAACCCCATAATCATCCATAGCCTATGGTGACAGAGCAGAGGGGAGCAGCCCTTTCACATTGCCATCAACCTGCCTTTTGGCAGGGACACAGCCCCTAGCATGCAGCTGCGGGACAGGAAGGTTGAGAAGTTTTCTGGCCCCTGTGTGGTGGGCCCTGTTTCTAAACCCTGTGTGTAACACCCTAGACCACAGATGCTGATTTGCTCACTTCCAGTATTTTCTACAGAATACAGTCTTGCTGGCTGTGACTTAATTCTCTTTTATTTGGCAGCTGCTGAAATATGTAGATGAGTTGTTATTAACGATTAAAGCGTCAGAAAAGGCCAGCTTTGGGAGTGTGTAATTTTTTCCCTTCCACAAGGAAAAAGGCGAAAGTTCAAAGGAAAAAGGCTTACAAACTTGAATCCTCGAGAAACAAATGAAGCCGCTAGTCTGACAATATGCACAAGTAACTTGCCAAGGGAAGGTCCCGCGAGTTGGGGCAGGTTAGCCAGAAGGAGGCACAGCTTCTATTCCTTGCTCTTATCACTCACCAGCTCAGTGACCAGCATCAAGTTATGGCTTTCTCTCTGTCTAGTTGCAGTGCAAGCTTTTGTAGGATGGAGGAGCTGTAGCTGCAAATGTGTTCAGTGCTCAGCACCCATGTACACCCCTCTGCCCACTGCAGCCATTCTCTTGGTTAGAGCATCTAGATGCAACTGTCATAATTAGGACCCGACCAAACTCCCAGTCATGAAAAACACAGCATGGACCATGAAAGGTGGTCTCCCCCTGTGAAATCTGGTCTTTTGGGTGCTTTTACCCTATCCTATACAGATTTCACGTGGGAGACCAGCATTTCTTAAATTAGGGGTCCTGACCCAAAAGGGAGTTGCAGGGAGGTCAAGTTATTTAGGGGGGGGGGGGTCATGGTATTTCCACCCTTCTGCGCTGCCTTCAGAGGTGGGTGGCTGGAGAGCGGCGGCTGCTGACTGAAGGCGTAGCTCTGCAGGCAGCAGCGCAGAAGTAAGGGTGGCAATACCATACCATGCCACCCTTACTTCTGCGCTGCTGCGGGCGGCGGCTCTGCCTTCAGAGCTGGCTACCGGCCAGCAGCCGCCGCTCTCCAGCTGCCCAGCTCTGAAGACAGCAGCAGCGCAGAAGTAAGGGTAGCAGTACCACAGCCCCCCCTACAATAACTTTACACCCCCCCCCCCCCACTCAACTCCTTTTTGGGTCAGGACCCCTACAGTTACAACACTGAAATTTCAGATTTAAATACTGAAATCATGAAATTTACAAATTTCTAAAATCCTACAACTGTGAAATTGACCAAAATGGACCCTGAATTTGTTCGGGCCCTAGTCATAATGAATGGTATTTTCAGAGCACTGCTCACCTGCCCCCTCAAATTCCATCACCCTAATGAAGTCACAGAAATGGTCTGATTTTAAAAAGCACCAAAAGTCAGAAGCCAGGTCTGCCCTCCTGCTGGAGCTCACAGGCTTGACCTAGAGAGAAGAGCATCCCCGTCTGAGACCACACTGCCTTAGACACGCAGCAGCTGGGCCTATGAAACACGCAGGGGTTGGAAAAGCTGGGTCTGTGCAACACCTGGATTGCATGCCGAGTTAGTAAAGGACAAACAGCTAGAATTTCAAAATGCCACTTCCTTCCTTTGAGGTCTTCCTGCTGGTTCCCCATCAGCTCGTTCTCATTCTCACGCTTTGGGGAAGCCTCAGGGCATTTCACCCTCCCCTTCGTGAGAGTGGGATGCAGCTAAGTCTTATTTTATAGAGAAAGGAGCCATGCTGGCTTTTTTCGATAAGCCAAAAGCCTCTTCAAGGGCTGGAGCCTGTAGCTGCCCCTTGTAACCGGCGCTCCTCAAGCGGTTGGTTAGGAAGTTGTTCCGGAGTTACCCTGGTTTTAACGATTGCTTGAATGTTCCTTGATCGTTCACCCGCACAGCCGTGAGCAGCATAGATTGCAGCAGTGCCAAAGGTCATTTTCAGCTGGAGCCCACGGTTGTGAAATGCATCCCCAGGAAAGATGTCTGTGGCCATTACACTTCATGCTCGGCTCTAAGCCTTTATCTGCAAGGCCTTCCACGTGTTTTGGCCAAATCTCAGTGTCTCAAGAACAACTGAGTCACGGGAGCGGGGGAGGGAGAAGAGAATGTGTTGACCTTGTACAGGAGTTGGTGTCACGCGGCCCCATTGCTATTACACACTGAGGAAACTGTGACCTTCAGGAACCGCAGCTTGGTGCGGGGTGTGACCATTTGCTGCAGGTGCTTCCTACTGCAGAAGAGCTGAATCAGGGTCTTGGGAAAGTCCTACTTACAAGGGCTATGCAAATCTCCTCCCAGAAGTGTGGCTGGGGACTAGGCCAGGGAAGTGGTTTGTATCACTGAAAACCCATTCAGATTTGTCCAGGGTAGCAGCTCTCAAGTCATCAAATCCCATCTCTCTCTGGCGTTCATCACTGGTTCCTGGTTTGCTGCTGCAGGCGATCAGGTCTCCACTCGCACTGCGCAACAAGCCGCTTCCAGTCTGGCATTTCCCCACAGTCACGTGCTTGATTCTGAAACCTTTGTATTCTTTGACAATAGTGTGTTTGCGCAAGCGGTGCTAAGTCTGTGCTGCCATTCTCAAAGCATTCTGTACACACACTGCTGTGGTCTCACAGCCTCATTCCCCCATTCTTATACAGATGGGGAAACTGAGTCACGGAGAGAGGCAACTTGCTCAAGTCCACGGCAGAGCAGATAATAGATCCCAGGTCTCTGATTTAGGGGATACAGCACTGGACTGGGACTCACTAGAGCCAAGTTCTATTCCCATCGCTGCCACTGGCCTGCTAGGTGACCTTTGGCAAGTCACTTTGCCTCAGTTTCCCCCCCCGTAAAACTGAGAAGCTGACTTCCTGTGTAAGTCACTTTATCGCTAAGAGCCAGGGATCACCACCACCACAAAATACACATGCAAACCGGGGACTCTGATTCTGACAGGACGCAGGGGCAAAGCTGAAGAGATCTGGCTTGGCATTTTCCCACATTTCCTCCTCCAACTCTTTCTTTTTATTAGACTCCCTTTGTCTCTTATTTAGAAAAGAAAAACCAAACCGAAGTGCAGCTGTAAAAAGCAGGGGTGGGGAAGGAAAACCAGGCGTACATAAAGGCCTGGATATACTACGGGACCTTGGTGGTGCAACACCTAATTTTCAAGCACCTAGCCACGCAGAGGAATCCACAAATCCTGGGTTAGGCGGCTGGGCTGCCCATTCAATACATGGGGAGATAACTCTGAGCCCAGGCGTACCGCCTATCAGTCCTCCTCCTGCACCGGTCCTTTGGTGCAGAATCAGGAGCCCTCAGAGACTGCCATGTTTGTGTTCCTCTCTGGCACCAGTTTACTCCTGACACCATATCACATGCACCTTGTCACACTACGGTTCAGGGCTACCTCCAGCAGGTAAGGCTTCTGCACCACCTTTCTACAGAGCTTCCTTCGCAGACAGATCACACCAGCCCCGTTCACTACACGATCGTTGATGGACTGCCAAGCATGGCTGAGGTTAGCTTCAAGAAGGGTTACACACACAGGATCACCCAGTGGCTGAACCATATAATACAGTTTAGCCTTCCTTTTCACCTGCTGTGTGCTGGGAGCCAGGCACTGGGTGCCTGCCTGATGCAGCAGTGGGCATGCCCAGAGGTAGAAAACTTAGGATTCTAGAGGGATTTTTAGAGGAAAAGTTTAGGTGACAAGTGAATTTAGGTGCCTACAAGTTTAGGCCACAGCTGAGTGGGGGTTTTGTGGATCTCAGTCAGTGCTTAGCTCCTAGGTTTAGGCACCGAAGTCCCTGTGTGGATCTGGGCAAAAATACCCTTTGGAAAACGGGGCTGGACAGCCTGGGGCTTCTGCCAAGCCAGCTGCAAAGGTGAGTCCTCGGCACCCTCTACTGGGTGTTTGGCCAGCAGGAGATTAACAGGCTCGGGAAGAGCCCAGCGGCATTCTGGGATTCTGCATCATTGGCCGCAATGAACAAGATTTTCCAAGTCAGAGGAAGCTGAGTGTGTCTGCTGCCTTTTCACAGATGTAGTGGAAAGGTTGGTCACATGGGGCATCATTCCAGTTATGCGGCGGGGTTTTTTCGGCTGTCAGAGATGCACAGTCCTCCTTGTCCTGATGATTATCTGGCTGGGAAGGGTACCAAAATCTGGAGGGGGGAGAAAAAAATAATAATAATAAAAAAAAAAAAAAGCACACCACCAACCATGGAACTTTCAGGATCTGTATTTTAGAAACTAACGATGCAGATTTCTCTGCATCTCAGCATTCCTGCCTGTGATGGGCCTTCCCCCTGCTGCAGCACCCAAGGGAAAACACGGCTCTGTCCCATCCTACAGCATTAGGGTTGTATTGGCCCAAGAGGCCTCTGTACATTCGCACTCGTGGGACTGCGCGGATACTGCAGCCGGCCCCATGCGTGGGGAGGTGCAGAGGTCATCTCATTGCTTTGGTTACAGGGGAGCAATCACAATTTTCTGGGTCCAGATCACATGGATTTAGGGTGGATATCAGGAAAAGCTTTCAAATGACAAGGAGAGTTAGTACTGGAACAGGTGATTTAGGAATGTTGTGGAATCCCCACCACTGGAGGTTCTTAAGAACAGGTTAGACCGTGGGTGAGCAAACTACAGCCTGGGGGCCACATCTGTCCCTTCAGAATTTTTAATCCAGCCCTCGAGCTCCCCGCTTCACATGTGCCGTGGCTCTGCATGGCTCCCTGGAGCAGATTCATGTCCCTGCTCTGGCTCTTACATGTAGGGGCAGCCAGGGGGCTCCACATGCTGTCCCTGCAGCTCCCATTGGCTGGGAACCACGGCCAATGGGAGCTGCAGGGGCAGCGCCTGTGGACGGGGCAGCATGCGGAACCGCCTGGCCGCGCCTCTGTATAGGAGGCGGAGGGGGACATGCCACTGCTTCCGAAAGCTACTTGAGGTAAGCGCTGCCCGGAGCCTGCACCTCTGACCCAGTCCTGCGCCCCAGACCCCAACCTCCAAGCCTGATCCCCCTCCCACCCTCTGAACCCCTCGGTCCCAGCCCAGAGTACCCTCCTGCACCCCAAACCCCTCATCCCCAGCCCCACCCTCAGCTGGAGGCCCCCTCCCTAACTCCCTGCCCCAGCCCGGAGCCTCCTCTTGCACCCTGAACTCCTCATTCCCCACCCCAGTGCTCGCACCCACAGCCGGAGCCCTCACCCCCTCCTGCACCCCAACCCCCAATTTCGTGAGCATTCATGGCCCACCATACAATTTCCATACTCAGATGTGGCCCTCCGGCCAAAAAGTTTGCCCACCCCTGGGTTAGACAAACATCTGTCAGGAATGATCTAATTAACTTAATGCTGTGGGGTGGAGGGGAGGGACGGACTAACCGACTTCTTGACACCCCTTCCAGCATTACATGTCTAGTCACATTCCTATTTCTCCCTCTTCACCAGAATTACTCCAGATTTACATCTACATAGCTGAACAGAATCTGACCTGCAGCATCCCAAAATCAGGCTGAAATCCCACACCCTGTTTCCCCATCAAAAAAATAACACCCCAAAACCAAAACACACCCCTGTTTGATTTTGGCAACATTTTATATTTTTCAACAGGAAAAAAAAAAATCAAAGACCAAAACTAAAGTGAGGATCTTTAAATTCAAAATGGGCAAATTTTCATTTAATTTTTTTTCCACTCAATTTGCCATTAAAAAAAAAAAAATCTAATGAAATAGTTGTTTGAAATTTTTAATGGAAGTAACTTTGGATTTTGCAGCTAGCCTTGGTGTCAGCCCAGCCTGTGTTTGGCTCGGGAGCAAACAGCTGTGGCCAGTTCTGGTGCCCACAGCGCAGGAATGATGCAAGGATTAGAAAACCTGCCTTATCCTGATTAGCTATAGACTGAGCTCCTAGCGTCTAACAAAGAAAAGGTTGCGGGGTGACTTGATTAGTCGATAAGTACCTACATGGCCAATATTTGATAATGGGCTCTTCAAAGTAGCAAGCAGAGGTAGAACACAATCAAACGGCCGGAGGCTGGAACTAAGCAAGTGCAGACTGGAAATAAGGTATACCCTCGTTGATAAAATTGATTAAACAAACAAACAAACAAACAAAAACAAAAAACATTGGAACAATTTACAACGGGTCGTGGTGGGTTCTCCATCACTGACTATTTTTAAAATCAAGACTGGAGGTCTTTCTAAAAGATCTGCTCTTATTCAAACAGGAATTGTCCTAGGGCAGTTCTCTGACCTGTATTATGCAGGAGGTCAGACTAGGTTGAGGTCAGCAACCTTTCAGAAGCAGTGTGCCGAGTCTTCTTTTATTCACTCTGATTTAAGGTTTCGCGTGCCGGTCATACATTTTAACATTTTTAGAAGGTCTCTTTCTATAAGTCTATAATATAGAACTCAACTATTGTTGTATGTAAAGTAAATAAGGTTTTTAAAATGTTTAAGAAGCTTCATTTAAAATTAAATTAAAACGCAGAGCCCCCCGGACCGGCAGCCAGGACCCGGGCAGTGTGAGTGCCTCTGAAAATCAGCTCGCGTGCCGCCTTCAGCGCTTGTGTCATAGGTTGCCTACCCCTGAACTAGATGATCTGGTAGGGGGAGGGCAGGAGGAAGAGGGGGACACATTATCCTGTTTGTCCCCCTTTGGTGCAGCTGTTGAATCAATGCACGCTCCCTCCTGCTCCCCTCCAGCGTTTCTTACAGAACTGCTGCAGGGCGGAGTGGGGAGACGTTTAGCGAGTGTCCTCCAGCCAGAGCACGCTATGGAGGACCCTGCTGTATTACACTTACTTCTTGATTTGGTTTAAGTCAGTGCCATCCACCCACTTCCAGGAGCCTTCTTTGGCCACATCCGTCAGACCAATCCAATAATCCACCTGCCCTTGCCGCTTGCTGAGGAAGGCCTGTAGAAGGTTACAGACAGCGCCGCATCAGAGACGCTTCAATGTTTCTACTAAGAAGCTCCATTCTGCTGTCAACCACAAATCGCACCAGGCCGCTGAACTGACAAAAAAGGGCCCTTTCCCCAAAGCATCCACTGCAGCAGGGGGACGAGAACCCAGCCGGCCCTGTTAATCTAGGGGATGAGGGGTCCTTCACTGTGGTACGTGTGCTCCCCGCTTTTCATTCCCAGAGATTTTAGCCCTGTTTTAGTTAGTTTGTTCTGTGACCCCTGGCATCCCATAAGTCAGAACTGACTCCTCTATTGCAGTGGGTCTTAAGCTGGGGATCAAGAACAGGCGTCGGGGGTCATGACCGCCCTGCCCTTCCCATGTCTGTCAACGAGGGAAAGGGCACGATCTTGGGGGTTCCTGGTATGGACAAGGTCAAGACTTCCACCAGCAAAGTCCCCCAGCGGCCTCAGAACGGAGGCCGTTTTGCTGCTCAGTGCCTGGGCTGGCGCTCGAACGTGGCATCCCCCCACCTACCTCCCTGTGGGGCCTGAGCTGATAGCCATTGTCAGAGGCCACCTCAGAGGGGGCCCACACAACAGAGCTGGAGGAGTCCAGCGTAGTCCCTTCCTTCAGCACTGGGGCCATGTGAAAAATTCAGCTAGAATTTGGGGCGCACAGGAAAAGCTCCCCCCCCCACCCCCCGGAACATCAGCCTGGGTCAACAGACCAATGGGGCCCTAGGCTCCTATTCCTCAGGCAGGCCCCCGCCCCTTGGGGCCATTCAGTGCCTTGGCCACTACCCATGCACAAGGCAGAATGACCAAGTGGCAACCCATGCATTCACCTCCTAGCCTGGAAGGAGATGGAGGCAGGAAGCAGGGGGGAGGGAACAATCGTGCCCCAGCTGCAGCAGCTCCTGCACAGAAGTGGCTGCAGCCTGCACTCTTAAGCCCTACTGCAGTAGCTACGGAACAGGCAAGCCCTGTGCTAAGGGTCCTGGGACAGCCCAGGTGGGCAGGGCCATTGACGTGGGCGTCCTCAGCACGTCCTCAAAGGTCAGGCCCAGGGTGGGCTTGCAAAAGGAGGCATAAAAAAAACCAAACAAAAACCAAACAAAAAACCACCAACCAAAAACCCCACAACGTCCCTAGGAGGCTCCATGATAGTAAGTAGCTCACGTTACCTGCTCCTCCCGATCATTAATGACCACTAGATCGGCCTGTTCCTTCTGGCAGCGGCTCCTGCTGGCATTCCACGATAATTTATTTAGAGAAAAGTTGTAGCATCTTCCTTGGTTTGAAATCCATTGGCAGGGGCACAAGGAACAGCTGATGTCTGAGGAGGGAGGAGAGGGAAACTGAGCACAGCTTGGCTCAGAACAGGGGACCGCGTAAGAACAACCAGCACCTGAACTAGGCCGTTGTGCCCCTCCCGCTGGCTGGGTAGCTGCCGTCTCAGCTCCGGACCTTTGCCCGAGACAGCAGGAGAGAGCTGCCTTCACAGCTCAAGTGGGCAGCAGCGCATCTGCCCTTTCCTTAAGGCCCATCCAACAGGTGGGCATTCAGAGCTGAGACTAGGAACCTGGACTCCTGGGTTCTCCTGCCAACCCCACCATCTTAAGAGTCACTTCCCTGCTCAGGGTTTCAGTTTCACCCTCTGAACCGGGGACAATGGCACCGTACTCACTGCGGGGCTCTGAGGCGTTGGAGGACGGGGACTCCAGGGTGCAGATATTTGTGTGTAACGCCCACTGCAGTAACTGGGAGTATCTCCCTTCCACTTGCTCCATTTTGCTTTTGGCTTGCTTGGATTCCTCTAGAAGCCGCGTGTTGCCAGCCAGGAGCCGGGAATCTAGCAGAGGGAGAAGACACCACGTTTGAGTGGGGGCGGCCCCTTCCCAAAGGCAGTCTACTTCAGCATCTGTCTCAGCACCGATATGAAAGCTAGGCCAACTGTGGCCTCAATCGATGGCCTGTCCTGGCCTTTAATCAAGAGGCTGAGCCGGTCTGAAAGGTCTGTGTGAACAGTGTGGACCTTGTGGGAGCTGCCTCTGCGCCCCAGCCTTCACACCGGCCATCTGGTTTTACTGTTGCATTAAACTATTCTCGTTAGGTTGATCTAACTGACCCCTCCAGCCTTGGGGATTTGTGGTGCCCATCAGTCTAGGCACAGATTGGTAGCCCACACTAGAAGCCAGTTACACTTGAGGAGAGTCATTAGGGATGAAACTGGGGAGGTGGAGGAGATGCTAAGGGAAGAGGATGCATTTGCTGGAGAGTTAAGATCTCAAATCTAGGGCTCGGGGGCAGAGATCTTCCTAGGAAAGGAGGTTCACCTAGACTAGAGGGACCATACTTGGCAGGTCGAAAAGTGTTGTCCAACTGTGTCACCACCGAAAAGTTGTTACCACGTGACACATGTCGAGTCACCCTGCCAGCTTCTGACACAATAGCTTCCTGGGTACACTGCTCAGAGGCAAGGATGTCCTGCCACCCACTAGCTGACGGTTGGGAATGAGTTGATCGTGAAATAGTGAACCAGAGGACTTAGGAGGAGTGTTTCAGGGGGTGGGGAGGCCCAGCAGGCTTTCGGAGCACACTTCAGCGGGGAAAAGCATTGTTCTCTCCATTTAACAGGGCCGGGGGGGGAACCAACCCTCATCCTTTCCATCAAAAGTACTTACACAAGATACTCAGGGAAATTAGCACCACCAGGAACAGCACGCAGAGAATCACCGCTATCGCTAGCCAAGGCCACAGAGACGTCTTCTGGGCGGGGGGCTTTGATTCTGGGTGTACTGAGGGAGAAAGGAAAGGAAAAAAAACACCACATCGGTGTGCATCTGGTACAGACCCTACGCAGTATCCGCCGCAGAAGGGAGAAAGTCATAGGCCAGATCCTCACCTAGCGCAACTCAGCGCAGCTCCTCCAGCGGCATATGGTAATTTACACCAGCTGGTCCTTAGCATTCATAAATAGCGACCGCAACCAGGGTCCTGGGGCGACAGGCTGGGCTTGGGAGGCCCGAAGAGAATGTCTTATTTGAGCTTGTTATTAGTGTTAGATAGTGTGTCTAGAGACATCCTCCCCGCCCCCGAGCCCTGCCTCCCAGTGTGCTAGGTGCTGCACATGCACATCGTGAGAGGCAGTCTCTGGCCTGAAGAACTTCCAATCTAAATAGCCAAAATAGACAGAGGGTGGCAGGGGAAACTGAGGCAGAGAGCGGCAAAGGTGCTTGCCTAAGGTCATCCAGCAAGACAGTGGCAGACCCGGGAATAGAGCCCCGTCTCCTGGGTCCCAATCCAGTGATCCATTCACTGGGCCATGCTGTCTCTACGTAACATAACACATGGGGACGGTGATATTCCAAGCCCCTCCCCGGGGCTCCCACCCAAGAAGCACCTGTCAGGGGCTCTCTGTGGATGACTGTTACCTGCTTTCTTCACATCTGTTTGCTGCGATCTGGGAGGAAATTTCAGATCCGCGTAGGTGACCTCATCTTCCTGAACCATCTTTCCTTTTCCCCACAGATCTGGGTTTCAGCTTCCTCCCCCTGTCAGGCACTGGGCCGTGGCTAACGGAGACGGAGCACCACTTATCCCTCCAGAGCAAACAGCGAGCTGGGATCAAGGTAAGAGATACAGTTAAAGGGCCGGGGTTTGTTACTGAATAATAAGATCAGCCACGTAAGTGACCGACCTCCAGGCCAAGGGGCGCTGCTTGGGCCAGGAGGGGTTTTCTGAGTCTGGGAGGGATTGGAACAGGCCAGCTGGTGGACACAGGTGACAGGCCCCCAGGAGACGTGTGTGTGCGAGACAATAGGAGAAGCAAAGTTAGCTGAACCCCCTAATGGCTCATTTCAGCAACTACACGGATACCTCAGTTCAAGCAGCCAAGGCCAAAGCCTTCGCTCGCACATCCAGATGGGCTAGTAAAAAAGCCAGCAAACATCAGAGAACTTGATTTAACACCACCACCTCTTCACTAGCGCTTTCCCTCAGTCGATCTCAAAACACTTCACAAAGGAGGCCAGAGACATATCCCCCATTTTACAGATGGGGAAACCGAGGCATAGAGAGAGGAAGTGATGTGCCCCAGGTCACCCAGTAGGCCAGTGGAAGAGCAAGGAATGGGATTCAGAAAACCTGGGTTCTAATCTATCCCCAAGGCCATCCTGCCTTCCCTAAGACTAATGGGAGGCCATGTGACCCGGTGCATAGGGCACTAGACAAGGACTTGGGAGACCTGAGTTCTGTCCTGGCTCTGGCACTGACCTGCTGTGGGACCTCGGCTAAGTCACTTTGTCATTCTGTGCCTCAGTTTCCCCATCTGAAAACCAGGCAGACTAATATTTGCCTCCTTTGTAAAATGCTTTGGGGTCTCTGGATAAAGAATGCCAGACAAGAACTAAGTAGATCAAAAACTCGACCAGAGAAGAAATATTACAGCAAGAATCCCAAAGAGCTGCCCCCATCACAGGACAGGAAAAAAACCAAACAAACACACAAACACTCTGCAAAGAAGAGACGCGCGTTTAATTCTGCACTCTCCCACCCTCCTCAGATCTACGGGGAAGTGAAAACGGTCAGTCCCGAAAGAGGAACAGAAGACCTCTAAATAAAACCAAGGAGGACAATGGCTCCCTGTTTCTTGAGGGCCCCTAGCAGGTGGCTGTCAGCGGAGCTCCCACCCAGTCACTGGGAACAGAAATCTTGCATGGGGCAGCTCCACCTCGGCAGCTGAACAGGGCTGGAGAAAGAACCCTTCTGAGACCAGAAAGCGGCTGCAGTCTCACCACCATGGTGGCGCCGAGATGGACGTTAGTAACTGGCTGGCATTATTGGCTGGAATCGTTTTATTCCTGTTTTCCTTTTAAGATGGTATTTCTGGAGTCGGTTGAGCTCGAGGCTGTCACATGCAGGGACATTTAGTCACATGGAGCCAGAAAATAAAGCGGTGGCTTCTTGCCAGCACCCCCGGGCCTTAGGTCCTTATTCCACATGGCAAATCTTGCACTCAGATGGTCACTGCTAACTTTGGCTGGACAGGAAGCAGCGAGTGAGCCAGAGGGAGGCGTGGCCCATCTACCCAGACTCTCTGTCAATACAAGACACAGGAGGCAGCCGTTCTGCGCCACTCCGCACCGGCAAGGCCTGAGCTGCGTCCAGCTTTGGGTACCGAACTTCAAGAAAGATGTGACCGAATTGGACCCAGTGTCCGGAAGAGAGCAACAAGAACAAGAAAAGGTTTAGCAAACTTGGACTCTGAGGAATGGTTGAAAGAAATGGACACGCTTAGTCTAGACTCTAGAGCAGTGTTTCTCAACCTTTTTGATACCAGGGACCTGCTTCGTGCCTTCCTAAACTGGGTCAGGGAGATCTCAGGGACCGGCCGTTGAGAAACACTGGTCTAGAGAAGAGAAGGCTGGGGTGGAGGGACCACATGATAACAGCCTTCAAATATAGAAAAGGTTGATGTCAAAGAGGACAGTGATCAGTTGTTCTCCATGTCCACTGAGGGCTGGAGAAGAAGGAATCAACTTAACTTGCAGCAAAGGAGATTTAGGTTGATAATAGCTTTCCTATCTAGGAGGAGAGCCAAGCCCTGGAACAGATTATCTAGGGAGGTGGTGGAATTCCCATCCCTAGAGGTTTCGAAGAGCAGGTTGGACAAACGCCTTTCAGGGAGAGTTTAGGTTGACTTGGTCCTACCTCAGAACAGGGGGCTGGACTAGATGACCTCGTGAGGTCCCTTCCAGCCCGGCATTTCTAGGATCATGAAATAGCCTGTGTCTGCCAGGGTGGGAGGCAGTTCAGTGCCTGAGTTATTCAAGGCAAAGGAAGGAAGGAAGGAGAACTTTAACTGTCAGTTTCCCCCAGCACCGGAAACCCCATGCACCCAGGCTCAGCCAAGCGTGGAAGTTGCAGCAACAACCGGTCACGTTGTGAGTTCCCCATGCACCGTCTCCACAGGTGCAGTGGGGCGAATTCCTCTTTCAGTAGACACCCGTCGGGCTGGTTTGTACAGGCCCTTACCGAGGGAAAGCAGTCGCATTTCCGACTCTTGGGAGAGTGAAATCTTCCTTTGCCCAAATCCCATCTCGGAGCTGGCTTGGTTGGAAGGTTTTGCCTCAGATTTGTACATTTTCTTCCTTGGGAACTACAATGTGGTGCTTCCCCACCCCCACGTGCCCAGTGCAGTCCGGTGGCATGGGAGCATCTCAGACACACCCGTCCCAATGCCCCTCAATCCTGTTCTGCAGCACCCCACTCTGCTCTTCCAGCCCTGGCCTCCGCATGTACGTACAGCTCAGCCCAGGTCCCTCAGGCCTGCTCTGTAACAGCCCCTGCCCATCCAGCCCCCCCATACAGCTCTGCCAACTCACTTCATACCTGACTTGCAGCCCTCTGCTATCCCAGCTTGACCCCTCTCCAGCAGGGCCTAAGTCCTGACCCACAATGCCCCCAGCTATCTTCCCCTCGACCCACAGAGCTTACATGAAATACAGCCTCAGGCTTGATCAGTTTTGCTCATGGGAAGCTGTAGAAATCCCCCTCCTAACATGGTTTGAATGGAGAGCGGCTACCAGGGAGAGGTTGGGGCCAAAGCTGCTGAAAGGGTACAGGGCTTGTGGGCACATGGCCACGGCATCACACTGATCCTGGGGCCTCCCCCAGGGGTGGGTGCACACACACAGGCCGTGGGGTACGGCGATGTTCATGGCATACTTACAGAGAAGATCAATACATAACTACTCTTGCTGGACAGTTGCAACATAACACTACTTTATTCTTAGAACACAGCATCATTACAGACAAGAACCCCAAAACAGAGACAGACAAAGCAGACTGCTCCTTAAAACAGAGAGGCATAACTCACCCCACCCACCTTACTAGCCTGGCTGTCTGCAGACTGACTGCTGCTAGCGCAGAACACATGCTTCCCTACAGAGCTTCCTAAGCTGCAAGCAGGGCCAGGAAAACCCTCTGAAATTTAAAGTGACAGCCTACAATTTAAAAACCATTTTCAATGCACTGCAGGGACAAATCCCCGACAGCTTAAGGAGAGGGAATCTGTGTCCTCACAAGGAGTCCTCTGTCATTGGTTTTTAAACAAAGAAGGGGTGGATCTGGGCCATGGGTTTTTCTCTCAAGTCTTAGTGGCAATGTTGTGGATCATCACCCCTGGGTCCTGCCCTGAACAGCATGGCCAATCCTTTCCATTATGTTGCCAGGGTGAACATGAGGCAGGTAGTAAGTGGTGCATCCCGGGCTTTACCTTGGATCTAGGGGGAAGTGAAGAGTGCAGAATTAAACACGCATCTCTTCTTCGCAGGGTGTTTGTGGGTTTATTTTTTTTCCTGCCCTGAAGCAAACCCCAGCTGGGGTCCCATGACCCTGTCTCCACCAAGCAATCAGTAAGACACTACATCTGTAACTGCAATCCCCCCAGACACAGCACTTCCTGACAATAGTGACAACGGGAGGAAGCATCTATTCACTCAACAGCATTAGGAGAACGGTTATAAACATGGACCACTGAAAGCCAGGGCATTAGTATTTAGGTCCCATCAACAAGCTGAACTCAGACCCCATATCTGCCCCTCCCACCCACAATCCAGCTTCACCCTCAAGCTGGGTAAATCACGCATCCATTCCCCAGCCTAACTCAGATCCGTTAGCGCTACGGTCCAATCCCCATGCCCACCGTGGCCCAGAGACCGCCCTCCCATTCCAAATGCACAACATGGGTATCGTTCTTACCTGCCAGAAGCTACCACAGAATCAACTCAGCTTTAAACCTCCCCAGCTGAAAGCTACGAAAGGGTTTAAAAGAGGGAACGACGGGGGGAGGCAAGGGGATGGATGGTTTGGTGGAGGCAGCGTTGTCTAGTGGTAAGAACAGAGGACTGGGAAGAAGGACTCCCGGGTTCTCTTCCCAGCTCTGCTAGAGGAATTGTGTCTCGGGCCAGAGCGTGCATAAAGCAGGACTCCTGGATTCTATCCCAGCTCTGTGAGGGAGCCCAGCCATGGGTTAGAGCTTCTTATTCTGGCTGGTTCTGCACCCCACTTCCAGGCTTGGAGGTGCTCTGCCCCAAATCCCCAGCCTGGAGATCCCTCTCCTTTGGCAGAGCTCGGACCGGGACCTGCCTGGCTTGGACGCAGCTCTACTTTTTAACTGTCGCTAAAACGCAGACAATGGTCAGCGCCTCCTTGTCCGTATGCCCAGTGAACCCCAGCACTTACTTGGCAAAGGCGTTCTCCCGTCTTCTGCTGTTGTACGAGCCGCGCAGAGCGAGTACTCAGCGGGGCTCTCTTCCCGCCTCGGTCAGAGGAGCACCCTGGGACCGCAGCTGGCTCTTGACAAAGGCAGGCCGGTCACCCCAGAACGTGTCCTCCTGCTCCCTGAGCTGTGTCCAAAGCACCGTGGGGAAGAAATTGAAGACAGGAGTTCTTGTTTCTTCAGCAGCACAGTTCCTCTTTCCGGAGGCAGAAGGTGAATTACTGATGTGGAAAAGCCCTTGAGTAACCAGCTCTGTCCGACCGCCCAATGAGCGCTGAGTCCCAGAGACCAAGACCGGAGAGCCAGGGTCACACAGCTGGTCCATCACCACCAGACTCATCAGACCAGTGCGGATGATTCCCCTGGGGTCCGTTCCCCCGCTCCCTTGTTCCACAGCCCAGCAGAGCTCAGCGCATGGAACGTTTTCCTGAAGCGCCGCCTCCGTGTCCCCGGTCCGAAAGTCAATGCCTCACTCTTAGTTCTAGCCCCTTCTATTGCTCCAGCTCTGATCCGTCCTGGTCATTGCATCCGGCAGACAGGTCACACGCCCGGCCCCAGCACATGCTGACAGCTACATAGCTCATTTGGTTATTTTTCTATTAATACGCTCTCAAAGGCGAGCTGGAATCCAGGCAGACAAATGCACTTGTGTGGCACTGGGGGACAGAGCTGGCTGGCTGGCAATTCCCCGGGCGTAGGGGTGGGGAAGTCCAGTCTGGCATCCAGCTAGCCTGGCTGGTATACAGGCAATAGGAGGGATTACCAAGGGAAGAGGGCCTGGTGGAATTTAGAGCAGCCTGGGCGCTGCTCTGACCTGCCGGGAGATCAGCCAGGGCTCCAGGGAGCACATTTGTGCCATGTGACTGGCACAGGTCAGACTGGGCCCACAACGGTGGGGGTTGTGTTTTTCTTTCTTCCCCACCCCTTTTCCGTACTGATTCCATCCCAGGGTTTCCCTCTAGCCATCACCCCCAGGACAGGAAAAGGCACCTGCTTCCCATATCTTCACTCCCTGCCCATCAGTGAACGCCTTCCCCAGCAGGCAGCTGCTACAAGCGGCTCCTTCTGGTCAAAGCAGGGAACTTCCTGTGACAACAGCATCATCTCAGCTCTAGGAGCAGCGCGCAGGCCTGGCCTTTGTAGGTTTGAGCAGAAACCAGCTGCAACCAGGTTTCCTTTGGGTGGGAGGAGATGCTGCTGGAGCTATCAGAGCAGGGCCAGCTCCACTCCCCTGTTCGAGCACATTCCCTGCCCTTTAATAGCTTGCTTTTCACTGACGGGAGTGGACGCTGCCTGCCCCTTTACAGATGGGTCAAGTGCCAGAACCATGCTGCCATCAGCATCACCCACCAGCCCACAGGCATCCAAAGGAAGTAGCCTTAGAATGTGGGGTTCTGCTTCTGTCTCCCAACCCTTTTCTAGCCTCCACAAAGGGCACGAGGCAGCATTTCAGCAGCTGATCTAGATTAATCATTTAAATTAGCACTGGGGATGCAAAAGGCCCCCACAGAAAGTTCCCTGTCCCAGCAGAGCCATGGACAGGGCTCACCAACTTCTCCTGGTCTTGAGCTCAAGGTGCATAACATGGCTACAAAGGCAGGGTTAGCTCTGCAATGCACCCAGCTCCAGCTCCAGCTCCCCCATCATATACCTGGTCTCAGCTCCCAGGCACACCTGCTAGGAAGCCAAAGGCCTCTCCTCAGGCTGGGGCCCTGCCCTATTTCCTGCAGGAGGTTCATGCAGAGCAGGTGAAGCTGTTTAACTTGACAACACATTTCACCTGGATGCTCGTTTGCCTCCTCTTAGCAGCCAGGGCTAAGAGCTCTGCTGTGTGGCTTCCTGGGTGGGTCTGGCTTTTATTATAAGCCAGTGGCCTCGGGGATTCTCTCTTTGTATTGTTAGTAGGGCCAGTTTGTGGGGGGAGGGAAAGGAAATAACTTAGGGGTCTCCACAATGTAGCAGAAGGAGCTGGTGGGCTCTTAGTGCATCTTCACCTGGTGAAACAGGTAAGAAGCTGGTGTTTGCCCCTGCTTTCTCCTGCCCTTAGGCCCAACCCTTTCCTAGAGTCCATCATATGCTTCTTGGGGTGTAGTGTTGATCCCTGCTGGGGGAGGGGTGGGTGATATGTGCCCTAGGCTCCCAATCACATTCTCATTGTAGTGCTGAATTTGTAATGAAAGAGGGGCCGGGGCTCAAGCAATTGTCTTATATTCATAACCCATGTGCCAAGCCCGGAGATACTGGGGCTATGAACTCCCAAGCCCAGAGGTGCTAGGGCTTAGCCCGATTGCTAATTAATGCTCCTTCAATATGAGGCATTTAAGCTGCTTGTGATTGTCCTCTGTATTTCTTCTACCTTGCCAGATGAAGCACCATGTCGTCTCATGGTTCCTTGGTGGCCCTGGGGCTTGGTTCCCAGCCCAGGTGCAGCACCCCCATGCAAGTGCAAACAACTCCCTTTTCTACTCTGCACTTCCTTCCACACAAGGGCCAGCCTCTCCCTCCACTCAGCCAGGAAGACTTCTTTGAGAACTTTGATGGGTATGTGTCTCTCTATCTACTGTGGGGCTGCCCCTCCCTGATAGCCCTGGAGATAAGGCCTTAGTTATCTCCAGATTCCTAGTAGTGCAGGCAGTGCCCTGCCATATGCTGCATCTCCTAGAGGAAACAGCTCCAGGAGAGAGAAGGGAGTTGAGGGCTCCCTTCAATTCTCTGTCTCTGCTGAGACTGCAAACAGAGGGGGCAACTGGTGCCCAATGTGAGCTGCTGGGGGTAGACCAAGACCCCAACACACTTTACATGATCCTCCGCAAAGGCCTTTGATATTATCCGCTTCTGTTGGCTACTGATCTGGACTTGGGCTAGTGCTCTCGCGTTGAAAGTTCCCCTCTAACCTAGCGCCAATAGGCTGGAGTCGGCTAGTTCCCAGCCGGCTTGGCTCTGCAGTGTCCTGCTGCTTGGGTAGCCCTTTGCCCCAGGGCACTGCGGGTGTACAATGCTCCCATGCTGAGTTATTACATAGCACTAGCAGCTCGAGACCATTGGGGGGCCCCTTGGTGCTGGGTACTGTGCAAACGCAAGGTGAGATGGCCTCGGGCCTGACGCGCCCACTGTCTAAATGGATGAGACCGAGGTGCAGAGCGGGTCCTTGCCTGCAATCGCACAGCAGATCAGTGACCGAGCTGGCCAATGGGGAAATGACCCCATTATGACTTTTAACCTATGGCTAAAATCTGTACTCTTCTCACACGGCTTTCTCATGCAAGCAGGGAGCTACCCGCTCAGTGCAGGCTGGGTATCCATGGGACCCGTTTCCCTGCACTAAGCCTATGTTTGTAATTTGGAAGCTCTCAGCGGAACCAATTCTCTGTGGGCTTCTGGTCCCCCTCTATTGTAGGTATGCTGACCAGATGCATGGACATGGGGGAGAATCCTGGGGGTGGGGAAGGGAGTTAGTATCAAATAGGAGAAACGTCTTCCCAGCCTCTCCCTTAAAGCGCCTCGCCCCAGGGTGTCTCTGCCGGGGAGTTAGGTACAAGCAAAGAAATGTGAGACTGGAAGGGACATCCATAGGTCCTCAATTCCAGTCCCCTGCACTTGAGGCAGGACTGAATCTGGGACAACGCTCCCATTGCTAATTAAGGTTTCAGAGAAGCAGCCGTGTTAGTCTGTATCCACAAAAAGAACAGGAGTACTTGTGGCACCTTAGAGACTAACAAATTTATTTGAGCATAAGCTTTCGTGGGCTACAGCCCACTTCTTCCCCAGGGCTCTCTTCCTATGACTACAGCAGAGATTCCGCCCTCTCCCCCCACCCGTGTTACAGGCTGAGAACTGTAACGTGGGAATGAGATCTAGGCCTTATCTCACTCCCCACTCCTTCAAAGTGACCCAGTTTCAGGAGATGGGGGACTGAGGTCATGGAGGGGGAGTTAATCAAGAAACTCGCCCTTCTAGGGATTGTGGGAGGGAGCCTGACTGACGCAACAGCTTGTCCCTCCCAAATGTACCATTCCCTGGGCTTCCCTCCTTAGTCACGTGCTGCCAAAACACATTACAATGATGATCTTGCTTGCAGGGTATAATTAGTGGGCAGCAACAGAGTCAGGGTGAGAACAGGTCTTATGGGTAATAGACTGAGTATTTGCACCACAGCTAGCAATCAGCATTTCTTTCAAGAGTTAAATGATCGAATGTCTGGTTAAACAAAAACTTAACACTATTTGCAATAGCACCGACGGCTTGCATCCTAATGTTGCAGTCATTCCAGAGACTATTCCGTCCCCTCTTGAAACAAATCCTGGGTATCTCTTGAGTGCCTGTCTAGGGTGTTTGAACAGCCTTCCCCCAGGTGAGCACCTCGACAGCCAATCTGCACAAGCAATAATAATAATTGGACCAAAGCCCTGGTCTCTGGTGTCCCAGTTCTGTTCCTTTAGCTGCTGCACCACACTCACTTCCCTAACCTTGTAGCCCAAACAGGTAGGGACATGTGAGTATCTTTCTATGTCCACCCAGTAGTAGCACTTCCAATCCAAAGCTGCGCTACTGGTCTCTAATCCAGCCACCCCCGTCTCCATGGCTGAGTGATGCTGATCCAGTCTGCAATGCTGGTCACTTCCAGGAACGGCAGAGGGGAAAGTGCTGTGTTTACCGGCACTGGAAGCCCCTCTGAGATTTCCTTGTATTCATGATTCCTAAAGGCGTTGCCTCGATTGCAGCCACACCGGGGTACCTGGGTGTTTGTCTGTAAGTGGGTAACCCAGCTAGTGACAGGTGCCCACTGTAAGTGATCCAGGCCTGTGTGCTTGTTTATCCCAGCTGCAAGTGCAGTTAACTTTGGGCGGGATCCCGGCTGTCTTGCTTGTAGGAGCTTCTATGACCTGAATGACATTTTTGGGGCTGACTCATTCGAGTGCGACTCCTCGGTGCCCGACGCACAGCTGATCCAGAGGATTGTGTCTCAAGTGGAGTTCTACTTGTCTGACGAGAACCTGGCCAAGGATGCCTTCCTCCTCAAGCACGTTCAGAAGAACAAATTGGGCTTCGTCAGCATCAAACTGCTGACCTCTTTCAAGAAGGTGGGTGGTTCCCTCTTGCCGCTCACATCCTGGTGCATGTGACTAGAGCAGTGTTTCTCAAATGTGGCCACTGCGGCTGCATGCGGCCACCAGGGGCTTTTCTTGCGGCCACAGCCTTCTGGGCTGTGATTGTCCTCCCCACCCCTTCCAAAGCAGGGCCTCCTCCACCTTCCCTTCTCCCTGTTGCTCCTGGATGCCCCTGTTGCTCCTTGGTGTTGGTTGCTGGGGCCACCATCAGGGGTTGGGCCCTGCCCCCCTCTGGAATCACCGGGGGCACAACGCTGGAGGAGCAGGCAGCCAGGGAGTCCCCCACCTTCCCAGGGGCGGTGGGGCTCAGGCTTTGGGCTTCAGCTCAGGGGTGGCAGGGCAGCAGGCTCTGGCGGTGGGGCTTTGGGCTCCAGCCCCGGGCACTGGCTTTGTGGTGGCAGGCCCCAGGGTCCAGCCCACTGGCTTCGGGCTCCATCCTCTGGCCCCGTCCTCCAGCTGCGGGACTTTGGGCTCTAGTTGCAGGGCTCCAGCTGTCACTGCCTCCCCCAGCTCCCCACCCCCATCTCCCTTGGCCCTCCCCCAGGGCTTAATTTGTCCCCAGGCTCGCCGGGGCTGAGTAAGTCTGCTGTGAAAAGTGATACTTGTATGTTTGTTAATATCACTTTTCACAACAGACTGACTAGCTAGCAATGAATAAATTACAATGATTTGGACGTGTCTATGTGCATATTGATTTGGTTTTCCTAAAGCTAATTAAGTATTTTAAGAAAAAGTGAGAGAGTGGCCACCAGCCAGAGTTGGTGGCCGCACTGAGGCCACCAAAAAATTTGTCCGGAGAACCCCTGGACTAGAAGGCAGCTAGGACTGGATCTAAGTGCTGTAGCCTTAAGAGGAAGGACCAAGCCAATCTCCTGATCACGTGCTAAAGTTTAGCTTGACCTCCTCTGGCCCTTGCAGGGCTCAACTTCGATCTGGGTCGTGGCCTGCCCCCTGGCCATTTCAAATGGATACAGCATTCCCCGCCCCTCCTCCTCCTAAACTGCTGTGCAGCCTCACTCTGTTATCAGTTGTGCTTCACCCCAGAGGTGGCTGCATTTCAGAGGTAGATGGCAGTGGGTAGCTTGTAAAGTCTTTTAGGATCTTTCGGGATGAAAAGTGCTCGATGTAGATGTTAAGATTTAACTGTTTGTTTGGCCCAGATTTTCAAAAATGGGGGGGCCTCAAATTAGGTTTTTAAATTGCGTGACCGGCTCTGGGGAAGAGAAGCAGTCTAATTTTCAGAAGTGCTCAGAAAGAAGCAACATTCATTGCCTGCTCCAGGAGGTAGTGGTTGCCCAGCATTGGTAGAAATGGGGTCCTTTACTTGTGAGACTAACCTCAGGTTCCTATTTTGAGAAATCTTGGCCTAAACAGACACATGTCAGCGGTCTTCTGTGGAATTCTGCATACTCAAGTTCTGACTCATGTTTAGCCGTTCTTGGCTCGTGGGTGAATATTGTGTGTGCTCTGACAGTACACAATCAGTCTGCTCGAACGCACACAGGCCTATCCAAACTGCTTCAAAGTGGGTCAAACCATCCTCTGCTGGCCACAGACTGGACACACTTTCCTTGAAGCAGGAAAGACCTCGCTTTTTAAGGGTGGAGTGGTACATCCTGCTGGAAAGCGAGTCTTCACCTTAGCCATACCCAGTCAGCTTTCTGTCCATATTCAAACCAAGCAAAGGCACCTAACAGAGGTGAGGGGGAATCTACCAAGGGAAGATTGGGTTCTTCATAGTCTTCAAATAAAAAAAAATTCTGGAAGAGGAGGTTTAGCCAAACACGTTACTGGGCTCAGTACAGGTGTAGCTGGATGGAAGTTTCTGAGGTGTTAGATGAGTCCGACCTCCTGCCTAACGGTCCCTTCCAGCCATACCATCTATGAAACCTCTGCTCCCTTCCTCCCCTTGAAAATAAGTTAGAACTAACATCCCCAAACTCTGCACTGCAGACAGCTGAGCTCTTCTCATTTCTGGCTACTGGTAAGGGGGGAACCCAAGTGCTAGCCTGGACTTCTGTGAAAGCAGCTACGAGCAAAGAGGAGAAGCTGTGTTCCTAGGGGTCACTGTGCCACAGTAGGGACAGGAGAGGTGAACAGATGGGCTTTAGAACCTGACGACAGCAGTAGGAGAAGGGAACAAGGAAAGCAGAGGAACAGAGCGGAGCGGGGGGGGGGGGGGGAGGAAGACATAATTGTATTAAAAGACCAGTTATAAAACATCAACACTCGGCATGTCAGCATGTGCTGGTCTTTCCCCAGAAATGTGACCTGATAACTAGTGGGAGGTTAGGGCAATCCTCTCTGGATGAGGCATGCTATGGAAAAGCTATGAGAGCACCAAGATGAATATTTTGTAGCTGGGAAGTGTTCTTTCCTCCCCTTCTCCCCCAACACCCTGTTTCCATGACTGGTGTCGTTTTAAGATGGAGCTTAATAAACCTTTGGGATTCTATGACAGGATTGCCTGGGGACTGGCCTCCATGACCCAAGAGGCCCCTTCCAGTAACTCTCTGGGGTCTCATGAGCAGCGTGCGCTTCCAGGGCTCTGTCCGAATAACCAAGGGCCAGGCGCATGGACACGTTCCTCCCCGGCAACATGCTTCAGCTTGGAGAGGGAGGCTCCCCTCCAGCAGGAAGAGGTGGGGAGTCGCTCTCCACAGAGCGTTTGGATCAGGGCAATTTCCGAAGCTCCCACCAGACCAACATTTTTATTCCTCTTTCCACTGGCACTTCCCTCCTGGATCTGTTCCATACGCAACTTTCCCACTGCCTCTCTTAGCACAGAGGCACTGGGGGTGAAATCCTGCCCAGGGCTGGGATGGGGATAAAGGAGGCGGGAACACCATTCTGACTGGCTGCGGGGTGCGTGTGTGTGAAAGGAACCGAGGGCATGTGGGGAACTGTGCCCCCTTTCCATAGCCGCACATGGACAGCACCAGAGCTGGTGCAGAGAATTCTGTGCAGGTACATCCCAAGAGTAGGGGGAGTCTTTGAATATCCTCATGGCAGGAGAATATTGTTTCCCTTCTCTCTTGCTGACAGGTGAAATACCTAACTCGAGACTGGAGGCTCACTCTCTACGCCCTGCAGTTCTCGGAGCTGCTGGAGGTGAACGACGAAGGGACTAAGGTGAGAAGGAAAATTCCCATCCCGGAGTCTCTCCTGAGCATCCCGCCAAGCAAACTGCTCCTGGCCTGGAACCTCCTACCCCAGGAACAGGGAGTGTCGCCACCGCTCCAGAAGAGCTTCATTGAGACCATCACTAAAATGTTCAGCCCCTTTGGCGCCATCGCCTCCATCCGCATCCTGAGGCCGGGCAAGAAGCTGCCTTCCGACGTGAAGAAGTATTCCTCCCGCTACCCCGAGCTCCTGACCAAGTGCTGTGCCTTGGTGGAGTATGAAAACCTGGAGAGTGCTAGGAAGGCTTATGAGGAGCTGAGTCACGGCCTGGGCTCCCCCAGCAGGGAGAGCATCAAGGTGGTCCGTCTCTCCGGGAAGGGCTCCAAGAAGAAGAGCGGGGATGACATGGAAGAGGTGGAGCTGGTGGACCAGCTGGGCAGGAAGCAGCAGGCGTCAGAGACGCTGGCCTATGCCGCGGGAGACTCTTTCTTCTGCAGCTCTTCGGAGTCCGACAGCATGCCGGCTTCCCCTCCCATCCTGATGCAGAAGTATCTCTCTGCTCCAGTGTGGTCCGCCTGCAGCCTGGGCATGAGCTTCAAACCCGGCTTCTTCAGCAGCCCTCACGCCAGCCCTCTTCTCTCCAGTAAAAGTCTGGCTCACCCCCACTGCCCTTCGCCCCTGGCTGCCGAGCTGGGCAACGGTGGCTCCTCCAGCCCAGACACGAGTCCCGAGTTCCGAAGATTGTCCGATTCCTGCTGGGACAGCGGGATTGGCTCTGGCAGCTCCTGGGTCCAGCGGCGACGGGTGGCTGCCCATAGCCAGTCTCTGGAAACCAGAGCTCTACCCTGCAGCTCTCTGGCACTAAGAAAGATGCCAGATTCCTTTGGCCTTCGACCTGGAGTGATGCGCCTGCCCCATGGGCCGGATGGCACCAAAGGCTTCTACAACAGCATTGGGAGAGGAAAGCTGGTCCTAAGACACTAGTGTGTCTCGTTGTGGTTCTTCTGTGTGTTTTTGTTTTTGTTTTTTCTTCTCTCAAGTAAATTAGCCCAGTGACCCTGGAAAGAGGTTATCTGCTAACGACTTAAGCGCAGCCCTGCGGGAAGCTGGAGTCTGAAGTATTAGAAACTTAGGGTTTAAGAGGGATGTTCAACGACTAGTCGGCTTGGGAGGTGAGATGCTGAGGAAGAGGATGTACCAAACAACCACCATTTCTCTCTCGCTGTAGTGGCTGCTTCTGTCCATGTGCTGTCTAGTATCTAGACTTTCTAAGCCGAGCCATGCTGCTGAGATTTTATTGTAGCTAAGGGTTTTATTCCACTAACTCCCACGCTATCCGCTACCAAATAGTTGCATGTGTATCTCAGCCTGCACCTATCGCTAGCAAGACTCAGGGACTTGTTCCTCTTTCTGATCCAGTAATGTAGCCTTCAGTTCTCAGAGCAGTGTCACCTAGGGGTGAGTTTATACCCTTTCAGAACCAGACTTCCAGGATGTGGTATTCTTTAACGGCCCGGCTTGGCAGCAGATGATGTAAATAGGGTTGTTTCTAAATAGAGTCTTGTGTGTTGACATGTGAGGTTATGCAGATGGAATGTTAAAATGATCAATAAAGAGAGTTGAAGTATTCCAGGCACCTGCTGTACCATTCGAGCCATTGCTTTCTCCTCGCACATCTTTCCTGGGTTCTCTGTGGGCTGCAAAAATATCTCCCTCTTTGGAAAACTTTGCTTTCAAAATGAGTTTCCTAGCAAAGGGACGCTCATTTCATCCTGTACCTAGGCTGTTTCACTGCCTCCTGCCAGGGATTAAATTCAAGCCCTCCTACCCCAAAGGAATAGACACTTATCCCCCAGACTCGGAGAATCTTCACTAGTGGTATGGGTTCTAGGACACAATGAGCAGGTCTGCCCTCTCCAGGATGGAATCAGGACACTGTTTCACTACTGTATCAGCCACTGGCAAGGTAATTTTGGGGTAAGAGTCCCTTCCCCACCCATATAGACTTTGTCTCCAAAGCAGTTTGTTTTGTTGATTCAATAAAAAGGTGTCACATTCTCTTCCCTAGAACCCACATGGTTGTAGACACTACTTCTGTGTCCGCTCTGAATACTGATCTTGGTAAAACTTTTAATAGGAGATCTGCAAAGGGGAAAAAATACTGGGGGATCTATGGGGGGTTAGGCTCCTTGAGGGGATAGATAAGTACTTAATAATTATCTACCTTCCAGGGCTATAGTAAGGTTGAAATCACTAGCTTGTAAAATGATGCAGAATCCTCAATTGCAAAGGGCTTTCTACAGCCTGGTTAACACTTAAAACGTAACGTGCCTGAGCTAGGTTGCTCAGTGGTATGACAAATTCACACCCCAGAGTATTGTACACCTGGTGTAGATGTGGCCAGGCCCATAGGAGAATTCTGTCAATCTAGCTCCTACCACCCAAGGAGGTGGATTACCTACCTCAGTGGAAGAACCTCTTCCATGGCAGAAGGAAGCATCTACCCTATGGTGCTACAACAGCATAGGGTAGATAGAACCCTATTTGCACAATAGTGCTTTGTACATAACAATGGGGTTTCCCTAGGGAATTTTAATGTGGGTGCTTAATCTAGGGGCATCCCAGGCTGGGAGCACCAGGGGGGATTGCACCAGGGTGTCTGTGTTGTGAGCCTCCACTACTTAAGCGAAGAGGAAAAGTCCATTAACTCAGTGGTTCTCAGCCTTTCCAGACTACTGTACCCCTTTCAGGAGCCTGGGTCATCTTGTGTACCCCAAGTTTTACCTCCCTTAAAAATGATAACAGGGCCACTGGAACAATGTATAGTGTGGGGTGCTGAGAGTCATTGAACCAAACTATAAACCCTTTATATGATAGAAACCACTTCAAGCCAGGGGGTGCTGCTGCAACCCCTCGTTCTAGCACCTATGAATGATAGTGTCACCTCCTGACTCAGCGAGGCCCCGGGCTGCTCAAACAGAGTGAGAGACCGTTCTTGCCTTACAGAGTTTACAGTCCAAACGAGACAAATATTAGTAAAATGGATCCTCTGTTGGACCCCATACAACTGCACTGAATGAAGGTGTTTACAAACCCCCCCTGTGAGTGCAGAAGCCAGGGTGCATGATGCATGCAATTGCTATTAAACAAAAAAAATTCAATAATTATTTCATCAAAAAACCTGGTAAATAATAAAAAGTTTCATGGGGGGTGGGGACAGAACTGCATCAGTTTTGAAGCCCACAACTTGGAAACAACGTCCCACTTTCAAAATGGTGTGTGAATTAATGTGAGCAGCCCTACCATGAACGTGACAGTAAATGGATTTGATGCATATCATACAACGGTACCTATTTAAGGGACAGTTGTAGCAGAGCTGGAGAGGGGTAAAGAAGCAGAGGCATCTGAAATGCAATTTTGGGAACAGGTTTGAAAACAAGTGATTTTATTGTATTATACAGTTTTTTCTTGCATTATAAAGCACCTCTCCAGGGTCCTAGGTGCTCGTAAAGCAAAGCTGTATAAGGTACATATGGTTATATAAATAATCTTCACATAAACACTTGCCCACTGACCCTGTCTTTTGAAATATAAATCACCCAGTTCACTGAACTTCCACAACTTAATTGGCTCCTCCATCCAACCAATCCTTATCGCTTAACTCGCCCCTTTGAGGAAAAGCTGGGGCACTAGATAAGTCTTGTGTTTGCTCCGGAGCTCATCCATTCTGGGTTGGAATAAAGGAGGAGTAGTGAGTACCTGTATCTAGGCTCCCTAGATGGAAGATGCCCCCTGCCACCGGCTTAACCTAGCGGGCTGTTGGCTTCTGGGCCCCCTGCAAATTGCAACGGTGATGGTGTAGCCTGGAGACATTAGGAGCAGGAATGTCCCAAACTGTTCAGGGCTTTACGGATCAAAACTGCCGCTATCAATCAATCCCACCTAGAAACCAATTGGGAGTCTCCGTTGCCTTCTGAGCGGCGATGTAGCAGCGTGTCTGCGTGAAGCAGTACTCTAGGAAGGAAGGACCGTCAGGCCTGTGGTCCATCTAGTCCACTATCCTGTCTCCAACAGGGGCTAGTTCCAGATGCTTCAAAGGAAGGTGCCAGTGAACCCCTTGGAAGTGGACTGGTTCCTTTAATCTCAGATGGCCCATGGAAACAGGCTCTCACCGAGTGAAGGACCAGTCTGCCCATGACGAGGATGTAACCTCCACCTGCTCTATGAGGGCTAGCTTGTGGCCTGCTCTAGGTGAGAGCCAGAAAATGGCTGGGTCCGCCCCCCGGTTGTCATGGCAGCCCTGAGATACTGAACTAACCCCCCACGAGTCCTTATTTGCATGGAGAGCGAAGTCACCAAGGACAATGATCCTCATTGGCTCCAACACTGCAGCAGAGAGAAGCTGAACCACCCCTGGCAGGCTCTGCAGTGGGGTGATCGATGCACCAGGCCATCACAGCGTTCGCGCATTAAATGCACCATCGGTTGCACCCCAGAACCAGCTAGCAAGAAGCAGGACGCAAGATCAGGC
This sequence comes from Trachemys scripta elegans, assembly GCF_013100865.1. Taxonomy (NCBI): domain Eukaryota; kingdom Metazoa; phylum Chordata; order Testudines; family Emydidae; genus Trachemys; species Trachemys scripta. Next base: position 9,243,208 of record NC_048319.1, on the reverse strand, counting down.
AGAGGCACCTGTTGCCACCTGCAGCCTCTCCCCAGCCTCCGGGCAGTCGGGTGACCAGATAGCAAGTGTGAAAAATCGGGACGGGGGGGGGGGGGGGAATTGGCACCTATATAAGAAAAAGTCCCAAATATCGGGACTGTCCCTATAAAATTGGGACATCTGGTCACCCTAGGCAGTAGCAGCAGCACTACTTCCTCTTCCTCCTCTTCCCTTTGCCTCCATCTTCTCAACTACCTCTGCTGGGCCCAGAGGGGAAGAAGGGATATCCCCTCCCCACGGCACACACCAGGCGCTGCCGCCTGGCCCAGCACCAAGGATCTGGGGCCTCGTTGTGTGCCCAGGGCCCATGATGTGACCAGTTACATCCCAACTGTGGGGCACGTGGGTAAAAGGGAGTCACAGAGGAGGAGATCCTAGGGGTGGGCAGAGAGGAGCTGCTGGGAGCTAATTTTTACACCCTGAGTTGTCCCTACCCGGCTCCTCTAAACTTCATTCAAAGGGAGCCCTGTAATAGTTACAGAGTCCAATCATCAGTGGCAGCTCCAGGCACCAGCGCTCCAAGCGCGTACCTGAGGTGGGCAAGCCATGGGGGGTGCCCTGCTGGTCCCTGAGAGGGTGGCAGTCAGGCAGCCTTCGGCGGCGTGCCTGCGGGAGGTCCGCCGGTCCCGCGGCTTCGACAGCAATTTGGCGGCGGGTACGCCGAAGCCGCGGGACCAGCGGACCTCCCGCAGGCACGCCGCCGAAGGCTGCCTGACTGCCACCCTCTCAGGGACCAGCAGGGCACCCCCCATGGCTTGCCCACCTCAGGTACGCGCTTGGAGCGCTGGTGCCTGGAGCTGCCACTGATGATTGGACTCTGTAACTATTACAGGGCTCCCTTTGAATGAAGTTTAGAGGAGCCGGGTAGGGACAACTCAGGGTGTAAAAATTAGCTCCCAGCAGCTCCTCTCTGCCCACCCCTAGGATCTCCTCCTCTGTGACTCCCTTTTACCCACGTGCCCCACAGTTGGGATGTAACTGGTCACATCATGGGCCCTGGGCACACAACGAGGCCCCAGATCCTTGGTGCTGGGCCAGNGGTCCCTGAGAGGGTGGCAAAAAAGCTAGAGCCGTCCCTGCCAATCATCATGCACTCTGAGACCATGCCTAGTGCTCCATTTGCTGGATCCACACTCCCACGCTAGCTCGGGTTAGACCCCCACCGCTGGCAATTCACTGCCATGTGTTCCGGGCGGGGCAGGACTGCGGGGTTCCGTGCTTTCATTGAGGGCCTCCTTTTCCACTGCCCAGCACCTTGGATGGTCCAAGGGAGGGTGTCCAATGGGGGTGTCTACTCTGACCATCCTGAGCTGTACTTGACACACCCACTTTGCAGGCTCTTAATAATAAATCCCCCCCCCCTTTGCACTGACTAATGCCGGTTTTTGTTGAAACCGGCTTTCTTCGAAGAAGGAAAACCAATTAATTTCCCCAGGGACTTTCTGCACCTCTGGGAATCAGCCCCCAATGCACCCCTGAAAGGCAGTTATGGTAACAGTCTGAATTAGTCGTGCACAGCTAAATATATATTCTAAGAGCCCTGTAACTCATTGACCAACTGTAATATCTGGGAATGATGAATGACTGATGTTGGACTCAGTCTGCAGGGTTTCATCACCCTTGCAGACACCTGGCCCCTTTTCATCTCCTTCCCCTCTACTGCAGCATGTGGGACACCCTGAGAACCTTCTCTTAAATGCGGGCACAGAGTGGGTTTCCGGATAGATCGCTTTTAATAGAATAATAGTAGGATGGTTCATTAGGCTCAGTCATTAACTGCAATCACCCAGCCCTGCTCCAGCCCAGTTTTGCTTTCGTACAGCTGCTCCGAATGGGCTAGTCAGACGCCTGTCACCGGGCATTCCTGCCTGTCCGACGTGCTGCTCTCCTGTGCAGAGGCAGGTGTATTTTTGCTGTCTGTCTGCTTTCCTTTCTTTATTGATGCACTGCTGTGCTTCTCTTTTCCTTGGGGCTCTTGCCTGGGGTCCTGGAGCGACCCACCGTCCTGGGGAGGCTGCAGTACCCGCTCCAAATCCCACTTGGGGTCCTCAGTGAAAGTTTTGAGGTCATAGAAATAATCCATGCTGGCCACTGTATTTAGGATCTCGGGAACGCTATAGTCAAAAGACAGCAGCTCATCAGGCAGATTGAGGGACCGTATGTCGCTGGACGAGTCGTCACACGGGAAGCAGCAATCTTTGCTTTCGCTCTCGCTGGATGTTAGGGTGCGGCTCAGGTTATCTCTGGAAACCTCCGAGTCCGAGTTAGCTGGAGAGCAATCAAACAGCTTCATTGCATCTTCCAACAAAACCTTCTCAGGCAGATCGAAGGGCTCCTCTGTGTCCAGCCCCTCGCTGTCTTCAGCGACGAGGCTGTCCTGCAGGGGACATGACGCTGCCTCTGCCATCACCTGTGCGTTTGCAACACTGGGACTGGAAAGAGGGTTTTGATCTTCGATGCAAATGTCTGGGATCTGTGTATTCACTAGGAGGTTCTGGCTCATGTGATTTTCTTTGAGTTCTTCCCCTTCCACCTGGAAACTATCAAACCCTTGAAAGTCTGGGTTGTGGGGGCTTGGCCTACCCTTAAGGTGGCAGTAGGTGCTTATCTGGAGGCTTTGCTCATTCTGGCTAAGTCCAGGCAGCGATACGAGGAGCGGCGGCAGTTTGTTGTCATTGTTCTGACCATCTTCCTGCGGCTGAGGCATCTCAAGAAACTGGGAGTCGTGGAGTGGGTCAGGGACCAAATTACCTTGTTCTGTCCCATTGGCGGGGCCCTCCTGATTGAAATAAGGCATGATGTATTGGGAGTTGCTCGGGATCGGGTGGTAAGCTGGGTAGGGGACTGTCTGGACAGGACTCTTGAGGTATCTGTGGGTGTCCAGAAGGTAAGCGTTTGGTGAACTTGATCCACCCGTGAGTTTATAAACTGACGGTTGCACGAAATTGGTCATTGCCCATTCTATGCGATATATCCGGGGATCGAAAAAGCACCCACAGGGTGCCATCTGGAAACCTGGGCAACGGAGATAAAAACATCATTCGTGGGGACCCCGGAGCCGACGAGTAAATAAATCCTCCGGGAGCGCATGACTCACCCCCAGCCAAGACCCGCCAAAGGCCAGATCCTCAGCTGGTGTCAATTGGTGGGGTAGTTCCCTTGACTTCAATGGGGCTGAGTCAGCGTACACCAGCTAAAGGTCCGGCACAAAGGATCAAGGCTCTGCTGTGGCCCAGGTAGGAGCGTAGGTTACACACTGGGTACACATCTGGTCCGAAACCGGTGCCAGTGGGAAAATAGCGTCACTTGCTCCGATCTGGGATTTGGGGCAAACGCAGTCTGGAGTCAGAGGGTGCCGCTCCCAGGGAATCTCTGGGCCCAAGTGAACAGTGTAAGTGACATGTTTAGTGTAAACTGATCACAATGCAGGTGCCGTTGACATCACAGGGTGTGTCTAGGCTACGAAGATGACATGAGCATAGCTAGGTTGCCGTATCTGTGCCGGCCCAACCCCGTAGTGTAGACAAGGCCTACACTGCTGGAAGGGGTTTTTCCATGGGTGTAGGAACACCCCCACCCTGAATGATGGTAGCGTTCCTCCATCGAAGTAGCTGCATCTCCACTGGGGGTTGGGTCGGCACTGCGACGTTTGTTAGGGATATATTTTTTCGCACCTCTGACTGATATAGAATCATAGAAACTCAGGGTTGGAAGGGACCTCAGGAGGTCATCTAGTCCAACCCCCTGCTCAAAGCAGGACCAATCCCCAGACAGATTTTTACCCCCGTTCCCTAAATGGCCCCCTCAAGGATTGAGCTCACAACCTTGGATTTAGCAGGCCAATGCTAAACCACTGAGCTATCCCTCCCCCAAAGCTATTACAACCTAACTTTTCCATGTTGACTAAGCCACAGAGTAGCTTGCACTGATTTACCATTCAGATGGTGTGTGTGCGTGTGCAAAATGAGGGGAGTTTACACGCCAGGGAGGGAGTATAAGGATGAGCAACCAACACGAGAGTGGAAGGGAAAGCAGATCTTCTCCCCGGACACCAGGCAGCTGTCTGCCTAGCACCCTTTGTTATCTTTTACAGATGAGATTTGCAAAGGGCATTAGGGTCCTGTCATGGGATGTCCACACCAGCCCCTGAAGGGGTTAAGGTGGCTAAATGGGCCAATTAACTGCCGAGGCTGCACCTGGAGGAGGAGCCGGGGAGCCAGGAGGACTAATTGAAAGCTGAAGCTCACCTGAGCGGAACAGCCAGGGCTTGTATAAAGTCAGACAGCTGGAGGCAGAATGGGGCTGCAGGGAGGAGGTTTGCAGTCACTCTCCCTGAGACTAGGAAGAGAAGGGAGCTAGGCTTGTAGGGAAGGACATGCCTGGAGGAGGGTGGAGAAAGAGACGGATAGAGGCAACATAGGAAGTAGGAAACCGCAGCAAGGTGTGGGACTGTACAGATCTTAGCGGCTGGGTGTAGGGTCCCCAGGCTGGAACCCAGAGAAAAGGGCAGGCCTGGGTTCTCCTACCAGCCAGTGGGGAAGTGGCACCATTGAGGCAGTGAACTGGAAGACTGCCTGGGACAGAGAGACATTGGTATGCACCCGCAGAAAGGGAGAACCAAGCCACGAAGAGGGAGCAGTCGAGTCCCGAGAGAAAGTCAGAGTGAGCATCTGCAGGAAGAGGCATCAGATGGGCAGAGCTAATCCTCCTCTATGGCCACAAGGAGGTGCTCCGGTGGTGAGTAGCGCACCCCTGGACAGTGCCCAGGTCTTATGAAAATTCCAGTCTTAATTCTTATGTCTGTAAATCTTGTGTGTCCTAAACGTACCTGCAGGGGGTCCAGTGAAAACGTCTTTCTCTTGACTTGGGGGATGGTACAGGTTGGATGGTCCTGAAATAGTAACACAGAAAAGTCACAAGGCCCCATTTTGAAATGATGCTTTATTTGATGAGTATTTTGGCAGGGTGTAAAATTATTAACTTCAAAAGATTAAAGAAAATTGGAAGAGAATGAAAAGGAGAGAATCCAGCAGTATATTTCCTGAAGAGAATACCCAGGACTGATAAATCTAGGGGGGAAATTTAAAAGAGGAATAGACTAGCAGAACAGAGAATTAATTCTCTTACCTACTGATGCAGGGTTGTTTGGAAGGACAAATGTTTGAAGTGGCCGGTTTGACTGGCTCTCCGATTGATCTAAGGGTCTGGGACCATAGGCATCATGTTGCTGGTAGAACGGTTTTGGTTGCTGCATAATTGCTGTGTCAGTCTGAAGGACAGTCAGGTTACACGACTGCTCTTTGGATGTATCTAGGAGAATTGGCTCCAGTGTTGCCACGGCTGAGAAGTTCTGTTTTGATGGTTACTCGGGAAAGAATTCCAGGTAACAACTGAGGTTCTAAGTCCCCTAAAAGTGCTGAGATAGTCATTACCTTTGGAGTAACCTACCTGAGTTTTATGGTAGGAATTTTTTATTTTTTTTTTAAATCCGGCAGTAAAAGTTTGATCCTGGGATTGCCTTGTCTGGGGAGAATGGGTGGTGTTGCCATGAGATGTTTCAACAAGGGTTGGTTAAAGTGTGACCTATAGGACATGGAGCTCTTGCAAGATGAGAACTGGTGCCTCATCTTTAGTGTGGCGCATGCAAAGCGCCATCTCTTGCAGCGCAGCATAAAACGAGTGTGTTGCTTCTTCCTTTAATCCTTCAACACCCCAGCTAGTTCATCAGATAAATCTCCGCTCCGTCTTCTCTCCCAGACTCATCTGCATGTGCACTCCCACATGCACTCTCTCTAGCTTCTCTCTCAGCTGTGTCTGGCACAAGCTTGCATTTTCCCATGGAAAGTTCCCCAAGTGCACAAGTTCCCAGGAAGTGCAGGACACCAAAGGGGTCAGTGGGTGCTAACGATCCTCCACACTCGCCGAGAGCTCATCTCCAGGGGTGGGATAGTAACCCATGTAGATCGCCCCTGCCCCTGGGAGGGAGCAGAGGCCAAAATGGGCTTAAGCCGCTTCTGAACGAATGCTCCGTAGCTGCCATCTTAGCTCCTTTGCTTTGCCCAAGGCAAGAGCTTTCTTCCTGGTTGAGGCTACTCGGCGAAGTGGGCAGTGAGATCAGTGGCCCTGACACTGAATACCAGGAGTATGGTTCTCTGTTCACTTACTCCGCTGCACCCACTGCAGTCCAGGGCGTTGTCCTGGTGTGAGTGGATGGAGAATCAGCACCCCCCAAGTGCTTAGTGTCGCTCTGCCTGAGGTCCAGCAAGCAGGTGGCTCTGCTGTGTTGAGCTGGGAGCTTCCCCACATCCCAGGTCCTCCGGGAGACCTGTCTCACACCAACATCCCATAGGCCTGTGACATCACAAGGGCTCTGCTTATTCTACAGGTGGAACTGAACGACTGCAGAGGGGAAGGGGAGGGGAGGAGCCTTGCAAGGCTTGGAGATGGTGGCCTGACTGGCCAGGGTGAGAGGAGGCTTTGGCATAGGAGGAGGATGTAATATTATTACCTTGATGTCTTTAGGGAGTTTTTATGGTGATGTCTCACACACCACACAAGACCTTCTAGCAGCAGTTCCGGCTTCCTGTGTATTTTCCACAGATAATCACTCTTATGAACTCTAAGGAGTCCGGTGGCACCTTAAAGACTAATAGATTTATTTGGGCATAAGCTTTCGTGGGTAAAAAACCTCAAGCTTATGTCCAAATAAATCTGTTAGTCTTTAAGGTGCCATTGGATTCCTTGTTGTTTTTGTGGATACAGACTAACATGGCTACCCCATGATCATATGAACTCTGCTGCAAATGTTCTTAAATGTCTACTCCTACTTTAGCCAGCTAGTCTTAGATGCATCAGATAGCCTGCCACCACACAGCAGAGAGGTCTGCCCTCTTTGCTGAGGGCAGCTTGGCTTCACTCCCACTACTGCAATGGGAGAGAGCACAATCACCTTAATTTAGGGCAACTTCTGGTCTCCCTCCACTGAGAGCAATGGCTGATGGCGGCCATTACAAAATAAGGCGAGTTTCTCTAAAGCAGATGTTATGTGCCAGTCTCTGCTTAAGGAGAAACTTTGGTTGCTGAAGAATAACAGCAGAAAAAACAATTGTTCATCCTAAAGAATTAAAAATAAACCACCCAACTACACAATTGCACCAGCTCTACTCAAGGTTCACCTCTCTGCTAACTTTTGTGCAGATAGAAAATGCCCAGGGAAATGACCAGGGACAAAAAGCTCTGACAAAGTGCAACTTTTAAAAAAATTTAATTACCTGACAATTAATGGATGAACTCAGAAAATCCACTCAGTACTTACAAAGTGAGTGGTGTTATTTTGGGGAACATACCCTGTACTCTTCAGACTCCGCAAAGAAAACACCTCCCTACTCTAAGTGGAAAGTGGTTTTAGATACATTGGACAAGTCTGATACGGTTGGTAGGCTGGGAGGGGGAATGAGAGCCCGATGATTGGGGATGATGTGTACGGTTCAGAGTGCTTTGATAAAGGGGGCAGTGCATGGCAGTGCTATATTCAGAGAATAATGGTTGGAGTTTCATTTCTCTGGCACCCAATGTGGGCGAGTCCAAGGAAATCTCCGATCCTGATAAGTGGTTTGAAAAATCAAAGCGTCTACCTGGAGAGTGATATTAGCTAAAAACAAAGGCGTGAAATGGGGGAGGTGAGCGTCTGTCAGATCTGCCCAGCCTTCCCTAGCAAAATCAGGGATTCAAAACTTAAGGGATAGAAATAAAAAACCCCACATATTCTCACAAGTAATATTTTTTTCCTAAGGTTTGCAGACCACATAAATGTATCCATCAGCTACACCTGGTCACCTCACATAAATTCATCTTGCTAACTGACTTAAACACTGCAAGGGATTTTGCAAATTCGGGTGTTACAGATAGATTTACAGCTCCTATTTGCCTTCTTTACAAATGTTTTTAAATATGTAAGAGGAATATTCAAATAATTCCTTGAATACACACATTGGCTTTATAGTTCAGGCAGCTGGTATTAATTGTTATTGTCATACGTGGTTCTTATTGTGCTTTTTTTATCGAGATCTCAAAGTGTTTTATAAAGGAGGGTCAGAATCATTATCCCATTTTACAGATGGAGAAATTGAGGCCCAGAGATGGGGAAGTGCTACAAATGGATCTTTTTTGCATTTCATTATTCATTCTAAATTGGTGGTTTTTCATGATTTTTTTTTTTGTGTGTGAAATTTCCAAACAAAAATGAAACCTTTGAGTGACCTCAATTTCACTGCAAAAAAGAAATGAACAAAAAGTGAAATTAGTGATTTCACCTGTTTGTTTCCAAATCAACTATTTCTGCAAATTTCCCCCCTCAGAACAAAAGATCAGGGGACGTGGAATCAGATGAAATGAGACTGTGGACAATTTTGCAAAATAATTAGTTAAAATCCTATCTGCAGTTTCACTCTACTCTGAAAATAACACTATATTTACAACACATTGGACTACCAATATTATCCTCTCCCATGGAGATTACTATTCGGGAGATGCCAGCCATGGCTCTGTAGTTACAGCTGAGTTGAATTTTGCATTTAAAGCAGAGATTCGTGTTCTTTGTATGAAAAACACCCTGTATCCTCAAGAAAGTTGCAGCACTCACTCTGTGTACCAAAAAGAACAAGGAGTCCTTGTGGCACCTTAGAGACTAACAAATGTATTTGGGCATAAGCTTTCATAGGCTAAAACCCACTTCATCAAACGCATGGAGTGGAAAATAAAGTAGGAAGATATATACAGAGAGAACATTGAAAAAATGGGTGTTGCCATACCAACTATAATGAGACTCATCAATTATCTATAATAGCCCACCTTAATTGATGAGTCTCATTATAGTTTTGACATGTTCTACTGGGGGACCAGTCCATTGTGCCAAGAAGTGCCCCTAGTCATATGGGTGGTTTGGATCTTGCTGCTAAACCTCCCTTCCCAAATTGGAAAAGGTACAGAGGAGGGCAACAAAAATGATTAGGGGGATGGAACAGCTTCCGTATGAGGAGAGATTAAAAAAGACTGGAGAAGAGACAACTAAAGGGGGATATGATTGAGGTCTACAGAATCATGAGTGTTGTGGAGAAACTGAATAGGGAAGTGTTATTTACTCCTTCACATAACACAAGAACTAGTGATCACCCAAAGATATGAATAGGCAGCAGTTTTAAAACAAAGAAAAGAAATTATTTCTTCACACAACACACAGTCAACCTGTGGAACTCATTGCCGGGGGATGTAGTGGAGGCCAAAAGTATAGCTGGGTTCAAAAAAGAATTAGATCAGTTCATGGAGGATAGGTCCACCAATGGCGATTAGCTAAGATGGTCAGGGACGTAACCCCATGCTCTGAATGTCCCTAAGCCAGGGGTAGGCAACCTATGGCACGGGTGCCAAAGGCGGCACGTGATTTTCAGTGGCACTCACACTGCCTGAGTCCTGGCCACCGGTCCGGGGGGCTCTGCATTTTAATTTAATGTTAAATGAAGCTTCTTAAACATTTTAAAAACCTTCTTTACTTTACAGACAACAATAGTTTAGTTATCTACTACAGACTTATAGAAAGAGACCTTCTAAAAGCATTAAAATGTATGACTGGCACGCAAAACCTTACATTAGAGTGAATAAATGAAGACTCGGCACAGCACTTCTGAAAGGTTGCCGATCCCTGCCCTAAACCTCTGACTGCCAGAAACTGGGAGTGGGTGACGGGATGGATGACTTGATAAATTGTGCTGTTTTGTTCATTCCCTCTGAAGCACCTGGCATTGGCCTCTGTCAGAAGACAGGATACTTTTGAATCCCTTTGAGCCCCTCCACTTGCTCTCCAGGATGGCTCATTTGAACAAACAGCCTCCAGCCAAATCACTGTTTTCCACCTGGTAAAGAGTCTTGTCTGCTTCCTTCCAGCAATGACCTGACTACACCTGGCTGAGTCCAAGGCTTTCAGACGTGTGCTCTTGGCACTGGCCTTTTAAAACCATCCAATTTGAGGAGTTTAAACAAATAGCTGTTGCTTAGTACGGCTTGGCATTACATTAGGCTGGGATGGTTTCCTATGCTGCCGCGGGCATAAGTGTCATGTGACGAGATTAGGGTTTTACTGCTCTGGTGCCCGTGAATAACTCATTTGGAGCAATTGGCTTGCAGTGACCTATGTGAGTTTGATATTTCTGTAAGTGTCACAGGAAGCTTGAAGTCCCAACTTTCTGGTGTGTTGGAGGAATTGTATTTTGTCAGCATTAGTGGAGGAGACGGGGGTTCAAAGGGTTAAAATCCTGCCCGTTTATATGGCTGGAGGGTTTACTGGGTAAGGACAAGAGAGAGAACTAGCATTCTTTGCAAGAGAGAGGTAGAGGTGTGTGTGTGTGTGTGTGTGTGTGTGTGTGTGTACACAAAGCCACTGTCCTGGATGCACTCCAATTGCTCAGTTGTGTGCCATAGTTCCCTGCACTAAGAGCTAGCAGAGAGTCCCCTTCAGTTCAGTTGATCGAGGCCTGTGCTTTTTGGGAATAGGAGGATGGCAGTTACATGCAATTGCCACAGTATATGGCTAGGGTGACCATATGTCCTGATTTTATAGGGACAGTCCTGATTTTTGGGTCTTTTTCTTATACAGGCTCCTATTACCCCCCCACCCCCATCCTGATTTTTCACATTTGCTGTCTGGTCAGCCTATATATGGCCTAATGGAGCCCTAAAGTGGTCATGAATTTGGTCCAGCCTCACGGTGCTGTGGTTGGCTGTCAATATTAACACCCTCTCGCAAGCCTCCTAGAATATAACCTGGATTATTTCCTTTTTAAAATGACCCGTTTTGCACAATATTGTCAATCATCAAGGACTAGACACCCAGAGCCTGCTTCTCCGTTGCCCTGGGCCTTATGCAATAGGTTACACCAGTGCAAAGTGGTGGTGAGAGGCTGCCGTTCTGATCTGGTAGCCGTTCGCACCCCACTGCACTGGGGTAAATGACTGTGCCCGGTGCAGTGCAGCGGAGAATCGGGTCCACAGGCACAGGGGGTGAGCGCAGACAATGCGACACTTCGAGGGCTGCCCCAACCACTGGGTAGGGATTCTGGTGGGGTAGGGATTCTAAGAACCCTTGTTAAGCATCCCCTGCCCTACTCAGTTGGAACTGGATTTTGACACATTGGCTGGTTCCAGTCCATAGGCTTCATTTAACTGCACCCCGCACACGGATGCAAGTGTGTGCCTATACAAGTATCCGTAACATGGTCTCCGCCGTGACAGTATTTTAATGCAACCAACCACCATGTCTCTAATAGGATCCTTTCCTCCCTGTATTGTTTCTCTGTCCCTCTGGACCCTTGTGATTGTATCGTTAACCTGAACGTGTGCGAACCATTGTTCCCTCTGAGAGCAGTTCTCACCGTGCATCCCTCCGTGCTGTCAGGCTCCCCCCGTCGGTCTCTACTTGCTGCTGATGTTGCTGGCTTGCTTCAGGAAGGTGAATTCTCATGGTGTAACACATCTGCAGGTAGTTTTCCTGGACCTCGTCGCTGGGTGACATGGAGATAAGTGGCAAGGGGAAAACTATTTTCCTGCTGATCTGAGGCACGCACAAGGATTTCCATGGTGGCTGTGTCAGAGAATTCTCGTTCTGCGATCCACAATGCTACGGGTTTGTCGTGCCGGGGAGGGAGCACAAATTTCACCCCATCAAAGGCTGCATTGGTGACTTGCTAAGAGCCTAAGGGGTTGCACCGAATGTCAACTCTCCTCCAGTACAAAGCTTCTTCCACCTTGAAGAAGACTGGCCGCATTGCATGCTGGGATCTACGCATGGTCCTGGTTCTCTGTCTGTTTGCACTAGTGCAAAGCAGGAATAACTCCAGAGAAGCCTGTGGCATTCAGACCAGTGTGAGATCAGAACCAGGCCAGTCAGGTAGCAGGCTCACTGTCCCTGCAAGCTGCCACACCATATTAAGGGCGATGGTGCCCATAAGCCACATGGTAGAACTTTATGGACGACGTTTTGCCCGCCACAAGCTATGGTGGACTTTGCATTTGTAGAACTGCTTTCCACCATTGATCTCAAGGCAGGTAAATGTGATTCCTATTGTACTAAGAAACCTAGGCAGCTGGTGGTTCAGGCCTGACAGTGAATTGGTGGGCGTTGGGCACAGAACCCATGAACCCTTGCACTTACTCCCCTGGTCTAACCACTAGACTGTGCTGCTTGCCTGTATACGTACACTTAGGGCAGGTCTACACTACTGCTTAAGTCGATCTAACTTACCTCGCTCCGGGGGGGCTGTGTGTGAAAAAGCCCCCTCCCAAGCGACGCAAGTTTCATGCTGTCCACACCGGCACAGACGCTCTCCTGACGACATAACTTCCGTTTCTTGCCGCGGTGCAGTATTTATGCCAATGGGAGAGCGCTCTCCTGTCAGCCCAGCCCGTCGTCACCAGATGTGCTCCAGCGTTGCAGCTGTGCCGATGTAGCACTGGAATGGAGACGTGCCCTCGTTTAATGTACTGATAAAACAGGCGTGCCGTGCCTTAGCCTGATTCTAAACTTGAGAACTGCAATCTAAAAAAACCTGGAATTAGTTCATTAATTTTTCAAGTCACCCGGTTAGCATATTCGCCCACTGCAGGAGATACTGCATCAGGGACAGACAGGTTTCTTTTTGCCACCTTTTTCATTTTAGAAATAACATCCCCCCCCCCCCCAACCCAATTTACACCTCCCAGCAGTCTGGATCTACCTGACCCCATCAGGTCCTGCTCTCTCCCACACACCTTTCCTGCTTCCTGTGAACCTGGGCTACTTTCCAGCTTCTGGTTCGGTTCAAGAGTCTATGCTGGGAGCTTCCAAAGCTGTTTTCCTGCCAGCAGGGAAGCCAACTGATGCCATTAATGATGGGAGCCAGATTGAGATCCAGCAATACATTTCACATAGACCATCAAGTGGTAACTGCTAACCGGGGCCATGTCTGAGTCCGTATCTCCTAAAGATGGATCTATCCAGTTCCCTCCTACATGTGTGCGCAGTTCAGCTGCCAGCAAATATGCTTTTCCATGGCACAGAAGCTGCTAACGAAGATACTAAGGCAGTCCCTTTCCTCCTCTGAGTAGCTGCATTAACCCCTTCATCTCCTCAGGATGCCCAGTGAAGGACTGGGGTGAAGCTCTCAGAACGCCTTTCGGACATACCTTATGTTCCTATAACTTCAGACTGCCATTGACATGGTCCTGCTGTGTCCATGGACTCAATGATATCGAGAGACCTAGGCATCCCCTAGTATTGGTTCAGGTAGGGCCAACATACAACTGTTGAACTTGAAGGAGCTCTCTAATTCCCTCTAGGTGGCTGGAAAGCTCATTTGCAGCATAAGCCATTTCAAATGCAGGTAGTGCTGAAATGCCTTACCGGTTCCTATCCACCCGAGTGATTCACAGACACGGTCAAGGGATGTGTCAAATGGAAACACCTGCAACGTGAAGAGCAAATTGCTACCAGATGGAGCGTGCTCCTAAGGGAGGAGGAAGGCCAAGTTAAAGGATGCCCAACTAGGAGAGGAGCAATTTCTCCTGTACTCTGAGCATGGGAGGGGAGTGGCTGTAATGATGTCTGGAAAGAAGGGGAACAAAAGGTGTTGTGGTTGGATGCAAACCTCAGCTTGCATGAGAATTGTGTTTTTGTTGTGTGGGGTTTTTTGTTTTGTTTTGTTTTTAAAGGAAGGAACAGAGTTGAGGGTTTCCCCAGGATCTCCAGATCTCTGTGTGAAGTTCACACAGTTTCAGGAGCTGTGAACCTCTTGAGCGATACTTGGTGTCTGCAGGGGATTTCAAACTACCCCCTGCTGTGTAATAGGGATGGAAGAGGCCTCCAGACCAAACTAGTTTAGCACAAGCAGATGCCCCTGTATATACTAGAAACTGTGGGCCCGATTTCCCCATTGCCCTGCACCTTGTTTAGTCAGTGCAAAGTTGGCATGAAACACTGCCCTGCTGATTTGCTAGCGTTTTACGTAAGGTGCAGGGCAACAGACCAAGCCCCATGTGTGTCTATATTTTCATTCAAAACTCTCCTCTCCCCTTCTCTCTGCTCCCTTCCTCACCTGATTGAAATGCGAACCATGAACATGTGACTCTGAGTTCAAGTCTGGAACCTACATTGGTTAGTACAAGGGTTGGCAACTTTTCAGAAGTGGTGTGCCGAGTCTTCATTTATTCACTCTAATTTAAGGTTTTCCATGCCAGTAATACATTTTAATGTTTTTAGAAGGTCTCTAACGAGTGGGGTACCGCAGGGGTCTGTTTTGGGACCGGCTCTGTTCAATATCTTCATCAACGACTTAGATATTGGCATAGAAAGTACGCTTATTAAGTTTGCGGATGATACCAAACTGGGAGGGATTGCAACTGCTTTGGAGGACAGGGTCATAATTCAAAATGATCTGGACAAATTGGAGAAATGGTCTGAGTTAAACAGGATGAAGTTTAACAAAGACAAAGGCAAAGTGCTCCACTTAGGAAGAAAAAATCAGTTTCACACATACAGAATGGGAAGAGAATGTCTAGGAAGGAGTACGGCAGAAAGGGATCTAGGGGTTATAGTGGACCACAAGCTAAATATGAGTCAACAGTGTGATGCTGTTGCAAAAAAAGCAAACATGATTCTGGGATGTATTAACAGGTGTGTTGTGAGCAAGACACAAGAAGTCATTCTTCCGCTCTACTCTGGTTAGGCCTCAGCTGGAGTATTGTGTCCAGTTCTGGGCACCGCATTTTAAAAAAAGATGTGGAGAAATTGGAAAGGGTCCAGAGAAGAGAAACAAGAATGATTAAAGGTCTTGAGAACATGACCTATGAAGGAAGGCTGAAAGAATTGGGTTTGTTAAGTTTGGAAAAGAGAAGACTGAGAGGGGACATGATAGCAGTTTTCAGGTATCTAAAAGGGTGTCATAAGGAGGAGGGAGAAAACTTGTTCACCTTAGCCTCTAAGGATAGAACAAGAAGCAATGGGTTTAAACTGCAGCAAGGGAGGTCTAGGTTGGACATTAGGAAAAAGTTCCTGTCAGGGTGGTTAAACACTGGAATAAATTGCCTAGGGAGGTTGTGGAATCTCCATCTCTGGAGATATTTAAGAGTAGGTTAGATAAATGTCTATCAGGGATGGTCTAGACAGTATTTGGTCCTGCCATGTGGGCAGGGGACTGGACTCTATGACCTCTTGAGGTCCCTTCCAGTCCTAGAATCTATGAATCTGTCTATAATATATAACTAAACTTGTTGGATGTAAAGTAAATACACCTCTACCCCAATATAACGTTGTCCTCGGGAGCCAAAAAATCTTACTGCGTTATAGGTGAAACTGCGTTATATCGAACTTGCTTTGATGCGCTTGAGAGCGCAGCCCGCCACCCTGGAGTGCGGCTTTACCGCGTTATATCCGAATTCCTGTTATATTGGGTCGCATTGTAGAGGGGTAAGGTTTTTAAAATGTTTAAGAAGCTTCATTTAAAATTAAGTTAAAATGCAGAGCCCCCCCCCCCCCCCCCCCGGACCGGTGGCCAGGACCTGGGCAGTGTGAGTGCCACTGAAAATCAGCTCGCGTGCCGCCTTTGGCACCCATGCCATAGGTTGCCTACCCCTGGGTTAGTAGGTAAAACAAGTTTGCTTGGCCTCTACCCCAGGCCTAAGGCATGTTAGGGTAGCGTGGGAGGGGGATGCAGATTGATTCCACTTCCCACTCTAAAGGCGGGGGTCCCTCTGAAGATGCAGACTCCACTCTTCCAGGGGAGCCCCTGAAATTTCACTTAAGGAGGCAGACTCAGAAGGCTGGTTCTGCCGGAGAAAGCTCTTGCAGGCCTACAAATATCTTAGTAGCCAGCAGTGAATCAGGAAGAACTTTCTCTACTGGACAAGCCCAGGGAAACCGACGCTGGGATAAGTGAGATCATCTCATTATGTTTCTTGAAGGGCTGATCCAGCAAACACCTACTCATCCATGGAATCCTTTGAACTCGCACACAATGGGCCTGCACGCATAAGGATTTGCAGGCTCGGTGCTTTTGTAGTGTTGGAAGTGAGTTGGATCTGAGACTCATGACTGGGTCCAGTTGGGCTCTGACAGCAGGACTGTCACAAATGGCCACTGATCTTAAGTGCCTGACTGCACACACCTTAAGGGGTCCCCAGTCAGGGCACCCCAAATCAGAGGCACCCACAGGCAGTGGACTGATTATTATCCCCATATTGCAGATGGGGAATCCAAGGCCCAGAGAGGAAGTGACTTGACCCCAGTTCTGCAGAGGCTCAGTCCACTGTCTTTTAGCAACAACCCAATCGCAGCGTTTGCATCTTGTAAATATTACTACAGAAATCCCGCATCTATGTCCCACCCCACCCACGTTCCTGTCTGGGACTTGCCTTGTTGTACGACAGCAAAGGAGCAGAGCGCTGGGGCGAGAGGAGGGAGTTTGGACTCTCCCTCGCCCATGAAAATGGGCCAAGGTGAACACAGTTGTTCCATATGAATCTACTTGGAATCAAATGCCTTTCAGGAGAACCATTCTTTCTGAGGCATGAATGCTCATTTCCCTGCTATTGCAGGGGGACTTGGGCCTATTCTCTGCCTGTGGCACATGTCTAGGCTCCCGTGGGCTGTCATACTTTGGTCACTGGGTTTAGTGTGTAGGTGCTGGGTGGCAGAGGTGGCCTGAGAGATATATGAGGTCAAACTAGATGATTTGGTGGCCCCTTGTGGCCTTATATAGCAGTTACCAGCTCCGTGTCACGTCAGTGTGGAGAACTGGATTAGTTCTGTGGACAGAAATCTTTGGTCTCTAGTCTTGTCATGCCAGTCAGCATGCGCTTTGAGGAGCGAGAGTCTTGCAAAGGTCAGAGCCTTTTATGTTGATCATCATCCTTGTGCATGGTCCCCTGCTGTTGGAGTTGTATTTAAAGGGACTTAGGGTAGATTTAAAAAGGTATTCAGGCACCTAAAGGTGCAGAAAGATACATAGTGGGATTTTAAAAAGCACCCAACTACGTTAGTCACCTCTCGCCTATTGATGTCAATGAAAGTTAAGCACCTAACCTGCAGACTTACATTTACAAGTGTTATTTCTGTATCTGAAGAGACTTCTGCTTCAGTAAGTTTTTACCATTGCACTCTTTATTCTGATTTCTAAAAGACAAAGCTCCTCTCCATAGGCCGAGATATCCTTATATCAATTTACCAAGGCATTTCATGGTTAAAAGCTCAAGGGCCTAGCCCACAGAAAATACCTCCACCTGGCTCAACAGTTTAACCTAGGAGCCCCCTGTGTAAAACCCGTCATCTCTAAGAGCCCTTGCAGATGCACGAATGGAGTTGTGACCTATCCAAGCTGGCTGCATATTAACAAAACAGTGCAAAGTTGAGTCTACTATAGCTTCTCTCCCCTGCCGTACAAGCACCAGCATTGCTTAGCAGTTTTGCTGTATTATACAATATCTGCACAGGTGCAGTTTCAGCAGCATTTTTATGAACTCATTGCCTTCGAGGCAGTTGAGAAATTGACTTTTAATATTAAACACGAGGAAATTATTAAAAAGGGGGAAAGGGAAACCCCCTATTAAATCTCACACCTTTGATTCGTGTCATTAACTTTTCATGCTGCCTCATCGCCTTTTCTTGCCGGAGTTGCTTTTAGGCAAGATTTATGATGTGCCTGTGAAATGCTCGAAGCGTATTGTGTTTTTCCCCTCTCATGACTGACTACAATCTAGTCACCATGGACAATGATTTACATTTCATTTCCTTGCCTGAAAAGGTTATGAAAATATGCCCGTTCATGAGCTGCTGGAAGACCCTAGAGAACAGGGAAACAGTTTATTTAGATAACTCTACAGGGGAACATGGTCATAATTTCAAAAGTGCTAAGTACCCCAAACTCCAATTTAAATCACTGGGACCTGCAAGTGCTCAGCCCCTCTGGAGAAACAGACTCACCCCTGTTTAACATCTGCATGTGAATACTATGGGCCTGATTCTCTACTTGCTTGCATATGTTGTCATTTGTCTGTGCAAAGTGAGTGGGAAAAACTCCAGATTTCTGAATGGGGAGCATCTTTACTCTAGCTTTGCACAGCTGTAAGCCATGACATATGAAAGACAATGGAAAGATCAGGTCCACTGTTTCATTCACAGACTTACTCAAGGTAAGAAGTGACTGACAGGTGTGGCGCTAGCCAAGGTATTGTGCAACTGTTTTATGGTGTTGAGTCTTGGGGTGGGATTTTTCAAAAGCACTGAAGAGTCCAGGTCTTGAAAGTTAATAGGATTTAAGTGACTTGGATTTTCAAAAGCATTTAGGCTCCCAACTTTTTATCTTAACAGGGCACAGGAGTGTCATTAAAACCCAATGCTGCTTGTTCAGACAGTAGCCATAACAGGTCCATTTTAGGTATTCCCATCTCTGCAGTGAAGAGTGGCATTCTTAAATGTAAATTCTCTGGTCCAAATATCTTTTCTGTACACAGTGATTAAATATGTACTGAGGGGAATCTGTTCAGCTGTAGTTCTACTTGGAAAAGGGGCATGTGAACACCCTTCTAGAAGTAACTCTGGAAAGGCAGAGGAACCCAGAGGGGTTAACACATGTGCGAGAAAGAACTGCATCCACATTTGTCGCCCTATTCGTTGCCATTTCTGCATCAGTATGGCACATGGCTTGTATGGACGAGAGAGGGACTGGAACTGCACCCTCCTTTCCCACTATAATCCAATCACCATGAGCCAGCACCACAACACTGATTCTAGAGTGTTTGCTGACTCCTTGTATACAAACATCAATGTGAGACTCCTACCTCACTTGGAAGGGATGTAGGTAAAAGTGGCACCTTCTGAATTGACAGATCTGCTCTAGATATGTATTTAGGGTCATATGTGGCAAACTGACTGGCTAGAATCAATTTCTATGGCTTTTACTCATGGTAGACCTGCAGACCCAATGACATATGGGAGAATGAGCTCCATTTTGTTCTTGCCAATACATCTTTGGCAGATCTGTTCAAAGCCCAAGCGCAGGATCTTTCCTGCTGTACACCAAGTGCAGTTGGGAGAGTTATTTGTATCAGGCTGGGAGTTTGTGCAATGTATTTACTGAATGTGTCAAAATAATATACATCTGAATAAAACCTGGCGAGACTAAGGGGAAGGCTCTCCTGGGAGACCATGTAGGGTTATTTAATGGTTTGTATTAATCCAGCTGCCACTCAGACAAAACACAAAACAAACCCTTCAACCACTGCACAATTGCTTTCTTTTTCAGTAAAAATTTAAATTGCCTCAGCAACTCTAGGTGTCCACTATCAATGTGGAAAGAATCTCTTCCCCTGTCTGAACACCTAGAGGAGCTGAAGAAATTTAAATTCTTACTGTAAAAAGAAAGCACTTGTGAAATGGTTGAAGGGGTGTGTGTGTGTGTGTGTCCGTCTCTCTCTCGCAGCTGGACCAAGCAAGGTTACATTGATGCTAGTGCTCACACCCTCAAGGTCTTTATCAACCCTTGCTACAGAAGCACCTACCCAAGAGATGTACAATGTGCACGTTAAAAAAAAAAAAAAAAAAAAAAAAAAAAAGCTCATGTGGTGAATTGAGGCAAGCCACTGACCAACAAGCACTTCATTTTTTTTTTTTTTTTTTTGCACCAAAGGCCATGAGAAGGGTTTGGAGAAAATGTAAAAGTTACACAGAGATGATGGCCCAGTGGTTAGGGCACTAGCTGTGGGCCTGAGAGATCCAGGTCCCTGCTCTGCGATGGACTTCCTGTGACAACCTGGGCAAGCCACTTGGCATCTCTGCCTCAGTTCCCCCACCTCTAAAATGGGAATAAAAAAACCCCACTACCCGCCCTCCTGGGAGCTGAGCACATACACCCATTTAAGATTGTGAGGTTCTCCGAAACTATGGGTAATGAGGACCACAAAAGTATTCTAGCTAGAGAGATCCTTAGATGGAAGATGGGCAGCTCTCTCAGCCAGAACAGGCTGAGTTGTGACACTTGTCCAGTTATCAGCTTGTGTAATGACAAACATTAACTAGATATTAAAAAACCATAAAATTTTATTTAATTCCCAGCAGCCAGAGGCAGATAATCCATGTCTCACCAAATACAGCTCTATTGCCTTCTCTTGCTGTGCCTGTTTAAGGACTCTTCCAATCAGTCCTATCTGTAAGAATTTGCCTTGTGTTTAGGCAGGAAGGTAAAGTTTGTAGGTACAGGCCCCAAAAGCATCTCACTGCAACAAAACAGATTTGTATTCAAATACATTCAGATTCTGACAATACCTCAAACTAACACACAGTCATGCAACATACGCTCTGTGGTAGGCTAGGCTCTCTTTGCAGTAGGAACTAGGGGGTAGATTTTCAATTTAGATACCTAACTCCCACAGACTTTCAGGTGCCTTATTCTCAAAAAGTTGAATTTGTGTCTTGAAACTCCCCATCCCACCTCTCCTGCTTACGCTGAGCTCGAGACACAGTTGGTGCTCATATGTTAACGACCCAGATTCCCTCAGTTGGTGTATCATGACATAGCTGGTGTAGATCTGTGTAGCTCCATTGACTTCAATGGAGTTGAGGATCTGTCCCATCAATACTACAGAACTCTAATATATCTAAGTACTAAAAGTTCACATTAAGGAATATTATGGTTTGTTGTCTTGTATATAAAATGTTTACAACCAAAATTCCCAAGAAACCAATGTTTTATTAATGCAGTATCATAATTTTCCACAAGACAAGACATGTAGGCAGTGAAATCCAGTAGAGTGAGCAACTATGTACCAACAGCTATAGAACCTTTGGCATGAACATAAAGCTATCTGAATGCAGAGCAGACACTGTATACATTATAACCACACTTCTGGAAGCAGGCTAGTACTTACCTTCTTTTTTTTACCTTGAAGGTGACAAATATATTTTATTAAAGTGCAAAGAGACTTTATATTTTAAGTTTTAAACGTTTTCATGCTTTCAGTGAGCAGTATAGAACAAAGGAGCTAACTCGATACTGAAGTTGCAAGGCTCTGCTTGGAAAATGGCATTTACAAAACCTGGCTGAAATGTACCGTTCTAGTAACTTGGTTGTAGGCAGCTGTTTCCAATACTAACAAAATGGACAAGGATTAGCTACTCCCCCCTCCCCCCAAAAAAGGACAAGGCTGCTGCCATGAAGCAAAAATGGAACTTTTCTGTTTCCGCGGGATGGGACACAGCAGCTGGCTACACTCTCAATGCCATTTCAGTTGGGGCTGAAAGTCTGCAGAGTCACTTTTCAAGCAGTGGCTGTAGACTTTTGGATGCAAGAAAAAAAAAAAAAAAAGGCTCCTGAAGTCTAATTCTGAATTCATTCTGAAAGCCTGCAGTGGATTGGAGAGGGGAAAGTCCAGCAACTCCCCAAGCTGTGGAATTACCTAGACTGGAAGCTCTTTGGGGCAGGGGCGGTCTTTTTGTTCTGTTTTGTACAGCACCTAGCACATGACTGGGGTTCCTACGCGCTACTGCAAGACAGATAATATACTGGGTACTGTGCAGTCAGTAAACTTGAAAAAAAATCACATTAATTTTCCTCCTTGGTAACAGCCTTCAAATCATGGTGTGGGAAGCACACTAAGTGTCAATTCCTCTAGGTTTATATTAGCATCTCAGATACGACTTCTCTCAGTATAGGCATCTGTGGGCACGTACAAACAAGGAGAGAGTAATATGGCAATACAAGGCTTAACTGAAAACCTCCTGAAGTGAAGGTATTGCACCATTCTAGTCAGTCTCTTACTGTCACTTACTGTGTTGGGGAAGTAGACCACGATCCTAACCAACCCTACAGAATTCTCATATTGAGTTGGGAGGTGGGGAGAGAAGGCAGGATAAAATATGAAGTTCCCATGATCTTTCCATGCCAGTATGATTGTGCATCATCTGGTATTTGAATATTAGGTTGCAGGATGAAATCACTATGACCAACTGTCTATTTTATGACAGCTGTTAGTCATTTACCTTATTTTAATCCAGTCGTCCACGTTTTGACTTGCCATTAAGGTCTCCAGATAGTCTCTTCCCATGTAGTAAGGAGGCCGCTCATTGATTTTCTGAGGAAGGTACTCCAATAAGCCAGCTGGAATATACCTCACAATGCAAATACATATATTAAATGTCACTGAATTTTATTATTCTACAGTAGAGGCAGAGACCCAACAAGAAAAAGGTTTCTACCAAAGATGTTTGTGAAAGCAAGTTACCTGCACAAAAATGACAGCCATTCCAGCATGAACTTCCTGGTTTTCTCCACCCCTTGGGTATCCGAACCCCAGTGTTCAAGGCCATAATTGGTGAAGTCTTTGAGAATATCAAATCTTTCATTGGAAGAGATGTCCCAGTGTCGTTGTTCTTTAACTTCAGTGAAAATCCAAGGTTTGATCAATGCCCCTCTGTGGTCAGACAAGATTGGATCAGAAAGGAAAATGCTTGTAACCAAAGACAGGGCTTTCCAGCTATAAAACTGAAGTTTAGCTACAGACTTGTATATGTGAGACATGGGATGACTCCAGCCAGACAGCATTTGTGTTACTGAGTTACCTCCCCGTGGGCACAGGAAGACTGCATTTCATTTTCGAGTTAAAGCCTCCTACAAACACAGCTCTGACAGGAGGATCTGACCACTAACAAGACAATCCAGCCTTTTCAGGGAATCTGCTGGTTTTCACTTTGACCTTTTTGGGCTCAATTCTGTACTCCTATATGATCAACTCCCATTGATTTTCCTGGACAATGCACCCCGGCAAGTGAGAATAACTGAGCCCCAACGATTGTTTTTCTTCCCCATGTGCCCTATTTATTTATACTCCAGGAGCCTGCCTAGAGCCAAGACAGAACATGAAGTAATCCTGTACCAGCATCTATTTAACCTCAGGGATAACAGGAGGTGTGGGAAATTGACTAATAAATATTACACACCTGAGGGATGAAAGGCATTAGGAAGTCTGTTTCTAAATTACTTAAGCCTTAGAAAATTCCACCCAGAGAGGTTGTGACTGAGCTAATGTCACACAGGAAGCAGATGCAAGAGAACTAGATCAAGGTTTTATTCCCTACTCAGGTCTGTTCTTTAACCACAAGAGCCCATAGAAGTGAGAGTCAGGGCAGAGCAAACATAAGGTTAATCAGCAGGATTACTCTAAGGCTGGGATCTGAGAAGTGAAATTGGAAGTAGTTTCTGGAAGGGGGAACAGGGTCAATTCTCCAACAGATAAGATAGGCCAAATTGATCAGGGATTAGACAAAATGGTCCCCAGACCTCCAAATCACTTGTGCTGTGCTGTCCAATGTCAGAACCAGTTTAATCTTCATTACAATATCAGAAAGGGAGATCATCAAGGCTGGAGCTTTGGATCTAAAGAGACTTGCGTTTTTTCAACCTGCTAGCTGATTAAGAGTTATGCCAACCCTATGAGCAGCAGCTTCTATCCCCAAGATTAAACAGGAGTGTCACCCAAATCATGTGCTCAAGAGCCTGGTTTGACTGCGAATCATTTGCAATACCATGCACTTCTGCTTACAGCTCTCTGTAAGCTGATGGTGCCCCCTTTAAAGGCTACACCAGAAGTAGCAAATAGTGCTGTAGCTTTCAACTCCCATGGGAGTCCTCTTATACCAAATACACTGTAACAAACCTCCAAGAACAGCCTTGCCAAGGAGGAAACCCTTGTTATCGTGTTTTTTTTTTTTTTTTTTAAACCTACATGCCTCCAGCTTCGATCCAGGACACCACACGATCCATTGTCTACAGCCAAGCTCTAAGATATAACCGCATTTGCTCCAATCCCTCAGACAGAGACAAGCACCTACAAGATCTCTATCAAGCATTCTTAAAACTACACTACCCACCTGCTGGAGTGAAAAAACAGATTGACGGAGCCAGACGAGTACCCAGAAGTCACCTCCTACAAGACAGGCCCAACAAAGAAAATAACAGAACACCACTAGCTGTCACCTTCAGACCCCAACTAAAACTTCTCCAGCGCATCATCAAAGATCTACAACCTATCCTGAAAGATGATCCCTCACTCTCACAGATCTTGGGAGACAGACCTGTCCTCGCTTACAGACAGCCCCCCAACCTAAAGCAAATACTCACCAGCAACCACACACCATTGAACAAAAACACTGACCCAGGAACCTATCCTTGTAACAAAGCCTGATGCCAACTCTGTCCACATATCTATTCAAGTGACATCATCATAGGACCTAATCACATCAGCCATATCATCAGGGGCTCGTTCACCTGCACCTCTACCCATGTAATATATGCCATCATGTGCCAGCAGTACCCCTCTGCCATGTACATTGGCCAAACCAGACAGTCTTTACACAAAAGAAATAATGGACACAAATCTGACATCAGGAATCATAATACTCAAAAACCAGTGGGAGAACACTTTAACCTGTCTGGCCATTCAATGACAGACCTGCGGGTGGCTATTTTACAACAGAAAAACTTCAAAAACAGACTCCAACGAGAGACTGCTGAGCTGGAATTGATATGCAAACTAGATACAATCAACTTAGACTTGAATAAGGACTGGGAACGGCTGAGCCATTACAAACATTGAATCTATCTCCCCTTGTAAGTATTCTCACCCTTCTTATCAAACTGTCTGTACTGGGCTATCTTGATTATCACTTCAAAAGTTTTTTTCTTACTTAATTGGCCTCTCAGAGTTGGTAAGAGTGTGAGTGTGTGTGTGTGTGTGTTCAATATATGTTCCATTCTATATGCATCCGAAGAAGTGGGCTGTAGCCCACGAAAGCTTATGCTCTCATAAATTTGTTAGTCTCTAAGGTGCCACAAGGACTCCTGTTCTTTTTGCGGATACAGACTAACATGGCTGCTACTCTGAAAAAAGTAAATAGGAAAGGCAGCCACTTACCTTGCAATCATAATCCCTGAAACTCCAGTCTGCATGGCTCGATTAGCATCTTCGTAGGACAAGATATCTCCATTTCCTGTGTTGGAGAGGAGAGAACCCAGGAGGTCAGAGTGGCGCACAAGATCAGGTCAAAATGAAATGGCACAGGATGAAACTCAAAAGTGCCCTTATACTCTGAAAAGTGACCCTGTAAAATGGCATTGGGGGCTTTATGTTTATTCTCTCACAGGTACTACAGATTAAATTTATTCTTTTTACAAAAGGATTTTTTCTAACTGCCAATCTTGAAAATTCAACCTGGGACCTGAGGGTCACGACAGGGTTTTTGCCTTGTGTGTCACTGCCCAACAATTCAGAGATGCCAAGCTTCCTTTGAAACATTTAGATCGTTTATTTAAAAAAAAAAAAAAATTAGGGAGGTTTCTTGGACCTCTCTCCCCACCGATCTCCCTGCAGAAAACAGGACCTCCCCCTCCCCCAGAGAAGCCAGGAACAGTTCCTCCTCTCCTCGCTATCTATGGCCAAGGGGAGGGCAAGGACCCTCTAGTCCCCACCCTCAAACAGGGAGAAGGGGAGGATCAACCCTAGGAAAGCTGCCCTCCTAGGGCCCTTAATTACCTTGGCAGTGCTGGGCCTGAACCTCCTTCCTGGATGATTCTTCTCCTTCCTCTGGTACGTTCCCTCTTTTCTGCCATTGCCTCCTTCTGCCCCTCTGGCTTCTCTTCCTCCACAGACTGAGCAGTGAGGGTCTGAGAGGAGGCAAGCCGCAGTGATTGTTAGTAGGGCTTGGGGCACTGGATTCACTGCCCAAGCCACAGGCTGTGTTGCGCTTTGACTGCCCCGCATGAATCCTGCGGACTAGCTCCAGATACCTAGAGCATGTTAACACAGTCCAGCAAGGTCTGCATGTAAAAGTGTAGTACACAACCTGTGGCTGGCGCGGTGAATCCAGCAGCGCCCTAAGCCATGCAAAATCACTATGACTCACCTCCTATCGGACCCTCACTGCACAGTCTTCGAGTGAGGGGGTGGAGAAGAACGCCCTTCACAGCTGCAGCGCAATTTGTTGTGTTTCTCAGACCCGAGTGGTGGTGACTGACATGCACACACCTATTTTTGTGTGTGTATATAATATTTTACAGGTCAAGTTCTATCGTCAGTAACTTTCAAATTCTGCTCTGTTACACCTGTGCAACCGTATTATCTTGCCCTGGGGTTTCAGAAGCATGAGGATAGAACTGTGTTAGACAATAATTCAACTGACGATTCATGAACAGGAATGAACTACAGCTCACCCCGCCCAAGCCCTCATGGCTCCACAACGCTAACAGGAGATTAATGGTAGATGAGACTTGGAATACACAAGGGGACTGTGGGGGAGATTCATCTGTCAGTTCATTGACCTGAATGGAGTTATACTACAGTCGAACTGTTGGGTAATTTTTCAGACCAAAACTGCATTTTAAGCTAAGTGGCCAACCACTACTGGTGACAGCCGATCTATCACCTCTCTGACATCACTTTAGGGACTTGTCATTAGTTCTCTCTCTGCTTCACTCTTCCCTGCCAAGACTGAATGTGCTCAGGTCTCAACTTTCCCTCAAACAAATAATGAAGACCATCTCACTGAAGGAGATGCAAGTTTGGGGGAAGACAGATTTTATGTTAATTGGACCAGTAATATTTTAACCATACACAGATCACATTTCAGAAAAACAAACTGGTTTAAAATAACCAAATCATTAAAAAGTTAAAAAAATAAAATCAGCCGAGAGAAACATACCAAACAGAGGCATTGGGCTGGCTAATTTAGCACACTCTGCTATGTACTCCCAGTCTGCAACCTTTGTGTAACGCTGTTCTCTAGATCGGCCATGAAGCTAACAGAAAGAAGAGTTACAATTAGTACCTCACCAAGTAATCTAAAGCAGCTAGGTCGAGATACTACAAGAAAGGCAACAAGTTCAAAATGGATAAGAGTGAAACGCTTTGATAGCACAGAAGCTAAGCATTCGGCAGAGGTCAGTGCTGCAGTGAACAGTAGGGGAACTGGTTAGCAGAATTCAAAAAGACATCATGAACAAACATAACATTGTCAGTGCTTGCAAGCTAGAGCAAGAAGCCAGAGGGATTATCAATGTGGACCGAGACCAAGGTGGTATTAATGATAATGTGTCCTCACTGTAGTATCTCCTCCCCTCACAATACAACTTTACACAGATGTCTGGGTTCATGCCTCTATCCTGATGCATCAGGCACAGGCCACTACCAAAAAGGATGATTGGACTAGATGCACTTAAATGATAGACAGACAGACAAAGCATCATGGACTCTGGCCAAATTCCTGACATCAAACACAGGCAGGGGCCCATACCGTGACCATGGAAGCTCCCCACCTCCGGATGTTGGGGATTACTTTATGAGCCAGGTTGACTTTTTCTTGCACACCAGTCCTTATCTTCACTGTCAGAGGAACATCCAGTACCTGCACAAAGGGAGGAGTGAAGCTAAACCAGACAAAAGAGCTCTGTTTGGAAGCTCGTTCTTCTCGGCCAGGGGATGCCTGGTACTCACCGAATTCATTCCTCTGACTATCTGTTCAAACTTGTTGGAACGGTTCATTAAGGCACATCCACCCCCCTATGGGATAAAACAGGCACAGTCAGAGATCCTTGTGTTTTCACCGAACCCAAGAGCCTTGCTGAAATTAACCAGACAGCTGCTTTTCATTTGTATAAACTAGAGAAGATTTGCACTTCCATCTTGAAGTGCAGTCAAGATTGACAGTGCAACTACATGCCGTAGCTTTGGGGGACTATACTGTATAGGGTGACCAGACGTCCCGATATTATCGGGACAGTCCCGATTTTAGGGGACTTGTCCCGCGTCCCGACCTTACACTGGTCGGGATGTCTGGTCACCCTATATGAGGGAGACAGCGGCAAGCAGGCGCTGCCGGCGCCACTCACCTTCCCTCCCTGGGCCCTGGGGCAGCGCGCAGCCGAGCTCCCGGCGCGGCGGAGCCAGCCCACGGGGCCCGCCGCCTGGCCGGCACGAGCCTGCAGAGCACAGCCCTGCCCCTGCCCTGGCACACACAGAGGCAGCGAGGAGGTCTCGCTCCGCTGTGTGCTGCAGCGGGGCGGGGCCTGTAGACTCCGGCAGCGGTTGCAGGGCAGAGAGCCCCCCCCATCCCCTCGACCCGACCCTAGGAAAGGGCCAGAGGGACTGGGAGGGACCTGCCTGCTTCCTGGGAGCCACTCCAGGTAAGCACTGCTGGGCTCACCTGGCCCCCTGGCAGGTCCCTCTGGGGGAGGGCTCCCCTCAGACTCACTGCCCTGAGCCCCTACCCTGACCCTGTTCCCTCAGCCTCCCCCACAGTGTCCCCCCCGTACCCCCCACCCTCAATCCACTGCCCTCAGTCCCCGACCCTGTTCTCTCTGCCTCCCCTGCAGTGTCCCCTCTGTGCCCCCCACTCTCAATCCACTGCCCTCAGCCCCCACCCTGACCCTGTTCCCTCAGCCTCCCCCGCAGTCTCCCCTGTACCTCCCACCCCGAACCCACTGCCCTCAGTCCCTGCCCCACCCCAAATCTCTTCTTCAGCCTCTCCCGTCATCCCACTCCATCACTCCCCCTGCTGTCCCACCCCCTCAACTTCCCCCCCATTCCAGTCCTGCTCCCCTCTCATCTCCTCCAGCCCCTGTCCCTCTCCCAAATCCCCCAACCCTCCCCAGCCCAGCCCCATTGTCTCCCCCGCCCTACATAGCTCTCTACCCTGTCCCATTCATGCTCCCCTCAGCCCCTACCCTGCTCCCTCCATCCCAGTCCTGTCCCATCCCCTTCAGCCCCCCTGACTCCCCCAGTCCCAGTCCTGTCCCCCCTCAGTTCCTCCACCCTGCTTCCCCTGGTCCATCCCCACACACCCACCGACTTCCTCGACCTCCCTCTCCCCAATCCCACTCAGGACATGCAGGAAAAAGAAGCAATGGGCTTAAATTGTAGCAAGGGAGATTTAGGTTAGACATTAGGAAAAACTTCCTAACTGTAAAGGTAGTTAAGCACTGGACAAGTTACCTAGAGAGGTTATGGAATAGCAGTCATTGGAGTTTTTTTAAGAGGTTAGACAAACACCTGTCAAGGATGGTCTAGTGTTGTTATTATTCACTCCTGCCTCAGTGCAGGGGTTGACTAGATGACCTGTTGATGTCCCTTCCAGTCCTACATTTCTGTGATTCACACTGAATAGCCTTGTGCCACTGTTTAGTAGTAGTGGCACACAAGTTCTCTGACATGCAGGTTTATAAAATTGTAGTTAATATACAGTTTAGAGCATAGCAGTTTTAAAGCTCTGCATGTTCAGACCAACCGAGCTGAAAATTGTGATCTATAGTATTCAAAACTATTAAGATGTGGACTGAAATAAATAAAATCAGCATGAATTGCTCAACAATATCAATGGAATCAGCATTGCGCTGCTATATATTGTAAAACATTACAGTGAAATCTTGCAAGTATTACATAGCACGCCGCCTTGCCCAAATGGTAACTAAGCATAACATCTTCCTGTTTCAACATTCTTAACTTGTATCCCATAGCTCCTAAAAGTTTTTTTTTCCAAACACTGAATACTGCTAAGTTATGAGTTTTAACAGGTTTTTTTTTTTAAACCACAGCACTGAATGTTATTCTAAAATTG
Organism: Trachemys scripta elegans; assembly: GCF_013100865.1. Classification (NCBI taxonomy): domain Eukaryota; kingdom Metazoa; phylum Chordata; order Testudines; family Emydidae; genus Trachemys; species Trachemys scripta. The sequence goes on along the minus strand of NC_048319.1, from coordinate 9,213,492 downwards.
TTTTCCAAATATTCTTAAACTCCCAGTTTATCCCCCACTGATGTTCATTGTGAAAAATATTGCAGGTCTAATAATAATATTTGGCACTTTTGTAATTCACTGTCCAACCTGTGTTTTGTGCCCTCCTCTGGTGGATTTTTAGAGGATAACTGTATAGCTACCAGCTAAGGGAGTTATATCTTGAACTCAAGTAGTAGAAGCTCATGCTTCTAAGTCTGGATGACTTGGGTTCAATCTTTGGTGACTAGCTATGATGGAGGTTGTGACAACCTACTGCCTCTGCCATCACTTACTCCATTAGCTCAAGTGGCAGAAGTCTGTGCAGTGGATCTAAAGGTTCATCAGCAGGGTTGGAGCCATGCGAGTTTCACAATGATTCCACATGCCAGAATTTCTGGGGCAGTTCAGTTTTGATTTTTACAAAAAAATCTGGGGAAATGCATACAGAAATAGGGTGACCAGATGCCTAAATATCGGAATCTCAAGCAGGAGTAGAGAGGTTATTTTATCTCTGTATTTGGCACTGGTGCAACCACTGCTGGAATACTGTGTCCAGTTCTGGTGTGCACAATTTAAGAAGGATATTGATAAATTGGAGAGTGTTCAGAGAAGAGTCACAAGACTGATTAAAGGATTATAAAACATGCCTTATAGTGATGGACTCAAGGACCTCAATCTATTTAGCTTAACAAAAAGAAGGTTAAGAAGTGACTTGGTTATAGACTAAGTATCTACATGGGGAACAAATAGTTAATAATGGGCACTGCAGTCTACCAGAGAAAGGTAGAGCATGAGCCAACAGTTGGAAGTTGCAGCTAGACAAATTCAGACTGGATATAAGGCATACCTTTTCAATGGTAAGAGTAATTAACAATATACTAAGGGTTATGGTGTTTTTCTAAAAGCTATCCTCTAGGAATTATTTTGGGAAAGTTCTATGTCTGTGGTATACAGGCGGTGAGACCAGGTGATCACCAGATCCCTTCTGGCTTTATAATCTCAGAACTAGGTACATCAATTCACATACAAAATTCTCATTGAATTCAATAGGTGTCCTTGCCCTGTGGCTTGTTGTGCGGGCTGCAGCAGGGGCCGTACAACCCCTCTCGCAGCTTCCTAGGGCCCCCTCTCATGGCTCTGTGCACCCGTGTCTGTCATTGTCGTCCTCTCCCCGCCCCCTGCCCCGCTCACCCAATGTGTCCTGATATTTCACTCTTGTGATCTGGTCACCCTAATATTGTATAGGAATGGTTTATGTATTACTGTGGGCTGGGGATTGTATGTAGCTCGGGGTGGGAGCATTACCAGTTCCTCCAGGAACTAAAAACAGTGGTGGATAATTAAGGCGAAATTAAAACCACCCCAGAAAGGTTGGACTATCCCTGCAAGCAGCTCACACATACTGGCTCAAACTGGATTTTCCAGAGACCAACAGACAAAGAAAGGGCTTTTGGTCTAAAAAGGCTGAGTTTAAACTGACACAGGGCTTTCTTTTTGATTCAGCAAATGGACAGGACCTTCTGTCCACAGGGGATCCCCAGCCTTGTGGAAGGGTTAGAAACACTTTGCCATGCCCCAAGAGTCTTGTGGTGGCTGACCTCTGGTAAGCCTTTTAAGATGCGGATAGGGACTTATTGTTTTTTATGTGTTTTCTCTGTAATGCTTTTGCCCTAAGAATAAATGTATTTTGCTCTGTAAAGGTTGGCTGCTTTGACAACTGGCTGATAACTGGTATACACTGTGGAAACACCTGGAGAAAGGCTAATCACAGGTGCTGGACCCCAGCCAGACCTGCTGGGGAAATCCCAGTGAAGTGCAGAGGGACTGCAAGCCTAAACACCCATCTGGAGGAAAAGAGACACAGGTCTCCACATGAGAAAGGTGACAGTTAGGAAGCCTGAAACCTTTAAGTGGAAGTCCTGGAGGAAGACTGGCGTGGAGGGGTGTCAAAGGTGCAGTTAACCCTGGAACTGTGACAATGATCAGAAAGGCCACTCTGCAAACTGCACCTCTCTCTTCAACCGATCTGCCCCTGGTGTAAAATTTAGGGTTGTGGCTGCTGAGGTCATTGACAAAATAAGCTCTCACTAGTGTGTTAGGCCTGCAGAGCATGAGCTGTATTCTGGCCTGGCTTGCACACCCGCAACAGAACTAACTTGTGTTAACAATTAACACAAGTTATTGGGCTCCCTACAAGAGTAACTGGTTGAAATTCCATGGCCTGTGCAGTATAGGAGGGCAGATTAAATGATCTAACGGTCTCTTCTGGCCTTATTTTCTATGACCTAGGTTCCAGTTGAAGAAGATTTGTTGCTGAGATGCTGCAGGATTCAGAATAAACCCAAGATTGACTTTCAGATCCCAGGCTGAGTTTGCAGAGCTGACAGTTAGAAAAGCCATCTTATTATTTGTAAGATGAACACATTTGCTATGAAGTCATTGAAACAAGCCTTGGAATAGAGAAGGTTACTCAGTGTGTAGAAATAACGGTCCTTAGACTGAACAGACAGTGGTGACATTTAAGTTGTGTTGTGAACAGACAAGGGATTGGGAGGAAAAGCAAAGGAACGACACCTGCTCAGAGAAAGGATGGAGGATATTGTTAAATGTTACCTTCTTATACACCAGATCTATTGGGCACCCAACGTTGATGTCTACAAAATCCATCTCAATGGTCTGGTTCAGAAGCTCTGCACATCTGGTCATAGTGTCTGGAAATGCTCCCTCCAGCTGAAAGGGAAAACAGGACAGATTCACCAAAATGAGCTGAACTCTCCAAAAGAAATGCCCGAGTCTCAGCTTAAAGACACAAGGGCAGTTCACGCACAGGGAAAGTTACTCCCTGCAGATGCCCAGTGGACGATGTTTCCCCAAGTAAGAAATACATGAGTTGTTCCTGGATTCCCTCATGGCTGAAGTGATGATACTGGACCTGCACTCCAAAGAGATCTTCTGTGTAGTGTCGCTTCAAGAGAGCCCATTCAGATGACTGGCCTTGGAGCAAGTTTGTGCACACAGCCATTTCTCCACAGGTGACATCCGCTCCAAAACGCTTGCATATTCTCCGGAAAGGGAGGTTACCACACTGAAACCCAGAGCAACAGGAGAGAGTTGGCAAAAGTTTTGACCTGCACCACTCACGTGAGGAACTTGTCCCATCAAAGTGGGTTTACAGCAAATTTTCACAAGTGGGAAAAAAACAAATTCTGTTAGAACTATTCGACCTACCGTTGTTAAGGGAGCCAGGTAGAGTTTGCCTTGGATAGCCAACTGGAAAAACAAAGACCAGAAAGGCATATTAGAAGAGCTAAAATAGTGAAGGCCAAGTGGGGAATTTCAGTTATACACACCCTGGGAGTTTGGCTTTTACAGAATTCATCACATTTCCTTTTAGTTTCCATGAAAACAGTATGTTTTTAAATTAAGCATTCCTCTGCAGCATTTGAACCCCCACACTGCAGCACTGCGCTAGGGCAGGAGGACTAGAAAATTAAACTGACTCATCTATTGCATTGCCCAGCTGAGTGAAGTGAAAAAGAGCTTCAGAAATGGGGAAAACAACATTTTAGTAATAGCAGGTGGTACGAGAAAGAGAGAAGGGAACTAGTTTTTCTGAAAAGCAATGATTTTTTTCTTAGCCTGACAGCCTTTCTGGGTACATTTCCTCTTAAACATCCTGAGGCATTTGCCAGGTGAGTTCAGATCAGGCAGAGCTGGCAACACCTACAGCTAGGTGGGTTTCACATGAGCAAGACAAAAATGTTTTTCTGAACAGCGGACCTGAAAAGCATTTATTACAAAATGACAACATCACAACCTTCAAAGATCCAAATCATTAACTAACCATGTTTGAGAACAAAACTTGGGGGAAGCGGGTAAAGGAATTTTGGATAAGCAGGAGAGCAACTTATGATGCACGCTGCAGCACATGGGGGTGGCAGCCATTTTCTGACTTTCAGGCTAGATAATTGGGGTTACTCGGTTTATAAAGAGAGAATCACTGAAATACATTTTAAACTAAAGCTCAGACCAGAGCCCTTGGAGTTCTCTAATCACAGCAGACAGCATCCTTAGATAGCTGTGTACGGAGGCCTCTCCCCTCACTAGGGGTCTGAGATACCAACCTCCACTGCAGTATGACCCCACCTTTTTCTTGTTTAAATGCAGAACCAGAAAGACTTCTCCTCCACCCAAGAACTAAGGGCATGTGCACGAGGAATACTTCACCAGTACCTCAACTACACTCACCTCAGCCAAGACTGCCAGTCACCCTGACTGAGGCTTTTCAAATGCAGCTTTAAAACTACCTGATTGTTGCCCAGTACCACATGCACCCACAGAATAGGACCCCATCCTCAGCTTTAGCACTTACTCTTTTTTTCTCACACAGCCGCAGTTTTATAACATCTTCATCGGTCACCGGGCCTATTGTTTTGAGAGTGGAATCCTTTGATGCATCCGCTAGGCAGGAACTCTGCAGGACCATTGATTCAGGAGGTTCTCCCTTCTCTGACACTGCGAGACATTCTGGTGCCTCCTCTCCAGGAGGTAGGACATCCACGCCCTCGGCATTCCCTTTGGATGCTGTGCAGTTTATCCCTTTCTCCCCCATTGAGTTGCCTGCTGCCTTGTTTCCCGCATTGCCTGTGCTGCTGGGCTTGCCCAAGTGACGAAGGTACTCACTGGATTTGTCAAAGCAAACTTTTTTCTTGCGCAGTCGCTGCTGGAGCTCTTTGCTGAGGCTGTTTCTCACCAGTGGTTTCCCTTCCCACTGCTTTACAAGGTCCTCATTAATGATGTTCCTGTAGTCCTCCCCCAGGTGCGCCCTAGCAAAGCGGCATGTGACTCCATAAATGCACTTTCCGAAGGTCTTGAAGAGCACGCAGCTATCCCCGAGGTCTGAGGGCTTTGCAGCCATGTACTCCCCAACATCATGCAGGAAGCGGCACTGTGAGCCAAAGTAGCACTTCTCTGCACATTCCTTCAACGACAAAACACACTTTCAATGTAAAACCATCACCCACCTTTCTGTGTAAATGGGCTCATTTTTACTGTGTGTGTGTCAGCTTTGTTTCCAGGAGGAGTTCCATGGTCTTCAGTTACACACACTCTGACCATTCCTGATCGCTTGTCTAGTTTAGAGAAACTAGCATCCGTGTAAAACATCAATGCAACTTCACCAATGCAAGCTCCTAATGTAGACACACTCAACCAGTGCAAAATGGGGCTTGCACTCATACATCTTACCCGTGACTTATGGGGATATGTTGCACTAGTGCATATTCCATATTACCCTCTTGCAGTACATCTACTCTGGGGGGTGCAGGAGTTGTGCCAGCACAAAAACTACCAGACTAGACAGGGCCTAAATAAAAAGTGCAAGCTCTCTGAGGCTTTATAGCTGAATTACCCCCTCCCGAGAATAAATAACATCCATTCCATAGGTACGTAGATGGCTCATTCATGACATATTATTAGGAATCCAAATGCATGCTAGGTGTTTTACAGCTAAAGATATTCTTATCTAAAGAACCCTGAAGTTGCCAACCATAGCAGGCCAGCCACTTACCTGGATTACTGATTGGCACAGCCTGTCCTTTTCATAGTGATTTGGCTTCATACATGGCCGACTCTTATTCTGGCCTCTGGCTCTCTTCCGTTCCTGGGGTTTCTTCTCCTCCTCTTTTACAACTTCCTCTTGGCTTCCTTGCTTCCTAACTTGATCACCACCATCTAGCTTCATCTGTTTTGCTGGAGGCTCTGTCTGGTCATTGCTACTAGGATCTTCCTCCCCGACATCATCTTGATTGTTTTCCTGATTCCTGGATTCCCTTTCTGCTTTGAGATAAGCATGGAACTGGTCTTTCGAGGTGAGATACCTACAGCGCAAGAGAGTGCTCTCATTAAACTTCTGACTGATCATTTGACATGTGCTACATTAGACAGCAAAGTTTACTGATGAGAGAACAGGCAGATTGAAAGAAGCATATTCTACACAAAGGAAATTAAAACCAGCATTAACTTTTCTGACCACAGGGATGCCACAAAGCAAAACGTGAAGTAGGATCATTCTTGAGCTAGTCTTTTCGTCTGCTCCACAGACATTGGACTTACAGGGTTATTGAAAACCAAGTTAGGCCCCCAGTTCTCCACTACACTGAGGCTATGACAAGACACAGTGGGCAGTTAGAGGGGTCCTACTCTAACTTGCACTGCGGATGCCAGATGATCCAGCAGAAGGTCAGGTACAACAGAGCTCAGGTCCCCCTTCCACTGTATTCTTCCCCTTATACCAGAATAGGGGGATAGCTGGCAAAGGAAATAGATCCACTGGGAATCCCCAACTGTGCAAAAATAGGGCGGTTTATAGCTTGCCTCATGTTCAGTGGGGACATGGAATCTGTGGACACAACAGCTCCCAAACCACTTGGATTAAGGCAGTGGGATGTAGGCTGTAGCATGTATACTGCCTCTCTGCATTAAAGATGTACAGTGTATTCCACATCTCCACAGTAGATCTTTGGGGTTGGAAACCACTGAAAAACTGAGGAAGCACCACAGGCACCTTTGTAAGTAGAACAGACAGCCTTTATTATTAGCATCTTCTACAGAGAGCAGCAAAATACAGTGAAACTTGTCGTAAGTGACTACTTATGCCAACTTTATCGATACCTCCTTCTCCCAGTTTGTCCATTTCTTCCACTTACGATGTTTTGTCATAATCCTTGATTATGAGCTTACTGGGGCAGAGACTGACCATACAGCGTATAGCACCACAGGACCCTAATCTTTGACTGAGGCCTCTCGGCTACACTGTTCATACAAAAATTTATTCACAAGACTGACAAGAGACTGATTGCTTAATGGAGGTGGGGCAGAATTATAAACCGAACATTTGAGGATACTTTAGGATGGTTTCCTAAAACAGAAGGGTGGACCAAAAATCCATCTTTAGGCACCTAAATAAAAGTGGTGTGATTTTCAGAAGTGCCAAGCGCCTTCAGCTCTTGCTGACTTCAATGATAATTGTGGGCGCTCATGACCTCTGAAAATTTAGCCACTTTTAATTAGGTACTGACTTTTAAACATGTAACTTCACAAAGCTTGCTGTGGTCTCTCACACATGTTTCACTAACTGACTGGTAAGCTGAGGACAGTAACTTAACTCATCCAGGGCAACAGTCACAAGGCCAGTAACGTTTTCCAGTTCTCCCATATTTGTGCTCTCTCCGTAGTTTGCAAGGCCTCTTACGAGCCTTCCTGCAAGCTGATACTGTCTCTGCCAAAGGCACCTGTTGACATTTGCTGGGTGTTGAATGGCCAGCTGCTTTAACTACCTCAACCCACAAAGTCATGCAGGATGAGTGGAGGGATGGGGACTCCAGGAGCCATCTGTCATGGGAGCAGCCTGGGGAAAGACACTGTGGTATTTTAACAACGCAGCAGGTCCTCTGTTGTTGATTCTTTTCTTTTAAGTACCAAGTAACCGAATAACCGATTTTCTTTCAAGAAGGGTGAGCGATGCGGCCTTCCAAGCGAGTCACCCCAGCCCGGGGAAACCAGAGCACCCGGCCCAAAGCCACCCAACTTCTGTGGCCCGAAGGCTCCCTCGACCACACATCAGGCACCCAAAGGCCAGAACCAGATTGCATGAAGGGAGTGGGGGGGGGAAGGGAGGGGAGGATGCTGGGGTAGCACAGGAAAGGGATGCTGGGAAAGAGGGAGGGGGGCTCCGGGGGAAGCAGGAGGGGGGCTGGGAATGGCGGGTGTCTCGGGGGGGGGGGGGG
>NC_048319.1:9115612-9205324 GCF_013100865.1 Trachemys scripta elegans | reverse complement strand
AGGGGACCGAGGGGAGGTCGGGGGGGGGGCTGAGGCGAGCCCGGCCCGGGCCTGGCCGAGTGAGGGGCGGGGGCGGCCCGTACTCACTGGGCTCTGATGGGCGCCACGCCGGCTCCCGCCGCCTCCATGCCGCGCGCCAGGCCCCGGCTCGCTCGCTGGCTCCACCCACGACGGCGGGCGCGCGCCCTGAGCTCCTAGAGCGCGCTCGCCCGCCTGGGTCACGCGCACGTGAGGGCCGAGGCCGGGGCTGGCTTGAGAGGAAGGTAACAGGGGAGAAGGACCGTACCATGTAGTCTAGGATGGGGAGGACCCAGGTCATACCATGTGGCCTGGATAGGAAGAATGGCCTGGCCTGGTGGCTCAGAGTTCCAGGCACAGGCATGGGGCAGAGGCTGCAGCAGCCCCAGACCAAGCGAAGGGCTTGGAGCAAGGGGCGAGCCTGGGGCAAAGGGCCTGCCCAGCAGCCAGTGGGACGGAGGGTGACCCTGGGACATTGCCCCAGCTGCTGGCCCTGCAGCACCCACCCTGGGTATTGCCCAGACTCCCTGCTGGGGTTTGCCTTTATGCAGCTGTTTGGGGCTGCACCCTGGCCATGCGGGGCTGGCTCTGTCATTTGGCTGGCCCACTGGGTTCTCCAGGCACTGGCAGGCAGGGCACTCAGTTCATCTGTGCTGGCGCCGACAGACCCCACGGTGCTGCCAGCTGGTGTGAGTCCGCCACGAGGCTGGTGATATTTGGGGTTTCTCTTAAGGCCCCAGTCCCTGGAGTCATGTGCTCCTGGGAGACTCCGCTTTCATTCCATTAAAAAAAAAAATAATGGTCTAGCCCTTATGGTTGTGGGGGAAGAGCTTGAAAACATAATGTCTAAGGACTCAAAAACCAGAAAGGGGGGGGGGGGGAAATGCCCAAACTTTTTTTTTTTTGGAGGGGGGGGGATCATGATTTTTAAGGCAATCTCTTGATTTAGGGGGGCCTGACTCATGACTTTGGATGCCTGGGTTTGGCAAACTGAGCAAGGCAGCCCTGCCTCTCTGTGCAGCATCCTAGCACCTGCTGACATCTTGTCCCAGGAAGGTAGAGGTGAGGAGTTGGTGGGGCTAACCTGCTCTGTGTGGGTTTTGGGGGCTCAGTGGTTGGATGTGTCCATTCAAGAGGCTACAGTGTGCGTTTGTGAAAACTCTGAAAAGGTTGGTGTCCTGGAAGAGCTGTGGTCCTGTGGAAAGCACACAGTGGGGTTGTCTTCATCATGAGTATGTCGGCACCCCTGGTATTTACCCAGACAGGGGTGACTGCTGCCTTTGAGGGTTGAGAATAAATTGGTTGAGGCTTAACTCTTAAACTCAGAATCTCATCTCCATCCCTGAAATTCATTGTAGTCTAACAAGAGCTCTGAGTACCTTGAAAGCTGTTCTCTTTCACACAGGCGCCGACTTTCCAATGTGCCAGGGGGTGCTCGACCCCTGGCTCTGCCCCAGGCCTTGCCCCCACTCCACTCCTTCCCCCAAGGCCCCACCCCACCCGCCTCTTTCCACCCCTGCCCCGCCTCTTCCTGCCCTAGTCCGCACCCTCCCCCAAAGTGCACCGCATCCTTGTCCCTCCTCCCACTGCCCCAGAGCCTCCTGCAAGCCGGAAAACAGCTGATTGCTTCAGGCAGGAGGCACAGAGAGACAGGGGGAGAGGTGCTGACCTGTGGGGCTGCTGGTGGGCCGGAGGCGCTGCAGGGAGGGGGAGGTTTTGATAGGGGGCTGCTGGTGGGTGCTAAGCACCCACCATTTTTTCCCCGTGGGTGCTCCAGTCCTGGAGCACCCACGGAGTCGGCGCCTATGCTCTTTCACCAGCGGAAGTTGGTCCAATAAAAGATATTACCTCGCCCGTCTTGTCTCTCTAATATCTAACATAGCTACAACAACACCGCAAAGATAATTTGATTGTTGATTAAAACCACTGGCCCAAGTAGGAGGTGGAGGATGGGTGGCTGTATTGATGGCTGGCAAGGAGTTAAATAGTTGCCTGTTTTCCAAAAAGTGGAGCAAAACGCAGTCAACCTCCTGTTTAATTCAGAAGGGATGCTCAGGCAGGGTTCCCTGAGGAAGAGGAAGGGGACCCTGGGGAGGTCCCTGGGTGCAGTGTTCTCTCCACAGGCTGCTCCTCCTTATTAAATAATAATAATGACATTTCCCTCTTCTCTACAACTTACCAGCTAAGGATCTCAAAGCCCTTGATGCTTCCTAGCACTCTTGTGGAGCGAGGCAGTATTATTTATCCCCATTTAGATCAGGAGAGGTGGAGTAACTTGCCCCATTTCATACAGTCGGTAAATGGCAGAGTGGGGAATAGACTCTCAGTGTTCTGCTGGAGCTGCAAGATTCCTTCCCCTCTATCCTTAAAGACAACTGCAGCTTCAGACTGTATTATGGAGCTCCTCGCTAACCCTGCCCTAAAAGATGCTTTGCTTTTTAAGGTCATTTCCCAGCTTTCTATACATCTAAATTTGCTTATGCTACATCGATCGCTCTCTTTAAGGTGGCAAATGCAAGCCACGCTCCAGTTGCTAATCATTTATCTAAACTGAGGGTATGAACTATCCCACGTTGAGCGGAAAAGTAAATCCAACTCTTGAGAGTTCCCATGGGCAGGATTTCACCGCCCGTTGATCTGCTAACAGATTTTTCCATATTACCATTTAGAAACATTTTCCATTTCAGTCCAAGCACCAAGCCGGGAAGGTTTCGTATTTCTGTCCCTGATGGCCAATGGGAAGAGGTCGTCTGCTCTCCGCACGCTCCCTTCAATGACCTGTATGGCTTAGTGCTTTCCTCCTAGAGATGGCTCCCAAAGTGCTTAGGTAATAGGATACATTGAGAGGTCACAAGATAATACCCCCAGGCCCTGGGAATCAGGATCATCTTCTCATGGAGGTTTGAGCCATCACATAAATTGGTTACAGTTCTGTGGTGCTGCCAGAAATCCTAAAGACTAAGGCTCAGATCCTTGAAGGTATTTAGGTACTGAAATCAATGGGAGTTAGGCATCTAAATACCTTTGAGAATCTGGGCCTAATACATTATACACCTGCCCACTCAACAGGGCAAGAAGGCACTGAGACTCTTCTCAGACCAGCTAAAGAGTCATTTCTAACATCGTTTTTGGCCTGCTGACGTCACTTCAGGATGCAAAATAAAAATGATCAATGTTCTCTATTTCTCCCCTGAGCGCTGAGTCCCGAGAAAAAGGGTTGGACCTGCTACTGAACTACTGAAATCACATGCTGCCCATTGACTTCAGTGAGTGCTGGAAATCAGGCCCCAAACTACAAATTCATCCCTGTGCCGGTGCAGGCACCAGAACATGGCTAGAGAGGAGGCATAAGAACATAAGAGCTGCTGTACTGGGTCAGACCAGAAGTCCATCTACCCCAGTATCCTGTCTCTGGCAATGGCTAGTACCAGAGTTACAGGGAGAATGTACAGAACAGGGCAGGTTTGGAGTTTTCCAGCCCAGTCTTCCACTCCTGGCTTTTGGCAGGCAAAGGTTTAGTATTGCCCCGAGCATGGGGTTGCATCCCTGATCATCTTGGCTAATAGCCATTCGTGGACTTATCTTCCATGAACTTATCTAGTTCGTTTTTGAACCCAGTTATACTTTTGGCCTTCACAACATCCCACGGCAATGAGTTCCACAGGTTAGTTGTGCATTGTGTGAAAAAATACTTCCTCTTGTTTGTATTAAACCTGCTGCCCATTCATTTCATGGAGTGACCTCTGGTTTTTATGTTGTGTAAAAGGGTAAATAATACTTCTCTAGTCACTTTTTTCATGCTGTTCCTTATTTTACAGACCTCTGTCATATCCCTCCTTAGTCACCTCTTTTCTAAGGTGAACAGCCCTAATCTTTTTAGTCTCTCATAAATACCCAAAATATAAGACCTAGTAGTAATGTGGGACTTTAACTACCTAGACTTCTGTTGGATAAGTAATACAGACGTTCCCCGACTTACGCAAGTGTTCTGTTCCGGAAGGCCTTATGTAACTTGAATTTTGCGTAAGTTGGAAATGTATCTCCAACCATTATGCAAAAAAAACCTCCAAAAAACAAAAAAACTCCTTTATGGAACTTTTTCTCTAAGCTTGGATTTGCATACGTCAGGTTTACATAACTCGGGGAGCGTCTGTATGGAAAACACAGAATTTCCAGTAAGTACTTGGAATGTATTGGGAACAAATTTTTGTTTCAAAAAGTGGAGAAAGTAACCAGGGAGAGAGCAATTTTAGACTTGATTCTGAGCAATAGGGAGGAATTGGTAATGACACTAAAGGTGGAAGGCAATTTGGGTGAAAGTGATGATAAAATGATAGATTTCACGATCCTAAGGAAAGGAAGGCATGAGAGCAGCAGAATAAGGAAAGTGGACTTCAAAAATGCAGACTTTAACAAACTCCAAGAACTGGCAGGTAGGGTCTCACGGGAAGAAAATCTAAGGGAAATAGGAGTTCAGGAGAGCTGGCAGTTTCTCAGGGAGACAATATTAAAGGCATAACTGCAAACTATTCCATGTGCAAAGGAAAGAGAGGAAGAATAGGTAGAGGTCAATATGGCTCCATCAGGAACTCTTTAATGACCTGAAAATTAAAAAGGAATCCTACAAGAAGTGGAAACATGGACAAATTGCTAAGGAGGAGTATAAAAGAATAGCAACAGATATAGGGGCAAAATCAGGAAGGCAAAGGCACAAACTGAGTTACACCAAGCAAGGGACATAAAAGGCAATAAAAGGAGGTTCTTTAAATACATTAGGAGCAAGAGAAAGATGAAGTAAAGTGTAGGTCCTCTACTTAAGGGGGGGAGGAGAGCTGATAATGGATGACATCAAGACAGCTGAGGTGCTTAATGCCTATTTTGCTTGACTCTTCACTAAAAAGATTAATGGTGACCAGATATTCAACACAGTTCATATTAACAACAAGGGGGAAGGAATGTAAACCAAAACAGGGAAAGAACAGATTAAAGAATATTTAGGTAAATTAGATGTATTCAAGTTGGCAGGACCAGATGAAATTCATCCTAAAATACTTAAGGGAACTAGTTGATGCAATTTCAGAACTGTTAGCAATGATCTTTGTGAACTCCTGGAGGATGGGTGAGATCCCAGAGGACTGGAGAAGGCCAAACATAGCACCTGTCTTTAAAAAAGGGAATAAAGAGGACCTGGGAAGTTATAGACCAGTCAGCCTAACTTCGATATCTGGAAAGATACTGGAACAAATTATTAAACAAGCACCTAGAAGATAATATGGTTATGAGGAATAGTTAGCATGGATTTGTCAAGAACAAATCATGACAAACCAACCTAATTTCCTTCTTTGACAGGGTTTATTGGCCTAGTGGATGGGAGGAGGCAGTAGATGCGATATATCTAGATTTTAGTAAGGCTTCTAACACAGTCTCACATGACATCCTCATAAGCAAACTAGGGAAATGTGGTCTCGATGAAATTACTATTATGTGATGTGACGGGGTGTATAAACCCCTCACTGGACTGGTGGGGGTTAAGTAGTAACTCTGGGCTCAGGAGGCCACGCCCCTCCACCCATGCTGAGCATGCTCAGGTTGGAGGTGGGGTTTAAAAGGCCACCGGACGGCTCAGTTAGGGGTTGGCAGGCCAGAGAGAAGGATGTGCTCTGGGAGCTCCAGGCCAGGATGTGACTTGATTTCTCCACTAAGCCTGGGGATGGAGGAGTCACAGCTCCTGGAGCCTGGGACCAGGGTTGGAAGCCTGGAATGCAGTGCTACCCAGGGATGGCCGGCAGCCAGCTGGGATGCAGAATGAAGTAGGAATTGACCTAAGGAAGCTGACCTGAGGCTGATGCAAAGCACCGCTGAGTGAGTGAAGCTGAACCAGCCTCCCAGGGCCCTGGGTTGGAACGTGGTGAAGTGGGAGGGCCAGCTAGGTAGAGCCGCTGCCTGCGAACCTCCAGATCCATTGGGGGTGTAACTCCTGCCTTGGGGTCTAATCACTTGGCAGGAGATTCTGGCTCCCACCCACAGGTGGGTGCACAACTGGTTGAAAGACGCCACTCAAAGTGTAGTTATCAATGGTTCGCTGTCCAACTAGGTGGGTGGATCTAGTGGGACCCCACAGGGGTCAGTCTTGGGTCCGGTACTATTCAGTATTTTTGTTAATGATTTGGGTAATGAAGTGGAGAGTATGCTTATAACATTTGCACATGACTCTTATCTGGGAGGGGTTGCAAGCACTTTGTCAAGTTTCTTTTGGATTGTAATCCTGTCCCCCCAAATTGGAGAATTGATCTGCATTCAACAAGATGAAATTCAATAAAGACAAGTGCAAAGTATTCCTCGTATGGAAGGAAAAATCAAATGTACAACTATAAAATGGGGGGAAAACTGGCTAGGCGGTCATACTGCTGAAAAGGATCTGGGAGTTATTGTGGATTACAAATTGAATATGAGTCAACAATGTGATACCGCTGGACAAAAACGGGTAATATCATTCTGGGGTGTATTCACAGAAGTGTTGTGTGTAAAACACAGGCGGTAATTTTCCTGGTGAAGCCTCAGCTGGAGTACTGGGTCCAGTTCTGCACGCCATGCTGTAGGACAGATGTAGAACAAATTGGAGAGAGTCCAGATGAGAGCAAGAAAAATGATAAAAGGTTTTGAAAACCTGACATGATGAAAGGTTGAAAAAACTGGGTATGTTCATTCTTGAGAAATGAAGATTGAGGAGGGGGACCTGATAACAGTTTTCAAATATGTTAAGGGCTGTTATAAAGAGGACGGTGATCAGCTGTTCTCCATGTCCACTGAAGGCAGGACAAGAAGTAATGGGTTTAATCTGCAGCAAGGGAGATTTAAGTTGGATATCAGGAAAGGGTACCTTAACTATGAGGGTAGTGAAGCTCTGGAATAGGTTTCCAAGGGAGGTTGTGGAGTCCCCATCATTGGAGGCTTTCAAAAACATGGGCAAACAGCAGTCAGGGATGGTTTAGGTTTATTTTATTTTGTCCTGCCTCAGCACATAGGACTGGACTTGATGACTTCTTGAGGTCCCATCCAGCCCTATATTTTTATGATTGTGGTGTTATATTTTCTGTCTTCTCTTTTATCCTTTTCCTACTAGTTCCTAACATTCTTTTAGCCTTTTTAACCACTGTTGTGCATTGAGCTGACGTTTTCATGGAACTATCCATGGTGACTCCAAGCTCTCTTTCTTGAGTAGTAACAGCTAATTTAGAATCCATCATTATATAGGTATAGTTGGGATTGTGTTTTCCAATTTGCATTACTTGCACTTATTAGTGTTGGATTTCATCTGCCATTTTGTTGCCCAGTCACCCAGTTTTGCGAGATTCCCCCAGTAAGTCTTTGCAGTCAGTTTTGGACTTCTCTATCTTGAATAATTTTGTATCATCTGCAGACTTTGCTACTTCACTGTTCACTCCCTGTTCCAAATCATTAATGAATATGTTGAACAGCATAAGTCCCAGTGCAGATCTTTAGGGGACCCCACTGTCTAACCCTCTCCATTGTGAAAAGTGATCACTTATTCCTAAGTTTTCTTCATATCTTTTAACCAGTTACTGATCCATGAGAGGACCTTCCCTGTTATTCCATGACTACTTAGTTTCCTTAAGAGCCTTTGATTAAGGATCTCATCAAAGGCTTTCTGGAAATCCAATATCAACTGGATCACCCTTATCCACTCGCTTGTTGACACCCTCAAAGAATTCGAATAGATTGGTGAGACATGCCTTCCCTTTACAAAAGCTGGGTTGACACTTCTCTAACCAGACATGTTTGTGTCTGATAATCCTGCTCTTTACTATACTTTCTACCAATTTGCCTGGTACTGAAGTTAGGTTCACTGGTCTGTAATCGCCAGGATTGCCTCTGGTGCCCCTTTTTAAAAAAAATCAGTGTTCTGTTAGTCACCCTCCAGTCACCTGGTACAGAAGCTGATTTCAGTGATAGCTTATATACCGTGGTTTTGCAATTTCATATTTGACTTCCTCCAAACTCTTGGGTGAATCTCATCTGGTCCTGTTTACTTACCACTGTTTAATTTATCAATTTGTTCTAAAACATCTTCTATTGACACATCAGTGTCGGACAGTGTTTCAGATTTGTTACCCACACCACAGGGATCGTTTTTGGGCATCTTCCCCCATCCTTTGCAATGAACACCGATGCAAAGAATTCATTTAGTTTCTCTGCAATGGCTTTGTCTTCCTTGAGTGCTCCTTTAACATCTATGTCATCTAGTGGCCTCATTGGCAGCCTTCCCACTTTGGCTCTACTTCAACAATTTTTACTGTTAGTTTTTGCATCTTTTGCAAGTTGCTTCTCAAATTCCCTCTTGGCCTGCTGTATTATAGTTTTACACTTAACCTGCCAGAGTTTGTGTAAACTTCTTCTTATCCTCATTAGGGTTTGACTTCCAAATGTTAAAGGGCGTCTTTTTGATTCTAACAACTTCCATTACTCTGCTGTTTAGCCATGGTGGCATTCTTTTGGTCATCTTAGTGTCTTTTCTGATTTAGGGTGTAGATTTACTCTGAGCCTCTCTTATGGTGGTTTTTAAAGAGTCCCTATGCTGCTTGCAGACTTTTAACCCTGGCTACAGGTCCTTTTAATTTCCATCTAATAAGCATCATCATTTTTGTGTAGGTCCCCTTTTTAAAATTAAATGTAACCCTGGTGGGTGTTTTAGAATTATTCCCCCCTCCCTACAAGGACATTCAATTTAATTACCGTATATACTCATTCATAAGCTGAATATTTTTGGTAAAAAAGTGACACATCAGAGAGCAGGGGTCGGCTTATAAACAGGTCTACACCAAAATTTGATGATTTTAAACTCTATGGCAGGGGTTGGCAATCTGTGGCACGTGAGCTGATTTACTGTGGCACGCTGCTGCCAGCCTGGGGTCCCCGCCGCCGGCCCCACTCAGCCCGCAGCTGGCCTGGATGGACAGAAGACCGGGCCGGCAGCGGGCTGAGTGGGGCCGGTAGCCGAGACCCCAGCTGGCAGGGGCCGGTGGATGGAACCCCAGACCTGGGGTCTCAGCCGCCGGTCTGCCCAGCCTGCTGCCAGTCTGGGGTTCCATCCACTGGCCCCTGTAAATGTAAAATGTACGACTGGCACGCGAAACCTTAAATTACCATGAATATATGAAGACTTGGCACACCCCTTCTGAAAGGTTGCTGACCTCTGCTCTATGGAATCATTGAATTGAATATCTAATACATTGTCGTTTTGTTTACCTGGAGCATCTGCAGGCATGGAGCCCCTCAGCTCCCTGTGGCCGCGGTTTGCTGTTCCCAGCCGTCCTGGCACCATTTCCCGCAGCTCCCATTGGCTGGGAACAACGAACCGCGGCCACAGGGAGCTGAGGGGCTCCATGCCTGCAGATGCTCCAAGCAGGGGTGAAAGTAACTTACAGGACTTACCGGTGCTGCTGGAGTCCTGAGGGGGCGTGGCCTCATCCGGAAGGGGCGGGGCCTCTCAAGAATTAAAGGCCCTGGGGCACCGGCTGTGGCTGGGAGCCCCAGGGCCTTTAAATCAACCTGGGGCTCCCAGTTGCAGAGGTGGCTAGGAGCCCCCGGGGCTCAGGGGCAAATTAAAGGGCCCGGGGCTCCGGCCGCCACGGAGCTCTAGGCCTTTTGAATCCCCACCTGAGCCCGGCTGGGGCCGGGTTTTAAAGGGCCCAGAGCTCCTGTCGCTGCGGGGAGCTCCGAGCCCTTTAAATCCCGGCCCCAGCCCGGCCGCCGGAGCTGCAGGCGGATTTAAAGGGCTCTGGGCTCCCAATCGCCGCCGCAGATTGGGAGCCCAGAGCGGTCCGGTACGGTGAACCAGCTCTTGCCGGTATGCCATACCGGACCGGACCGGCTTACTTTCACCTCTGGCTCCAAGTAAACAAAACATCCTGACCTGCCAGGCAAAGTTTTCCAACCCCTGAAATATAGGGTCGACTTATGAAAGGGTCATACAGTTTTTGCTATTTTTACCTATCCATTTTGGGGGGTCGGCTTATGAACGAGTATATACAGTACATTATGGTCACTATGACTGTGCGTTTCAGCTATAGGTACGTCTTGAACCAGATTCTGTGTTCCAATTAGGACTAAATCAAGAATCACCTCTCTCCTTGTGGGTTCCAGAATTAGCTGCTCCAAGAAGGAATTTGGGCCTCCCATATGTAGGTGTTGGTGGATTTGACCCCCGGTACAGTTAGGGTGACCAGACCCCAAAATCCTGACTGTCCCTATAAAATCAGGACATCTGGTCACCCTAGGTACAGTCTAGGGCTCTCCTGGTTGCATTTGAGAATTGGCATCAGATCATGTTAAGGCTGCGATTTTTGTCATGGACATTTTTAGTAAAAGTCATGGACAGGCCACGGGCAATAAACAAAAATTCACGGACGCCGTGACCTGTCCCTGACTCTTACAAAAAATGTCCATGACAAAATGGAGAGGGAGGAAGGTCCAGCGTCTTGTCCTGCTGTGGCTGGCAGCTGTGCCCCCTTCTCCTGCCCAGTGTCTGGGCGTGATCCCCGCCCACAGCGGCTGGGTAGCTCCAGGGGATCCCCCACCGCCCAGAGACTGGGGAGCTCTGGGGGATTCCTGCCCTAGGCTGGGGAGCTGCGGGGGATGGGCGGTGGGGGGTATCCTGCAACTCCCAGCTGCTGTGGACTGAAGTCACGGAGGCCTGCAGAAGTCAGATTCCACAACCTCCATGACCAAATTGTAGCCTTAGTCATGTATTCAAGACAGTTGTACATGCACACAGGGGAGAAGTTAAGGTTGCCCCTGCAGCTTTATCCCTGGTCTTTCTTGACTTCTGAGGACTTAATGGGACTCCTCCCTCAATGTTCCATCAGAATCGTATTTGGGGTGGAATTCTTGGTGTAGCAGAAAAGTTCTTTCCTTCTCTGAGGGGGGTAGGTCACATGCTCAGGACTGGCTGCCAGGAGAAGAGGTTTTGATTGATTGGATCTTAATACATTTCGGAGAGAAATACAAGAAATGCAAGCCTCTATTTTCAGCTTCACTTTGGCTGAGGAAAGGAAGGAAGGAAATGGGGCCCTAGGGACTAATGAAGTAATTTCACCGGTGTTATTATGGAGCACTAAGCCCAAAGTCAGAGCAATCCACTTTTGACTCTATCTGTGGTTGGCTGAGGTCACAGACCTCCATGTCTAATCCCTTCCAGGGCAGCACAGGAAACTGAATCTAAAGTGACTTTCCTGAGGGACTCTGGTTTACGGTCTTTGAGAATGGAATAAGGAGCCTCCATGTGGCCAGTTCAACTCAAGCCCATGTTGGTAGTGCTTGAAATTAATCAATGGCTGCTTAGATGCATATGGAAAACGAGTCAGTGGGTCTCCATCCATTGCCCTTCTTGCTGGCAGTCTCAACAGGGATGTGCAGAATTTAATTGGCCCCTGAGAGTTAGCTCCCCACTCACCCCTACTGCTGCCCTGGTCACACTGGGGGTCCTGGGGCTGGTGGATGGAGCATGCAAGTATGAAGCTTCCTGTACTGCTACTCATGCTGTCTTGGTTCTGTGGATAAACATGGGGCTTGACTCTCCAGGATTGTCAACTCAACATCATTCATCAGCACTAAAGCCATTTGAAGTGGGTAGGGGAGTGTGTGTCCCCCCCCCTCCCTTCATTTGCCTTGAAAGGCCAAGTCCAAAAAGGGAAAGGTCAGTCACAGGCAGATGTGATCTACGCAACGGGAACCAAGTTAGAAAGAGCTCAGCCAGTTCAATGACCAAATTAAACAAGACATGTTTATTAATGAAAATACACCTTCCACCGACTCCCCTGCAACAGTCAGATGTTAGAGAGACAAGGTGGGTGAGGTAATCTTTTTTTATTGGACCAATTTCTGTAGGTGAAAGAGACAAGCTTTCGAACGTATACGGAGCTCTTCTTCAGGTCTGTGTAAGCTCGAAAGCTAGTCTCGCTCCCTCAACAGACGTTGGTCCAGTAAAATATATTACTTCACCCACCTGGTAAGATCCTGGGACCAAGACGACTACAACATCACTGCAAGGAATAGTCAGATGTGTCACCCAAAGTTCAACCTACATTCAGACTTTAGCTGAAAAACAGAATCGGTGTGAACCACTAGGGGGCATCCATACAGCCTATAGCAGTGAAATCGAAACTTCTGTTTTGGTCTTTAGCGTACGTGCTACAATGTTCAGACAAATGGCATTGCCTAGTGCTTTAAGTGTTCGGCATGTCATAGACAAAGATGTCATTTATTCTGCCTATATACAATCCTATAAGTTGGGCATCACATCTACACTACAGCTGCTACAACAGCACAGCCAATGGCACTGCAGCAGGGCGGCTGTACCGTCAGTGTAGTTTGTCCTATGGCTGGTGTGACTTGGAGCCAAAGAACATCATTTGATTTATAGAATTGCCCGTGGTTTGGTTTAGCTTATTAAAAGAGATGGGGTGGAATGGCCCCCAGACAGATACGTGGCATTTCCACTGATGGGGAACCCAAACCCACACTTCGAAACGCTCCAGATGTGTTCTTTTTTGGTCCATCCATTCTGGATGTTCTCTGGCCACAACAGCAGCCCTTGCAATCCCCTCACCCACTGAGGGCTAGTGATTTCTCCAGAAAGAATGGGGAGAAAACGAGGCCGTGACCGTCTCCTTCCCTCACCTCCACACCAGCCAGCTGCAGAGAGGAGCAATTGCAGCACACTCCAAAAGCACATTTTTTTCCCCCCTGATACTCCCCCTGTTTCTAGTTTAACAGAGCTGATAGCTTGTTGGACCTTAGCGTTCCCATGTACAACCTTTCCTCCTAAGGGCATCCAATATGGAGGGTGGGTTTTGCATTGCCAGCATGAGCCTGTTCCCACCACTTCCATGTGTAACTCGGAGAATCGGGTCCAGACTATCAGATTGTTTTGATATCCTGCAAGCCTCATCTCCCCCTCCAGCTCCATCTCTCCTATTACACACCATAAAGAAAAGGAACTCGTTAAAATATTAAATCCAGACTAAAGACCAACTTCGTCTCTGTTTACAAAACTAATAATAATGAAAAAAAATCTCAAATTTTAGTTGGGTTGGGAAAAAAAATCCTAGAGGTGAGACAAACCCAGACCCTTTATGGAACCCCCTCATCTCCGACGTTGTGGGAGAGGCAAGTAAATGGAACCCCAGTTGATTTTCTGTCTCCATATTCGACTGAAAGATGCAGCAGCCTAGACCCAAAGTTCTCTGAACCCTGAGCTACACACGCTACAATCGGGTTCATTCCTGTGGCAACCGTCGAGGTTTTGCAAAAATCAAAACCACCCCCAGTTTTGCCTCTGGTTTGTCATCTCGCATCCCAAATGTAGGGATAACCTCTCATCCTATCTCTGTTCCATAGGACAAAATAGTACAATAGGTTAGCCACATGCCTTTAAAAACAAAATCAAACTCAGGCCATGTTTACGTTGCAGGGGGGAGGTTACCATACAGGCGCTAGCTCTGTTTGAGCTAGTACACAAAAAATAGCAGTGGGCATAGGATGGCCAGACAGCAAATGTGAAAAATCGGGACAGGCGGTGGGGGGGGGTCATAGAAGCCTATATAAGAAAAAGACCCAAAAATCAGGACCGTCCCTCTGAAATCGGGACATCTGGTCACCCTAAGTGGGCAGCACAGACAGCTGTGTAGACCTGCTGTCAACATGTATTCTGAACTGCGCTGCTGAGTGTCATGGGCCCTTTTTGCTAACGGAGATTCTCCTTTATCTTGAGTGGCTTTGTAGCCAGTGGGTCTCATTTCTCTGCCCCACTCTGTCATGGGATTAGGAACACCTGCGAAATCCGAGGCGGTCACAGATTTATCGTAGCATTTGAAATGATTTCTTGAAAAGGGCCCGATTCAGCAAAGCACTTAAGCACGTGCCTCATTGACTTCAATGGAACTTAATCACATGCTTAAAATTAAGCGCATACGAAGTTAATTCCGTTGCTGGATGGGGGGCTGTATTCCATATAATGCAAACCCAATTATATGCAAATGCAAAAATAATAATAATGAGAAGCCAGTGTTTTGCAGTGAACTTTAGTTTTACTGAGGCAACAGAATGTCACCTGACCTCCTACCCAGCCCCTAAGAGAGCAATGAAACTGCCTTGGTTGAGCAGTCCTAATAAATATCATATGGTAGCTTTAGGATCCCAGTGTGTTTATGTGGGGCGAGTGATCCTTTCTGGCTTTTTGTTCTCCTCTTAAAGCCGCTGGCAGCTTTGCTCTTGCTGCTGGAGGGTGAGGAATTGGCAGCGCTGGAAACAGTCGTTCGCTTTTTCCAATTAGGCCTTGGCAAGCTGCGGGTTGTAGAAGTCGAGCAGCAAGCAAAAGGGCTTTGGCTGGGGACTTTGAATCTGAACAGGAGCCGAGGCGCGAGAACTTTTTCAGGACTGTCCCCTCGGCTGTGCTGAGCAGAGGATCCTTTCGCCACTTGTTTCCCTCCCTCTGCCCCCACTCCCTTCTTGGACAGGGTGCCGTTCACTATTGCTTTTGTGTAGTGTTCGGCCAATGGGAGGCCCCAGTTCAGCACAGCAGTTAAGCATGTGCTTAATTTTGAGCCTCAGAGCAAGTCCCAGAGAATACGCACGTGTTTTAAATTAAGCAGGCCTGCTTCAGTGCTACACGGAGAAAAAGGGGCATAGACGTGAACCAACCGAGTCTGTTCATGCTGTGCTCTGCCAATAACACAGTCTGACCAACCCCCAGTGTTCAAAACTCAAAACTCCAGCTCCCCAAACCATGAGATTGGCTTAAAAAACACGAAGGTTTAAAAGTTGTACACTTTGGACCCTTTTTTGTCTCCAATTCAGGCTGAGCTTTTCAAAGCAACCGGAGGGGCGTTAGATGCACTATTCCCAGTTAAAATGGCATCCGCACTCCCTAGGCGCCTTTGAAAATCTCCGCCGTCTCTCCCTAAAATGAGAACCGTTCGAGGGGCGCGTTGCACTGGGCAGTGTTTTCTAAACTCCGGCTCCAGGGAGTCTGTCTCCCCTCGGCTCCTGCCTCTCTGCAAATCGTCGGTATTCATGCGTTGCAGCGCTCTAAACAGCCCTGGGATCCGAGAAAGGCCTGATCCCGTGAGATGCCGAGCTGGAGGAGGAGCCCGGTTAGAGGGCTCAGCGAGCAGCGGGTTGGTTGTTGCCGCAGGCGGGAGCCATGAGCGTAGTGGAGTCGTAAGGGCCGGGGCAGCAGGTCAGGTGCCTTGTCAAAGACACCGTAAGAACAGCTCCTCACCTGCAGCCTGTCTCCACTCGGCAACCATGGAATCAGGCCAAGGCCTCACCTTCACCAATCGCTTAATTTCACAGCATGGGCTGAAGGGAAGCGAGCGGCTTTCCGGCCCTGTCGCTCGCCTTTTTCCCCACAAGGCCCTGCTCCATCGACTGCTGTCACTCAGCGGGGTGCTGAGGAGGGGTTGCCAACATGGGTTGCGGATGCCTCCTTCCTTTATCTTGCCTGTCGTGGCTTCATCCCATTTTCCCTGAGAAGGGGGATGACCAGGGCTGGTGCTACCATTAAGGCAAACTAGGCGGTTGCCTAGGGCGGCAAGATTTGGGGGCGCCAAAAAGTGGTGCCCCCAATTTTTTTTTTTTTTTTTTTTTACAGCGTTCCTGGGCTGGGCTGCCGGCGGCGCGCTGACACGTGCGGCTCAGACTCCCTCTCCCAGCGCAGCGGCCGCTCCGCTTCTTCCACCTCCCAGGCTTACGGCGCCAATCAGCTGTTTGGCGCCACAAGCCTGGGAGGGGAGGAGAATTAGAGCGGGGGCGGCGTGCTCAGGGAGGAGGCGGAGCAGAGGTGAACTGGGGTGGGGAGCTGCCACACGGCTCCCCAGGGTGGGGGGAGCTGCCGCGGGGGGGTGCCTCAGGGTGGGGGAGGAGCTGCTGCGGGGTGGGGGGGGCGCCTCAGGGCAAGGGGGGGTGGGGAGCTGCTGCAGGGCTCGGGGGGTGGGGCACAAGGTGGAAGTTTCGCCTAGGGCGCGAAATTTCCTTGCACCGGCCCTGTGGATGACGGCGGATTACGAAGGGACATGCCCTGATACGTGTGGATGCTGCTGACTTCCTAGTCACTTTGTCTCTCTGTGCTTCCATTTTCACTGTCCCTCTGTCTTGTCTGTTTAAATTGTTAATGTTTCAGAGCAGGGATTGTCTATTATTATATGTTCCTGTGTGTTTCCACCTAGCACAGGGGGGGCCTCAATCTCTGTTTGAGCCTATAGGCACTAATGTAATACAAATTATTATTTTAATTATTTAAAAGCATGTCAATTTCCCTTTCCTGCTCCGCCATGCCCTTGTGTTCCTTTCTTCAGAGATAGGGCTGGGTTCTCAGGGGGAGATATGTGGTGTAATTTGAAGTGTAGGAAATGATAAACAGACTTTTCCTAGTCATTCCGGTTCGGTGGAAGATTGACTAATTCTGTTGACAAGAAAGGATTTTCCACATTTGTCCCTGCACCATATCCACTTTGAATTGTTCTAGTCTCTCCATATATAAACTGAGCTCTGTTTGACATTAGTTCTATCCATCTGTGTGTGTCCAGCTCTATCCAGGCTTAGACGGCGTTGCTTTCTGTCACCTGCTGGTGGATGGCTGGATAACGTGTTCACAGCCAGAGTACATAGAGACAGAGGTTAATCGAGGTGGGCAAATGCAAAACTTAAGAGCTAGATAACATGAAGCTGAACGTAAGGGGCTTGACTCTGATCTTATTTACTCTGGTGCAGTTCAGGAGTAACTCCCCACTGAAGGCAGTAAAAATGAAGTAATGAGGTGTAAAAGCAGTGTGAGGGCAGAATCCGGTATGTCACGTGCAACAGCAGGTTGAACTCTTCTGTGAAATATATGTAATGTTCTGTCTTCAGCCCAGGGATAAATAATAGTCCCCAGCACCAATCCATCAAACATAATTACGTCTCTTTCCTAACAATCCCTCAGAACTGCTCACAAGGGAGTTGACAGGGAGACCGAGTTTCTTGTCAGTGGAAGTTCCTTCCTGCCGTCCAGGAAGGATGAGGATTAAAAGCCCCTTTCATTAATGTTGGCTCCAGAACTGGCTCACAAGTTAGATGCCGAGACTTCTAGAGTTTCCTACTCCCCAAAAATCACAAGCACAAGTGTCTCCCCAGAAATTAGTAAAGTCCATGTCCTTCCAGGATCACAGAACCCTTGTGCTCCTGGCTTTACAGAGGCTACCTGGGCAGTCCAGTAGGTAGGGTGCTGGCGTGGGAAACAAGTAACTTGGATGCTGTTCCTGTCTCTGCCACTGATCTTCTGTGTGACCTTGGGCAAGTCCCTTCCCCTCTACATGCCTCTGTTTCCCCTTCCATATTGTCTATTTAGATTGCAGGCTCTTTGAGGCCGTGACTGTCTCTTACTATGTGTTTGTACAGCACTTAGTGCAGTGTGGCCTTGGTCTTGGTGGGAGCCTCATGGCACTACTATAGCCCACACAACAATAATACAGATGGGTAAAGTGAGGCAGAGAGAAGGGGATCCCATCATTTTCATGCCTGGGTGCTTAAGTTCATCATCAAAATACATATTGTCAGGCACTGTCACTGTGTGATGGAGCGTATACCTTAGCCCACTTTGTTCCATCTCCTTTCCTTATACAGACCTGGCTAAGGAGACTTGTGTGGGCCAGACCTAGGAGAAAGGGGTCTAGAGTTCCCTCTCCCTGGGAATGGAACCATAGGGAAGCCGTAGGAATGGAGTATCCCTGTGCTGGCTCTTCCAGAAGAGGAACAGAATGCTGGGGAGGACCCCAAGGGTCTGCAAGCTGAAGCTCCAGGCAACGTGGCTTAAATGGTTTGGTTTTATTTGATGTTCGTTGAGGGAAAGCTGGCACTGAAGAGGAGCCAGACATGATATTGATGACCACTATTGTTCTGGACACTTTATTTGAGACATGATACATTGGGAAGGGTGAACTGTCTGTGAGTTAGCTGGAGGTTGAATCACTGGAACCAGACCATCACAGGGCCTGATAGCCAACAGGACGAGGTGA
This sequence comes from Trachemys scripta elegans, assembly GCF_013100865.1. Lineage (NCBI taxonomy): Eukaryota > Metazoa > Chordata > Testudines > Emydidae > Trachemys > Trachemys scripta. Next base: position 9,187,232 of record NC_048319.1, on the reverse strand, counting down.
CCAAGAGGGAAGGCCCAGCAATGCCACATCCAGCCAAGGTCACTCTTCTACAGATGGTCATGGGACTTAATTTCAAGATAGACCTATCTCATAATGCTGGGAGGGACCTTGAAAGGGCCTTCACAGCAGAACCAAGTACCGTCCCTGACAGATTTTTGCCCCAGATCCCTAAATGGCCCTCTACAAGGATTGAGCTCACAACCCTGGATTTAGCAGGCCAATGCTCAAACCACTCAGCTATCCCTCCCTCCTGCTGCACTTCTGCCTCCTTTCTGGGCTCTGAGTGCAACCAGCACAGGTCTTGCACATGAGCCTCTTGCCCTTACCCGTCTCGGGGTGGAATCTCTGGTTTCTTCCACTCTCAGACCAGGACTTGGGTACAGTGCCCCATGCAGTCAGACCATTTATCATGTTCTATGTCCGACTGCCGTCTAGGCACCCATGTTACTTCCCTTTGGGAACCTGTGACCAGTGATATAGTGACCAACAACAGCCTTCTCAAAACAAAGTGTTTGTGTGCAGTGGTTAGAGGAAAGCATTAGAGAAAAAGGATTTTAAACGGACAGAGTACACCTGGCTAACCTCCTCTGCTCTTATGCTTCCCTACTGAGAAAGTAGGGCAATTGGTTAGTTATCTGAAGTGCCTATACACGAACGCAAGAAGCCTGGGAAACAAGCAAGAAGAACTGGAAGTCCTGGCACAGTCAAGGAACTATGATGTGATTGGAATAACAGAGAGTTGCTGGGGTAACTCACATGACTGGAGCACTGTCATGGATGGGTATAAACTGTTCAGGAAGAACAGGCAGAGGAGAAAGGGTGGCGGAGTTGCATACACTGCAAGAGAGCAGTATGATTGCTCAGCGCTCTAGTATGAAACTGGAGAAAAGCCTGTTGAGAGTCTCTGGATTAAGTTTAGAGACAAGAGCAACAAGGGTGATGTCGTGGTGGGCGTCTGCTATAAACCATCAGACCTGGAGGGAGGAGGTAGACGAGGCTTTCTTCGGACAACTAACAGAAGTTTCCAGATCACAGGCCCTGGACTTCTCATGGGGGACTTCAATCACCCTGACATCTGCTGGGAGAGCAATACACCAGTGCACAGACAATCCAGGAAGTTTTTTGAGAGTGTTGGGGGACAACTTCCTGGGGAAAGTGCTGGAGGAACCAACTAGGGGCCGTGGTCCTCTTGATCTGCTGCTCACAAATAGGGAAGAATTGGGAGGGGAAGTAGAAGTGGGTGGCAACCTGGGCAGCAGCGACCATGAGATGGTCGAGTTCAGGATCCTGACAAAAGGAAGAAAGGAGAGCAGTAGAATACGGACCCTGGACTTCAGAAAAGCAGACTCTGACTCCCTCAGGGAACTGATGGGCAGGATCTCCTGGGAGGCTAATATGAGGGGGAAAGGAGTACAGGAGAGCTGGCTGTATTTTAAGGAGGCCTTATTGAGGGTGCAGGAACAGACCATCCCGATGTGCAGAAAGAATAGCAAATATGGCAGGCAACCAGCTCGGCTTAACAAAGAAATCTTCAGTGAGCTTAAACACCAAAAAGGAACCTTATAAGAAGTTGAAACTTGGACAGATAATTGGGGAGGAGTATAAAAATATTGCTCAAGCGTGCAGGGGTGTAATCAGGAAGGCCAAAGCACAATTGGAGTTGCAGCTAGCAAGGTATGTGAAGGATAACAAGAAGGGTTTCTACAGGTATGTTAACAACAAGAAGACTGTCAGGGAGAGTGTGGGACCCTTAGTGAATGGGGAAGGCAACCTAGTGACAGATGTGGAAAAAGCTGAAGTACGAAAGCTTTTGATATGGTCTCCCACAGTATTTTTTCCAGCAAGTTAAAGAAGTATGGATTGGATGAATGGACTATAAGGTGGATAGAAAGCTGGCTAGATCGTCGGGCTCAACGGGTAGTGATCAACGACTTGATGTCTAGTTGGCAGCTGGTATCAAGCAGAGTGCCCCAGGAGTCTGTCCTGGGGCCGGTTTTGTTCAACATCTTCTTTAATGATCTGGATAATGGGATGGATTGCACCCTCAGCAAGTTCGCAGATGACGCTAAGCTGGGGGGAGAGGTAGATACGCTGGAGGGTAGGGATAGGGTCCAGAGTGGCCTAGACAAATTGGACAATTGGGCCAAAAGAAATCTGATGAGGTTCAACAAGGACAAGTGCACTTAGCAAGGAAGAATCCCATGCACTGCTACAGGCTGAGGACCAACTGGTTAAGCAGCAGTTCTGCAGAAAAGGACCTGGGGATTACAGTGGACGAGAAGCTGGCTATGAGTCAGCAGTGTGCCCTTGTTGCCAAGAAGGCCAACAGCATATTGGGCTGCATTAGTAGGAGCATTGCCAGCAGATCGAAGGAAGTGATTATTCCCCTCTATTCGGCACTGGTGAGGTCACATCTGGAGTATTGCGTCCAGTTTTGGGCCCCCCACTACAGAAGGGATGTGGACAAATTGGAGAGAGTCCAGCGGAGGGCAACGAAAATGATTAGGGAGCGGGGGCATGTGACTTACGAGGAGAGGCTGAGGGAATTGGGCTAATTTAGTCTGCAGACGAGAAGAATGAGGGGGGATTTGATAGCAGCCTTCAACTACCTGAAAGGAGGTTCCAAAGAGGATGGAGCTCGGCTGTTCTCAGTGGTGGCAGATGACAGAACAAGGAGCAATGGTCTCAAGTTGCAGTGGGGGATGTTTAGGCTGGATATTAGGAAAAACTATTTCACTAGGAGGGTGGTGAAGCACTGGAATGGGTTCCCTAGGGAGGTGGAATCTCCATCCTTAGAGGCTTTTAAGGCCCATCTTGACAAAGCCCTGGCTGGGATGATTTAGTTGGGGATTGGTCCTGCTTTGAAGCAGGGGGTTGGACTAGATGACCTCCTGAGGTCTCTTCCAATCCCAATCTTCTATGATAATCTAAATTAGGCCTTTTGGTTAAATTACTGGGCCAGATCAGAAGCCACATACATTCTCTAAGCCAGCGCTCATCCTCCTTGTCTACATGGGAAAATTGACCAGCACTGCGACCGCAGAATAAGCTATTCTTGTGGAGTAAAGATTCTGGAATAAGGTGACTTTTATTCCAGAACTGTGTCCGCATGGGCAGTTATTCCAGCAGAGCTATAGTGGAATAGCGTATCCTGTAATAGCTATTCGGGGCAATTTCCCTATGTAGAAAGACACGCCCTCAATCTGGTTCTCTCTTGTTCAAACTCATTTGGCTGCTCCCCTGGAGAGTGGGCTAGGGCCATTAATGCTGCTCACTTTAGCATTGTCCCTTAATGACCCTTAAGGGTAAGCTGTTAGACAGCGATTAGAAAGGCCTCCTCTCTTTTCCCAGGCTCTGCTACCTGGACAGACTGAAATATCCACCGGCGTTTATGCTACAGTCACACCATGCAAGTAACAGATCCGGGCACAGTGTTAATCCCCAAAGAGCACCCCTAAATTTGACCCAGGCATCTAAATAAAAGTGGCCTGATTTTCCAAGGTACTAAGCACCCACCGCTCCCAGGGCCTTCAGTGGGAACTGCAAGTGCTTAGCACCCGTAGAAACCATGACATTTAGGTGTTGACCTTCAGGTCTCTGGCTTTGAAAATGTTTGGCCTAATTGAGCTGTCCAAGGTCATGTGGCAAGTCAGTGGCATGCCTGGGAACAGAAACCAGGGGTCCTGACTCCCAAGATGTAGTTTAACTGCTACATTACACCCTCTTTTCACATCGCAAGTTGCTAGCAAGCGTCCCCATTCTTGGCCTTTGGTGTCTCCAGGCTCTCGCCAGGCGAGATAGTTAACAAGGGCAGAGTTTGTAATTCCGAGCACAGAAGCCGCATTAATGGATTTGTGTGATTTCCTTTTATCAGCCTCTCCAGCCTGCTGCTTGGGGAGGGCTGGGACGGGATTAAGGGAATGCGGAGGCCTGATAAATGGAGATAGAAAACCACGAGCCAGGGGCTGATCGATACAGGCCCAACATCAAGCGCTGCACAAGCTTCCAGGGCTATCTAATTGAATGGACCTTGTCCCCCGGGAGCCAGACTGCAATGGAATGACCTGAGTGGAGCACAACGTTCCCAGCGGCTTGCGGTTGGTGCAGTCATTAAACCTGTTGAGCTGGGTGGAAGGGGAATGCTTGTGAAGGCATTAAGCTTTTGGCCTCTTGCGAATCACTTGAGTTTTCCTGACTCAACAGTTTATGTAGGTCTGATTAGTGTCTTGGCATGGGCTAAACTTTCCCATGCTTCCCAGCAGCACTAAGCCTCCTGGGTTTTAAGGAGCTGGGTGTTTTTTGTTTGTATTTCTTTCAGGGAGTTTGAATAATAGTTTCTGAACACATCGATCGCTGCCTAGTAATGCAACCCATGCAGAGGTGAGCTTTTAGGAACGCGAGACGGTAGAGGAGTTTGAAGTTTGGCTTTGGATAAATATCCTGAAGTCTGGACGTCTCACCAGACCATCTAGAGCACCCGGGTTTGCAAAATGAGCTGAAAAAGAAATCTGATGAGAGCAGATTCTCTGCATCCAGCGCATTACCGGGTGAATCCGTGTATTCTGGGCAAGTCATTCCATCCCACTGTTATGGGTATGTCTTCACTGCATAGTTAACCCAGGTTCTTACCTGGGTTTTAGCCCAATTCTCCCCACCATCCACACAAATAAACCTCTGACCCAGAGTCACGGGGTGCCCGACTCACCCTTGGAGCGCCTCCTTGTGGCCACAGCTGGGGATTAGCTCTGCCAGTTTGACATCTTTCTTCAGGTGCTCACTCTCAGAACTGCACCATCTTCCTGGCTTGGTCCTTTGGCCAGGTCACTGTAGTTTTCCCCCTCTGGGGTGTATACCAAAGTCTCTCTGTATCAGCTGTCCCAGACAATCTTCCAATTTGTTGCCCCTCAATGGTGGCACTTCTCCAGTGGCTGGGAGGGGAACCCACCAGGTTCCAGCCCAGGGACCCTACAACCAGCGTAGGGTCTGTACTGTCCCACACCTTGCTGCTGTTTCCCTGGACTGCTTCCTACCGTGCCTCTGTCGGGCTCCTTTTCCACCTTCCTTCAGGTATGTCCTTCTCTCTAGGCCTAGCTCCCTTCGCTCCCTACCCTCAGGGTAGGTGACTGCAAACCTCCTCCCTGCAGCCCACTTCTGCCCTCAGTTACCTGGCTTTATACAAGGCCTGCCTGTTCCTGCCCAGAAGAGTTTCATCCTTTAATTAGTCCTCATTGCTCCCTGGCTCCTCCAGGTGTAGGCAGTTAATTGGCCCTCCTAGCCACATTAACTCTTTCAGGAGCTGGTGTGGGGTGAACACCCCATCACAGCCAGATTTGTACAAGGTTTAAGGCCGGGCTCCTGTTTAACTTTGGCTAGATCCTCTCCATTACGCAGTGAGGCTGCAGGCTCACTGGAGTTCTGATAGTCCTCCAATGCCTTCCCCCAACCTGGAGGACAGACAAGTTCTCCTGCAAGTGACTGTGGAAGGATCCTAGACTAGCTCAGCATAAAGAACCATGGGCTATGCCCCCAGACACACATGGGCAGATGCAGGAAGAGTAAGGACATGGGGACATGGGTAAGGCTTTGCAGTGGTGATGCTCAGCCAATCACCTGAGTTAACTATGCAGTGAAGACCTGGCCTGTGTGCTTCAGTTCCTTCTCCCACCTTGTGTCTGCTTAGATCATCAGTACTTTGGGGGAAGGTACTGTCTTTTACGATGTGTCTAGCTCAACGGGGCCAGGATTTTAGCCTCTAGGTGCTACTGTAATGCAAACAAAGATACCATTTAATATTTGAAAGCTCTGGGCCTTCTGTGCTAACAAGGATCATGTGAGGACACAGCTGCCCATTAGCTGCAGGGCAGGGGTTGTAGATCCCCTTGTCTGGAAGGCTGTCACTTGTATTAGGCAGGGTGAGGAGACCTCTCCTTTAGCAAGGCCTGGGGGAATATTGCCCCCAGTTCAAGCATGTCTGGCAGCAGTGCAGGAACGGCTTTCGGTTAGGCTTGGTGCTGACTGGCTCCCGGTGACTGCTCTGTGTTCCAGCTGAGCAAACCCCACTGGAAAGGAACCCAGCAGCAGGTCCGAGTGAAGACCAAACACCAAGCCATCTTCAGCCGCATCCTCCTCGTCTGCTCTCTGGCAGCAACCGGTGGCAGCTTCTGCTGGTTTATGGCTCCTTGGTTCACCCACCCAGCAGGGAAGCAGTTAAGAACTGTGCAGTACTATCTGCTCCTCATCCATGCCAACACGTGGGGCCCTTCTTTCAGATGGCTCTGGAGATCTTCACTCATTTCCTGTGTTCTCTCTCATAGGCCCCACAGGCCGTTTTCAGGCCTTTCCCCGTTAATCTCTCGCAAATGCATTTGAAGAGCTTTCTTTTCACCTGAAATGGTTTGCCAGTCTCTGTTCAGTCCCACTCCCTCTCGCTGTCTCATTCCTCTGGTTCCCCTTTTTAATTTGCCTTTGCTTATTTTAAATACACAGCTCCTCCACGGCAGAGTGTTTATAGTTCTAAAAGCCTTCTGCTGATTGCTTATGCTGCTCCTTATATCCCTACTTAACCGCCTTGGCCTCTGGTGCCATTTCCTCTTTTCCGAATGATCCAGGATGAATCTCTGCCCCAGTCTCCAGCTGTTTGCTAGATTGTTCCCATATCTCTGGACCCCTTTTTCCCAGACACTAAAGCAGTCCAGTCAAAATTCCTTCCCTAGGGTGTTTCTCATCTCTTCAAAGTCACCGTCCCTGGAGTCAGAAACCTACACGCCACTGAGTCTCCTTCATTACCAGATGTTTCCTTCCCCTTCCCCTGCGTTGCTAGTGCCGCCTAATGCCAGAAGCAGGGAAGTACCAGATGCCTGTGGGGTGGTGTACTGTTAGTAACCTAAACTAGGACCGTATAGATCATTGTTGCAACCACTGTTCTATATTTGCAGCAAATCTTGTACAAAGGGGGAGGGATAGCTCAGTGGTTTGAGCATTGGCCTGCTAAACCCAGGGTTGTGAGTTCAATCCTTGAGGGGGCCACTTAGGGATGTGGGGCAAAATCAGTACTTGGTCCTGCTAGCGAAGGCAGGGGGCTGGACTCGATGACCTTTCAAGGTCCCTTCCAGTTCTAGGAGATGGGATAGCTCCATTAATTAATTAAAAGGTTGTCGTGTGATGTGTCTATAAAGAGGTTATGATTTGCTGGTTATGATTCTGCTATCTGTATGTGTGTATCACTTTTGTATTTGAATTATGAATATGGGCTATGTATTTGATTTCAAGTAGCCAGAGTGAAGCATTTGGCCAGCTTCTTGAGAAGGGACTATTCTCAGTAAGTGCCCAATCAAGAAACGCTTAACTGACAAGGGACTTCGGGAGACACCAATCCAGATCTGAGCTTTCCTGGGAACATTCAAACTAACAGGTAAACAATGGTGTCGGCCTGTAAAGAACTGAGTCATGCATGGACATTTGACTTGCCCATGTGACTCCAAACTCCATCTTGCTGTGATTTTCCACAGTAAGAACAAAGTGGTGTTCTTCCATGGGCAGAGGATATAAAAGGCCCTGAAAAGTCCTCCATCTTGTCTTCAATCCTGCTTCTTACCTCTGGAGGGACTTTGCTACAAACTGAAGCTCTGAACAAAGGACTGGATGACCCATCCTAGCTGTGGATGTACTCCAGAGACTTCATTTGAACCTGCAGTTTATTCTATTACTGCTACAAGCCTGAACCAAGAACTTTGCCATTACTGTATGTAATTGATTCCATTTAACCAATTTTAGCTCTCATCTCTATCTTTTTCCTTTTATGAATAAACCTTTAGATTTTAGATCCTAAAGGATTGGCAACAGCGTGATTTGTGGGTAAGATCTTATTTGTATATTGACCTGGGTCTGGGGCTTGGCCCTTTGGGATCGGGAGACCTTTTTCTTTTACTGGGGTATTAGTTTTCATAACCATTTGTCCCCATAATGAGTGGCACTGGTGGTGATACTGGGAAACTGGAGTGTCTAAGGAAATTGCTCGTATGACTTATGGTTAGCCAGTGGGGTAAAACCAAAATCTTCTCTGTTTGGCTGGTTTGATTTGCCTGGGTGTGCAAAGGTATCCCAGCCTTGGGGCTGTAACTGTCCTGCTCTAAGCAATTTGTCCTGAATTGGTACTCTCTGTAGTTTTCCACCAAGGGCAGCATCATTACAGGTGGCAAGCAGGATTCTTTGGAATGCCCCCTGGGATCTTCCCTGGACGGGGCTCTCTAGCTTTACAGAACTCGCAAAGGGAGTTCCCGTTAGGTTTTATCCTGCCAGTGGAAAGGTCATATGGACCCTGAGAGGGCTTCTCTTTCATCCAGGCCTCCTCCATGTCCTTTTTGCTGCTTCATGCTCACTCTCAAAAAGCCCCATTTCACACACCAATGCCGATCCCCTACTTGGCCAGAGGGGTCACTATTGAGTGATGCGAGATGCTCCAGCCCTTCTTGGACTCCCAATCCAGCAAGCAAGACCAGAAATGAGATCCAGGTTTTCTGGACTGTGTACATAGACTCTATAGTCATCAGCAGGGATCGAACCCCGGACTTTCAGCACCAAAAGCATAAGCCCCTACAGGAGTGATGCCTTTAAGTGTGAGTGGAGCTGATCAGGAATATGCCATCAGATGGACTATGGCCCCCATGATGTCTCTCTTCTGGTTGAATCAAGGTAGTGCATCACTGAAGTCCATGAGATCATGGGAGATTCGGCCCAGCTGGGGAGCTGCCCGGAGCAGAGAATGGGGGCAAGGGGCACCGGAGTTATACCTGGCATGAGGCACTCAGGGGGACACAGATTAAACATTTGGATACAGGGGATGTTATTGCCAAGTCCTTTGAATAGAAACTTTCCCAGAACTTTCTGAAAGATTTCAACAATTCCACTTTTTCATTCCAATTTGGGGCAAAACCAAATTCGGAAATAGCAGCATTTTCCACAGGAGGGAAATTCTGATTCTCCCCCTCTCCTAGCTCCGACTGTGAGTCTGTTGAACCAGCCACCAGGGGGAGCGATGTTCAATGACACAAATCCAGTGTGCTGCCCGGAGCCCTAGCCAGCCAGAGCCATCCCTCTCTCCATCCCCCTGTGCGTTGCCTTTCTTGGTTGGTTTCGAGGATAAACTAAATTGAGCAACTATCTGTGTTGGCGGCCAGAGCAGGTCCTGGGATTGTTATCGGCGCAACCCTGCTGATAGGGAGCATTCTGAAGCGCAACACGCATTCCCCCACGCCTGCCGTAGGAGCAAAATCCACCGCAGCCTCTCTGCCTGCCTTGGGAGATAGCTGGTTTCTGCACTGCAGTGACACTGGTGGCCTGGGAGCGGCATCTGGCTGCAGCAACCCACCAGTTTCTGGACCCGTCACGCTGGCACCTTGTAAATGTCGTCAGCTCCCTCATCCGGCATCCAGCGTATCAGCCGTTAGGATTGTTTTGTTTTGTTCCCAAAATAGGCTGCTCTGTAGCAGCGATGCCCCGGTTTCCATCCACGGAGGAATGTGACACGTGAGCCCTGGCTAAACCCCAGCCCCTTGTTTCCCATTGTCGAGAATGCTCCTAGTGACTCAGCTTATTACAGACACATGCCTTCCAAGCCTGGGTTCTCCTTCCAAACAAGTGGAGCAAGGGAATCCATGTGAATTTCCCTGTCGGGACCGAGGTAACCGAAGCATGAGTGCAAAGCAGGCAGAAGGGTGAATGACTGTGTGGATGGGTGAAGGAATTTGCTGCAGGTGTGCACAGGGAGGGAGAATCTAGTTTTGAGGTTAAGGCACCAGTGTGGGACCTCAGCAGGTCAGGGTTGGAAGGGACCTCAGGAGGTCATCTAGTCCAACCCCCTGCTCAAAGCAGGACCAATCCCCAGACAGATTTTTGCCCCAGATCCCTAAATGCCCCCCCTCAAGGATTGAACCAGTGTGGGACTCCACAGTCCGAGTTTAGTTCCTGGCTCTGCCACAGTCTAGTCCCAAGTCTTCTCAACATGGGGGTCGGGACCCAAAATTGGGTTGCCAGAATGTTTCAAAGAGTCGCGTGGCAGCTGTTGTCCCACAGGGCACTAGAGCCTCTGGGGTCCCAGCGCTGCTCAGGTTTGGCCTGGCTGTCATGACAACGGGAGTCCAGGTTGGCCAAATCTGCCACCCCATGAGCTGGGTCACAACTCTACTCACACAAATGTGGTCCACTTGGGGGGGGGATTCAAACCTGAGTGGTGCTGCAACCCCAGAGGTTGCGACACCCGGAGTGGAGAACCAAGGCCAGCCAGCCCCCGGACAGGAGCTGCAGGCGCTGCCACTGTGAAATAAGTGCTGGGCAGGACTCGACTGAACCACCCAGGGCCTCCACCCCAAACTATTTACTGGGTCGTGACTGGCCATAACCATTTACAATTGGGTCCTGAGCCCCAAAAGATTGAGAACTGCTGGCCTAGTCTGTCTGCGTAGAATATCAAGGTTGGAAGGGACCTCAGGAGGTCATCTAGTTCAGCTCCCAGACAGATTTTTGCCCCAGATCCCTAAATGGCCCACTCAAGGATTGAACTCGCAATCCTGGGTTCAGCAGGCCAATGCTCAAACCAGTGAGCTATCCTTCCCCCTGGGGCAAGTTCTAGCCCACATCTCTAAAAGGTACAACTGCCCGGCCTGTGTAAGCTCTGGAGTAGCTCGGCAGATTTCAATAGAGTGATGCTGGATTTATGCCTACGTAACTCAATTTACACCAGTCCAACTGAGACCAGAATGCAGGGCCCGATTCTCCTCTCCTGTCAGTGTGCGTCTTGCAACACCCCCATTGGAGATGGTGGAGTTACTCCAGTGTAAAACTGGGGTCAGAGGAGAATCCTGCCCATTGAGTCACCTGGGTGAGGATGGCAGGGTCAGCAGCTCATGGCGTCAAAAGAGCTTTGGCTTCTTTTGGGATAAAAACAGCTATGGTAGATGTCAGATCCCATTGCGTTAACCTGTGGTCACTGGGATGCCATGCTAGCTGGGGAAAGCTCTGTTCCCTTCCCTCTCTCGGCCCCAGAACATAAGATTCTGACCTCAGGCTGGGAATCGGCAAAAGGAGCAGATGGAACTCTTGAGCGGCAAGGTCCCATTTATCATGCAGTTATCTTCAGGAGGAAGGGGAGGACAGAAAGCAGCAGGAGAGAAGAGCCAAAGACTCCCTAAATAGAATGTTTGTCCGAGTTTTCCACCAGGCAGTAAAAGCTCTTTATCTGCCCCCTCCTATCTACAGACCCATCTCTGTTCTTACGTTGTACAAATTGCAGATGGAACGGCCCTGCCCTGCCAAGTATTTTCAGTAGCCTGCAGCTTTTCATTGCTCGAGCAATGATTAAAGTACAGCTGGGGGGGGGGGGAGTGAACAGCTGATGTGTGCACCAACCAGCCCGTCTTTAACAGAAGAACTAATTGGATAAAGTCCATCTGGGAGGAAGTGATACCTGTTCAGCAAATGGATGGAATGTAGGGATCAAGAAGGTGATGGGAGCTTTAGCAGATCTTTGGCATATGGGCTTCTTAAGCTGTTCACAAAACACTTTATTGGCTGGAATTAGAGGGCAGTAATCTCGCAGAATGGTTTGCCTTTTGCCTCTCGTTTGGGCAGGGGAGCCAGAGGTTTTCCCGACGTGTGAATCCTAGACAAGGGGAGTATTTGGGGGAGGTGGGAATTTCTTTGGAAAATATTCCCCTCTAGACTATTCTATTCCATGGAGCTGCTTATAATTTTCCTAATTGCTCGAGTATCTGAGCACTTTCTGGGAGTGCGTTATGCGACATGACTAGCATCTGTCATGTGAGGCTTGGTCTTTCTCCCCAGAGAAGAAAATCTTACCTAGGAACCAGACAGAACAATCGGTTCCCTCTTGTTTGACGTCCTGATGAGAATACTAGATCCACGGTCTGCCTCTTGGGTTCTCAGCCATGGGGTCACGACGACCCCCAGGGGTGTTGCAAACAGGTGCCAGGGGGTTGCGATTACCTTGGCCTTCCAAAAGAAGCAGCAACAAGGCCTCATTGAGAAGCCTCTGAGCGACAACACAGGCCTTCCGGTTCCCAGGGCACAGAGATCTCTTCGGCGCAGAGACTGTCTTTTTGTTCTGTGTCTGTCCAGCACCGAGCCCACTGGGTGCCCCGTCCATCACTGGGGTACCTAGATGCTGCCACTGTACAAATCACCATTGTCCTCCTCCTCGCCAGGGTTTGGTTTGACTTAGCTAATGGCAGCTGGAGAACAGGGTTGGTGGTATTAGCATTGTGGGAGCACCTAGATCAAGACAGGGCCCCCTTGTGGAAGGTGCTGACAGACACACTGTACCTGGCAGACCTTGCCCCCAAGAGCTTATAGTATAAAAAGTTTGCCCCTAAAGCTTTTCCCCTGGTCCGAGCTCCAGCAGTGGGCCCCTTTCCTTTACTTGGTGGTTGAAGTTTTGAAGACAGATTGCTGAGAGTCTGGGATCCCCGGTGGCTGCCGTCCGTCCATCCAGCTGAGCTCAGCAGAGCAGGATTTCTTGCCGTACATCTGCAAATCTGCTGGTAATGCCCTGCATTAAGGTCAGGGTCCACCAGACCCTTCCTTGCTGACACACACCGAGGCCTGGCTGTAGATCGGCCCCTGACACCTTTCTGCAAGCGGCCATAGTTTCCCCCCGTTTCTCCCCCGTTAGCAAATCATGAAGATCTTAGGCACATGGGGCTCTAGCTCCTATGTACCTTAGAGATGCTGTCCCAGTGCACAGACCCAAGACCAAGCGCTGAATTAGGTAGCTCTACAGAGGGAGGAGATGTCTCTCCAAGGCTCCTGCAGCTCTAACATGCCCCCTTGCATTGGGGAGCGGGGCGATAGCAGCACCTTGCTTCCCCTGCCCTCTGCATCTATGGTTGGTCCTGATTCTGCAGCACTTTCTCATGTGTGGTCCCTCTCCCGCTGCAGGATTGGGCCCAGCCCTTGGGCTTTCTCCATCCATTTGGATGCCTCAGACGCGTGCAGAACTGGGCTGGGAATCTCTCTCTCTCTCCCTTCACGCCTGGCGCTTCCTGCTTCTGGCAATACTGTGAAGGCATGAGGGGATTTGGGGATCGGACGGAGCTGCAGAGCGCAGGCGGAGAATGAGAGTGAAAATCGATGGTGGGGAGAAACATTCTGGAGCCTCCGGAAGGCGTGACGGAGGGGGAAACCGGGGAGGGAGGGGTTCTAGGGTATCCCAGGTGGTTCACTGAGCTGTTACCGGAGCTGCATTCAGATTTCCACAGCAGTGTTGGAGCCCATGGAGCAAGGTAGAATTCAAAGGCCGACTCTTCGATCTCTGGTTGGGAGATGATTCCCTGAAAATCTGTCCCTCCCAGTGGCCCCCAAGCCTATTGCATCTGAAGACCTCTGTAAGGAAGGAGTTCGTGGAAGATTTACCAGTATCTCCTTATAGGAACCAAGGCCCTGGTTTTCAGCAGTGACTAGTGATTTTAGTTGCCCAATTACTAGTGATTTTAGTTGCCCAATTTTGGCACTTTACAGGGCCCATGTTTCCAGAGGCTCAGCACTTTCTGAAGATCAAACCCCTCCCCCCACTTTCGGTGGTATCCAGTTGGGCCCCCCAAAAAATCATTTGGTCCTCACGTTGACTACACAGGCTGTAAGTCCTGATGAGGGAACCTCCAAAGAGGGACCCTTCCGATAAGCAGGTGAATGTTTAAATGCTGCTGTGGGTAATGGTCTTGGGGCAAAAACAAAGGCCGGGGAATCAGAAGATCTGCCTCTGTGACCTTGAACTAATTGCTGTGTGCTGCCTCCTGACTGGTACATGGGGGGAGAATTTATAATGCGATATTGCACTGGGTTGGGGCTGCATGCAAGCAGACTCAGCCCCTTGGAAAGGACGGTTTGATTTATGGAATATACGTTGATGTCGGTGTGTTTGAACGCTCACATGAGCACCTTTAAACATCTCCCTAATTCCTGCAAAACCCAGGGGAAGCTTTGATCCCTCAGGAATTCTCGAGGGCGTGATGTTTGAAGCTCTTCCGGAGACAGGATGAGCTAGAAAAGGGATAATGGTAAAGCCACAAATCTTGGAAGTTCCTTGTTTGAGACAAATCTACCCTAGGATGAGATGTAGCCTGCAGCAATTAGGGGGAGCCGTTTAGTTTGGGTGAAATTGGAATAGGCAGCAGGGCCACCCAGAGGATTCAGGGGGCCTGGGGCAAAGCAATTTCAGGGGTCCCTTCCATAAAAAAAAGTTGCAATACCATAGAATACTATATTCTCGTGGGGGGCCCCTGTGGGGCCCGGGGCCTGGGGCAAATTGCCCCACTTGCCCCCCTCCCCCGGGCGGCCCTGATAGGCAGTGGTTGAAAACCACAACAGCCAGTCTCTCCTTTAGCTATGGAAGGCCCAGCACCCCTTTACAACAGGGCCTAATTCATCCTTCTATATCTCCACTGACTGCAGTGGAGGAATTTGACCCAGATAGTGTAACGCCTAGGAAGTGACATTTTCATGATCCAGCACGACTTCTTTATTGCCTTATTCAGACAATTGCAGCTGTTTAGTTTGTTTTATTCCATTTCCTTCCCTGCTTGGTTCGCCTCCTTCAGCTCTGGAGCCGCTACTGATTCTCCAGCCACCTCTTTAGGAGCTGGCAGGCAGTAGATCTGGCCGGCTGGGGCCTCCGTGCAGAGCACTGTTGATTTCCTTCGCTTCTCAGCATTTTCCCTCTTGTTAGGACCTGATTCTCTGCTGTCCTGTGCCTCATGAAGTCACTTGCACCAGTGCAAGCCAGGTGTGAAACACCAACAAATCAGAATGGGGGCATCATACGCCCACTTTGCGCCGGAGAGACTGACTGCCCGTGATGCAAGGCAAGGGAGAATCAGGCTGGTGGAGTCCAGTCCCACTGAGATCCGGGAGGGTGGGGCAAGGGGGCACCATTGATATCAAATGGAGCAGGATCACGGCCATCACTTGGAACCCGAGATTAAGACGGAGCATGATTTTTTCACCAGAGCTTCCCTACAGTCAGTTCTCTGTGGCAAGGGATTACAAGGATTCTCACAGCGGGATGCAGTAGTCAAACCAATTTGCTTTTGCTGTACACCGTGAGGAGAAGCTAGCAGATGCGATGGTACTTGGAGGTCTGTAAATACCGGAGCCATATTGCCAACCCCAAGCATCCAAAAATGGGGAGTCAGGACCCAGTAGGAAGTCATGAGAGTTGCTTAAAAACCAGGAGATTATAAAAAAACAAAACCAAATTTGGGTCCTTTTTTATTCGTCTTTTCGTTTTGGACCCTTCAGGGTCGAGTTTCCAAATGTTTCTCTGCATTCACAAGGGCTAGAACCCTTTTTTAAAAAATAAAAAGATAAAGGCTGAGATTCTTACTGATTCCCATGACTCCAGGAGCTGGGGCTTTAAGAAAAAAACACCCAAAATCATGAGACTTGTGCTGAAATCTTGAGTCTTTGCCTCATTGACCCAGATCAGATAAAACCTGGAAAGAGAGGCTCTTTAACAGAGGTGTTTAACAACAGCCTTTGGCGTGAGCTGCCAGAGCTTCCTGGTTAAGGCCCTGCCCGCATGACAGAACGGCACCTCAAGGTAGTGACATCAGCGCCTACCAGGGGGTGAGCTGAACCAGCACGAGATGGAGCTCACATTAGGTGCAGGTCACTTTGGGATGTTAGTGGTTGAGGCTGTAATGGTGTTAGTTCTGCTTTGTGCCCTCGCAGGATGCCTTAGGGGCACACCCAGTTACAGCCACTGCACATATCCTGAATTGGGGATGAGCGAGTGTGTTTGATACATCTTCCCTCTGCCTCATCCACAGAGGATGTGAGTCTGTTCTAGCCCCCAACTGTTTTGCCTGGGTCTCTCGCTCAGTTATAATAAGCCCTAGTTCTTATCCAGCATGTTACATCCTTATCCCCATTATACAGATGGGGAAACTGAGGCACGGAGAAGCAAAGTGACTTGCCTAAGGTCACCTAGCAGGCCAGGAATAGAACGCGGTCTCCCTTGGCCCAGTTCAAGGCTCTATCCATTAGGAAATACTGCCTCAAGCTATAGCGTCTTAAGCTTTCTAGGCTGGCGGTTCAGTCTGTGGTCTGGGGGTCGCCATATCGGACTGGAAAGTGTCAAAAGAAAAAGCAGATGTCCAGCAGCTGTTTAGTCCTCATTATGCAGGAATAAGCTTTTAATTTTAGGTAGGTTCAGATAATCAGATCATCTAACAGGACAACTGTTGTGCAAATGTATGGGAGACATTTAATGCATTAAAAATACTTCATGGGGGGCGGGGGTTGTTGAACAATTTCACTAGAAACGGCAGCTTTCTATGTTTTGGTGACTTCATTTATTCAGCTAATGTCTTTTGCTGACAGAGATTTATCAGCCTGAACTTGCTTTTCCTGGCCTGGGAAAAATTAAAAGCTTTGCTCCTGGCTCAGCTGAAAAACCCAACCCAACATCTCTGAATGAGTTAGGCTGAAGATCAATCCTTCTCCTGACATCACAGCTCGGAGAGTCATGACAAGGAGAAGGGAAGTGGCCCAAACTGTTGCGGCTATATTGTACTGCCTCAAAAGCAAAGCCAACCATGGTTAAAAAGAAAAGGGCCTGGATTTTTTCAGCTAGAAACGCCCTGTGTTTAAGGAGCTGGCTGGCATAGAATGCTCACCTCTGCTCTCTAGTGCCATGATTCCCAAACTACGCTAGGCCGTGACCTCCTTTGGGCTCACCTCTGTTAACATGACCCCCTGGGATCTAAGAGCCCTGCAATTTGACCTCAACCCCATGGGACCAGGCAACAAGTGTGGGGCTTGGGTTGGGTCAGACAACAACCCGACTCCCTCGGGCTCGGTTTGGATGGGTTCCCCTCCTGCCTATGGGGTTGGCATGGCTGTGATGGCAAGCCTCTCTCCAACCAGCCATTGCCCCAGTACCTTTCCCCGCATAACATGGCAGTGGTGGGCGGGGTACAGAGCTGCTTCTCACGGCACAGCATGCATGTCCCGTGACCCTCCTGGTACCCTTTGGTCACAACCCACGGCGAGGGAACTCTAATGGATGGGACCAGAATGCCCAAACTGCCACAACCCCTATATAGCTTCATGTACATTCTGCTTTACCTGCAGTGGAGAGACCCACTCTTCTAGAGCAGGAGGATCTGGGATATCTTTTTATAAGAATCCAGTTACCTATGTACAGATACCACTGACTCTTAATGGAGCAATATTGGTGACTTCTTCTTCCCATATTTCCTTCTCATTGGGATAGTTTCCTGTTGTGCCTTTCATAGTGTCTCTTTGAGAAACTGCCAGCTCTCCTGAACTCATTTTTCCCTTAGATTTTCTTCCCATTGGACCTTACCTACCAATTCTCTGAGTTTGTCAGAGTCTGCATTTTTGAACTCCGTTGTCCTTATTCTGCTGCTCTCGCTCCTTCCTTTCTGTAGAATCTTGAAATGTCACTTCGCGGTCATGTTCCTCCAACTTGCCTTCAACCTTCAGATTTGCAACCAATTCCTCCCTCTGAGTCAGAATCAAGTTTAAAATGGCTGTCATAGAATCATAGAAGATTAGGATTGGAAGAGACCTCAGGAGGTCAGCTAGTCCAACCCCCTGCTTCAAAGCAGGACCAACACGAACTAAATCATCCCAGCCAGGGCTTTGTGAAGCATGACCTTAAAAACCTCTAAGGATGGAGATTCCACCACCTCCCTGGGGAACCCATTCCAGTGCTTCACCACCCTCCTAGTGAAATAGTGTTTCTTATTATCCAACCTACACCTCCTCCACTGCAACTTGAGACCATTGCTCCTTGTTCTGCCATCTGCCACCACTGAGATCAGCTGAGCTCCATCCTCTTTGGAACCCCCCTTCAGGTAGTTGAAGACTGCTATCAAATCCCCCCTCACTCTTCTCTTCTGCAGACTAAACAATCCCAGTTCCCTCAGCCTCTCCTCATAAGTCATCTGCCCCAGCACCCTAATCATTTTTGTTGCCCTCCGCTGGACTCTCTCCAATTTGTCCACATCCCTTCTGTAGTGGGGGGGCTGAAAACTGGACTCAATATTCCAGATGTCGCCTCACCAATGCCGAATAGAGGGGAATAATCACTTCCCTCGAACTGCTGGCAATGCTCCTACTAATACCGCCCAATATGCTGTTAGCCTTGGCAACAAGGGCACACTGCTGACTCATATCCAGCTTCTCGTCCACTGTAATCCCCGGGTCCTTTTCTGCAGAACTGCTGCTTAGCCAGTCGGTCCCCAGCCTGTAGCAGTGCATGGGATTCTTCCTTGCTAAGTGCAGGACTCTGCACTTGTCCTTGTTGAACCTCATCAGATTTCTTTTGGCCCAATCCTCCAATTTGTCTAGTCACTCTGGACCCTATCCCTACCCTCCAGCATATCTACCTCTCTCCCCAGCTTAGTGTCATCTGCGAACTTGCTGAGGGTGCAGTCCATCCCATCATCCGGTTCATTAATGAAAATGTTGAACAAAACTGGCCCCAGGACTGGCACTCCGCTTGATACTGGCTGCCAAATAGACATTGAGCCGTTGATCACTACCTGTGAGCCCGACAATCTAGCCAGCTTTCTATCCACCTTATAGTGCATTCATCCAAGCCATACTTTTTTAACTAACTGGCAAGAATACTTTGGGAGACCGTATCAAAAGCTTTGCTAAAGTCAAGATATATCAAGTCCACCGCTTTCCCCATATCCACAGAGCCAGTTATCTCATCCTAGAAGGCAATCAGGTTCGTCAGGCATGACTTGCCCTTGGTGAATCCATGTTGACTGTTCCTGATCACCTTCCTCTCCAGGTGCTTCAAAATGGTTTCCTTGAGGACCTGCTCCATGATTTTTTCCAGGGACTGAGGTGTAGTTGACCGGCCTGTAGTTCCCTGGGTTCTCTTTCTTCCCTTTTTAAAAGATGGACACTATATTTGCCTTTTTCCAATCGTCTGGGACCTCCCCTGATCTCCATGAGTTTTCAGAGATAATGGCCAATGACTCTGCAATCACATCAGCCAACTCCCTCAGCATCCTTGGATGCAGCGCATCCGGCCCCATGGACTTGTGCATGTCCAGCTTTTTTAAATAGTCCTTAACCTTCATCTTTATCTTCATCCAAAGACTTTCAGCTGGTCTGCCTCTCACCTCCTTCTGCACCTTAGAACAAGTGTATATATTCTTCACATATAACACACCACCTCCTTCCTTTCCTCCCTCCTCCTTCCTGAAGAAGTTATGACCCTCTCTCCCCCTATTCCAGCCATGAGATTTATCCCACCAAAGCTATGTGATGCTAATTAAGTAATAATTTAGCTTATGTCCTAATACTTCCAGTTCCACCTGTCAAGTCAGGTGATGATGGCCCGTGCTTGGTGATAGGACAGTCCCTCTCTGGAAAAGTTTACTCTCCAGGGACATGAACAGGTGCTAGACAGAGATGAACAAACCCATTCTAGTATGGGATCATTGGAGCTGGAGTGTTTCCCGGAAGATGTTTCTCTAGCAAGAACATTCAGACTCAACTGATGATATTGTGCCCTAGGTATGCTATTCCTCCCCAGGTGTACTCGGGTCTTGATTCTGATCTCACTCACTCTGGTGTCAATCAGGAGTAACTCCACAAAAGCTAGTAGAGGGCTCTAGTATAAAACTTGTTTAGAGACCAGAAACATTGACGTATGCTCCTGCTGTTGTACCTAGCCGCTGTATGTATGTCATCAAGTATCAGAGGGGTAGCCATGTTAGTCTGTATCCACAAATACAACAAGGAGTCCGGTGGCACCTTCAAGACTAACAGATTTATTTGGGCATAAGCATCAGATGCATCCATGTATCTGGAGAAGGGGGTTTTTTACCCACAAAAGCTTATGCCCAAATAAGTCTGTTAGTCTTTATGTATGTCATGGGTCTGATTCGCCTCTCATGTGCACGGGTTTTATACCAGCATTGGAGACAATGGAGTCACTCCTGACATACGTATTGGGGGGAGGGATAGCTCAGTGGTTTGAGCATTGCCCTGCTAAACCCAGGGTTGTGAGCTCAATCCTTGAGGGGGCCATTTAGGGATCTGGGGCAAAAATCTGTCTGGGGATTGGCCCTGCTCTGAGCAGAGGGTTGGACTAGATGACCTTCTGAGGTCCCTTCCAACCCTGATAATCTGTGATACACCAATGTAGGAAGAGAACAGGTCCAACATATCTAGTCTTAGGTATGACTCTCTTACAGACTAGGGGCCATATCTTCATCTGGAACAAATCAATGGAGCAGTGACAATTTGCACTAGCCAGGACCGCAAAGTAAACTATCTAATATACACTGTTTCATGACATTAGATTTATTATCAAGGAAGCAATCCATAATTTGCAATATTCTGAGCCCCGTCATAAACATGGAGTTAGCCATTCTTTCCAGTGCTAATGGAATGGAAGACGTGTATGTTCCCCTGTCAGCTTCAGTTATGCCAATGCAACACAAGCGATGGAGGAGGGATAGCTCAGTGGTTTGAGCATGGACCTGCTAAACCCAGAGGTGTGAGTTCAATCCTTGAAGGGGCCATTTAGGGATCTGGGGCAAAAATCGGTCTGGGGATTGGTCCTGCTTTGAGCAGGGGGTTGGACTAGATGACCTCCTGAGGTCCCTTCCAACCCTGATGTTTTATGATTCTACATTTTTGAGGGCTCCACGGTGCTTAAAATTTACTCAAGTGCTATGTTACAATTAGTGCCTGTCGGTTTAAAATTTTCATACATCGATGGAGTCCAAGAAGGTTTTACACACACACATACGAGAAGAAATTGCCCCCTATTGTGCAAGACAGGGATCGGCAAGTTCACTTGGTGAGTATTTCGTGCCAGCTATTAACCATGAATAATACTTGGAATAATTTTTATAATTAAATTGGCTTTTCTGAGCTGCCGGATTTTGGCCACCGTCTTGCAGGGGAAGTAAAATGACCTCATGTGTGAGAGTTACAGCGTGAAATAAACCAGTTTCCATCCTGCTTGGTGACTAAAGCATCCGCAGAAGAACTCAGCATTTCACAGGGCGTGGTGAAGTTTTCCCTGTTTATCCAGGATGGAAGCTGCGTTCAAGCTACCTGACATCACTTCCCATAACGTCCAGGCCGGAGGGCTGTCTGGGCCTGATATTGACGCCTGAACCGTGCCGAAGCCAAACTGTGTAAGTTGAATTGTTTTCTGACCTGAACCTGAGTCTGCATTGCCCCAGGCACTGGTGCATGCAGTCCCCTGCCATGCTGTGTTTGTGCTGGGCAGTGAGAGGCGCTGTGCCACCTCTACGCACTAACTCCGCTTCACGTGTAGCGCAGCGAGGTGTCAGCGGCTGGCAGGAACGGGGGATGAAGCTCCCACACCCATCCCGGGGTAGGAGGAGGAGAACTGACCCAAACCAAGCCTGAGAGGGTTGGGTTGTGTTCTGATTCGACTCAAACCTAACACGTGGTGTTGGGTCCTGTCGGGTTCAGATGGGGCTGTAGGACATATAAGAGGGACAGTGTCATGTTGGCCAATAGCTAGGGCTCTGGATTGAGACTTGGAAGAGTTGTGTTCTAGTCCTCACCGTGACCTTGGGCACATCACTTTGCCTCTCACAGCCTTTATCTATTTAAACTCTAAGCTCTTTGGGCAAGGAGCATCTTTCACGATGTGCAAATACAGTGCCTAGCACTCGGGCTGGCCAGCAAACAAGAATTGGGTTTCATGAAAAATGTCAGAGGCTCTGTTCCGTGTCAGGACCAACCCAAAAACCTTTGGAAATTTTTAATGAAAAACCAGCAAGCGAAAGATCCCAGTCTAGGCACTCACCTGGAACGGGAGAGACCTAGCTTCAGGTCACGGCTCTGAAGCAGGCAGAGCAGGGACCGGAGATAATATAACTAAGCAGGCCCTGGGTCTCGTTCACGCTGCTCTGACCGTGGAGAGTAGCTCTAGTGTGAATGAGAATCGGGCCCAGTTGTGGATCTAGCACTTGTTTCTTCCGGCACATGAGCTGTTGGGGCTGGACTGCCCCTGGCCTGTGTGGGTGCAGGGTGGGGGTGGGGTGTGTGAAAGGGGTGCAGCTTGCTTGCAAGGTTGGGTAAGGACTCTGCCCCCTGGGGGAGGCAGGGATGCGGCCTCTCTAACTTGAGAACAAATTGTGCCATAGCGCTCAGCCATTTGCTGTACAACGCCTTGGGGCCTGATCCTGTGTTCTGCCCTGCCCCCTGCCCCTTTCATCTTCCTCACTTTCCATCCACCACATCTCCTCCCCTTCTCTTCTTGCCCCTTAGGGGATGGGGCTCCATGTTCCTGTCCCTTTGAGCACAGCCCCATTCCCCAGCTGTTGGAGCTGTCTCAGGTACCCCCTGAGCCCCTTCCTGGAGGACAGTGGATCAGTCTGTCCGGTCCTGGTGGAGCTTGCAAAGCCACTGATGGGACTTGGATGCCCAAATCTCGTCCATTTTAATGGGAACTGGGCACCCAAACCCCCTAGGCAGCTTGCACAATCTCAGCGCCCCCCCTCCCCCCAGTGTAACTGCAGCCAGTTCAGTACGGTGACACCGAGGATGAATTTGGCCCTCTCCATTCATTCCATTCCCTCTCCTACTCCCCACGGTGATCCAGTCTCTCCCACAATCCCCAGCCGTCCACTGAAACAAGGGTGTTTTGGTTGTAGATGCCTGAGGGGGTCACAGCTGTCGTGACTCACTGGTATTTCTTCTCCCTGCTCTGTCTCTCTTCTGGAGGAAGGCGCTTGGACCGGGCTCTCCCTTGAGCCCCCTCAGTGCTGCGGCAGGGGTTGTGTGATGTGTGTGGGGTGCTCTCCGCTCTGGAGGGGCCGAGCACGCGGCCTCTGCAGCAAGCCCATCCCTGTGGGGCACGACAGCGGGGATGGGTGTGGAGCTTGATGGGGGCCAAGTGTCAACACCAGGCCCTTGGACGGACCCTGAGGCTGACGCCTCATCTATCCAAACTGCAGCCTAGGGCAGAGTCAGGTTCTGAATACTGCCTGTCACGGGTGTAGCCAGGACCACGGCGGCTTTGGCCAATGAGACTCTGGGTATGTCTACGCTGCAGGGAAAAAACAGCCATGCCAGCCGAATCGCGGTCCTAGGGCTCAGGCTAAGGGACTGTTTAACTGTGGTGTAGATGTTTGGGCTTCAGGCTGGAGCCCGGGCTCTAGGACCCTGCAAGATGGGATTAAACACCCCTTAGCCCGAACCCCACGAGCCAGAGTCAGCCGGCGAGTTTTTCATTGCAGTGTAGACGTACCCTCTAAGTTCAAGGGAGCGCCTGAGACCTTGTAGCCATGTAGCCTGAGACCTTCTACCCCGACGGCCTGCTTAGGTGTCTAATAGTGCACCCCTCCTGTCGTTTGCGCACTCAGCGTGCGAGGGGAAGGTAGAGAGGGGGATTCAAAGCCAAGATAAATATTCTCGGGCTCTGGCTGGGGCGCTAGGAAAACAAAGCGCCATGAGTAATTTAGTTAATAAGTTTAGAAACACATCATTAGCCTGTCAGCACTTCCGGCAAGTGAAACGTAGCCAGCCAGAGCTTGGCCTGCAGCAGCTGACTCACACTAGACTCGGGGTTTCAAGTGCGAGGCACTAGGAATGAAGGGCTGCCTCGTCCCCGTGCCACGAGGCCGGCGTGACAGGCTGCGCTGCCCGTGGAGCAGAGCAGGGACTGAATGACAGTTCATCAGAGGCCTCATCTACCGCCTGCTGCCCCTTGCTCCATGGAGCTGTGGCGTCTCTTACAATGGCGCAAAGCATTACTTCCCCTGCTGTGCCATTGGCTGGCATCCCAGGGAGGTGGAGCCAAGGGTCTGGCCACACCCTTTCCCTGCTTTCCCGGTTCCTGTCCATCTGGGCCGGAGAGGGAGGAGCACACGGTTCGGTGATGCCGGTAGCCTCAAAGAGACTGGAGGGACAGGCCTTTCTCCCCCAGGCGTGTGCACAGTCAGGGTCAACATGGGAGAAGTTTTTCAGACACGGCTGAAATATGCACTTTCGGTCAACCTGGAATTAGTCACAAATTTGACTAGTTTCAGACTTTTTGGTTTTTCATAAGGCAGCCGCTAGGCAGGGGTAGGCTTTACCTCCGTGGTTAATGCATTCAGCTGGGCTGTAGCAGACCCACGTTCAGTTCCATCCCCTCCCTCACGTAGAGGAAAGGTTGGCATGTGCGTTTCCCATGTTCCAGGAGAGTATCTCACCTCTGGGTCTCCTTCAATCTTTCCTGCTGAAGCTGTTTCACTTTTTATAAATAATTGAGTAGTCACTGGAGCAGGGACTTGTGTCTCTCACCTCCTCGGCGAATGCCCTGATCACCAAGCTATAGAATCATTTTCCCACGGCTCCCTTGGCCCAATGACTATTCGTTGTCACTGTGAGTGACTATGAATTGCCACCACGAATTGCCCTGAGCAGCCACGTGGGGTGAGATCACTGAATACATGTTAACGACCTGCCGGGGAAACTGCAAATATGACGGTGCCAAGCCGCTGCATACATCGGGGGGAGCAGCAAAGGACAGGCTCCTCACTTCGGCTCTAGCAAGCGAGTTATCAGACAAACAGCAGATGCACGCTGCTTGGCAGCACGTGGGTTTGGCAGAGCGTGAGCACCTCTCCCCGCTGTCTGATAAGAGGGCACAAGAGGCCTGATGCATGAAGGAAGAGCCCAGCTTAGTGAATGCTAATCTCTGAAAAGCTTCCAAGAAGGGCACTGGCAAGGTTAAAGCATGAGGCAAGAGAAAGCGAGACAGGAGCTTTCAGAAACATAATGAGGAGGTGCCAGTATATAGCCAGGATACAGCTCTCCCGGGAAAGAAAGAAAACTTTGCAGCAAAGCAATTAAGATTCCCAGACAGAAGTGTGGTGCAGAGTTATGGCTGTAATTAGTTTCAAGCAAGGGTGTCAAATTCTTTTCATGTGGCGGGGCCTGCTCCGATGGCCTGCCGCTTGGCACAGGCCACATTCAGCAAAAGTTGTTAAAATAGAAAGAGATCAAGATCAACCATGTTGGTCGTTACTGGCATTGATTTTTGATTTTAGGGACTGCTGCTCCCCGATCCCTGCCATAGCATGAACCAGTGCATCAACATTTGGAGCAAACCACTGGGCTGAGGCTATCTTGAGTATCGAGTTCAGGAGTAAGTCAGTTGAGAACATAGTTTAAATATGTTGATATTTACGATGGAAAATAATGATTCACGCACATGTGTGCTCCCAACCATGGAAAGAATTCTTGCTGCAAAGGACTTCAGTTTGAGATAATTTGATCCCAGATATTGATAAAACTTGGGAACACTAATATTGGAAAGCTTGCCCTTCAACAGAGTGTGGTACTGCAGTTCAACACGTTCTCCTTGGAATAAGTTGCATTAAACTGAAGCTTAATTTCAAAGGCATGAATGTCGTCCTAACATTCTGTCACTACTTGGGTGAAACCCTGCATTCGTGTCTTGAGCATGTTCAGGCGCTCTGTAATATCCACCATGAAAGCAAGGTCAGGAGCCCTTCATTGTCCTGCAGTTCAGTGACATCTTTCCCTCTGTGAGCCATGAAAAGTTGGATCTCACCATGGAATTAAAAAACACAGCTCCTGGACTTAGCCACCGAACTTCAGTGTGATACAACAGACCACGATGAATGTCACATTCTTCCAACAGCTGTCAAGTATCAGAGGGGTAGCCGTGTTAGTATGAATCTGTAAAAAGCAACAGAGGGTCCTGTGGCACCTTTTAAGACTAACAGAAGTATTGGGAGCATAAGCTTTCGTGGGTAAGAACCTCACTTCTTGCGACCCTCTGTTGCTTTTTCCAACAGCTGGCGGATCTGCTGGTGGTTGAGACCTCGAGCTCAAATAGAATTGACAGTTTTAATAACCGCCTCCCTCGCACGATTCATTTAAACTTTAAAGCAATGTTATTGGGAGGGTTCCTCAAAACAGACTTAACTCTCATTCCCCTTTGCTCTGCTGAATGGTTGCTACCTTGGTCAATGCACCAGGGACTGAATCAGGGCCCACCAAAGCTGAAAGCACAAGTCTCTATGATTTGAGTGAAAGATCCAAGCTCTCAAGTGGAGAGCAGTAGCAG
The DNA here is from genome assembly GCF_013100865.1 of Trachemys scripta elegans. NCBI lineage: Eukaryota > Metazoa > Chordata > Testudines > Emydidae > Trachemys > Trachemys scripta. The sequence goes on along the minus strand of NC_048319.1, from coordinate 9,161,098 downwards.
ACTTATATCCTCTGTGGGACTGGCTCAGAGTGGCCTGACTAGTGGGTTATATGTGACTTACAAAGATCTCCACAACCGCTTCCTATCCAGGCACAGGGTGTCTGCTTCATCCGCCTCCTAGATCCTCCAGGTGCCTTTGATACCGTTGATCAATCTTTTCTCCTTGGCACTGTCCAACTTGGCTTCCAGGGCCCTGTCCTCTCCTAGTGCTCCTTGCTCCTCCAAAACCGCCTCGTCTGATGCCACTCCCCCTCTCTGTCGGTCTCCTCACAGGGCTCTGTCCTTAAGGCCCTTCAGTGACGGTTCTTTGGGATATCCAGGCCTGTGAGTCACCTTGGGTGACCCCACCCGCTCACGCGGCTTCAGCTTCCTGACTCTGACTCACAAATTACTCTCTCTGCCTTGATCTGTCCTCTCCATCTAGCTTTGTGCCTATTGCATGTATTGCCCTGGGTACTGTAGCACTGACTCAAGAGTACCTTGGCTCCCCATCATCTGTCCCAAGCCCTCTGTTCTTGTCCTCTCCATCAGCACTAACAGAGCTGTGCAAACAACTGATTTTTTTTGCTTCCCTGGCAATTCTGAAAAATCAGGAAAAAAAATAATTTTGGGTTGACCCGAAAACAATTTTTTTTGCAATGTTTTATTGAAAATGTTGGGAAAAAATTATATCAGCTCAAACGAACTGTTTCCTTATCAATTATGAGCCTTTTAAAAAATAAAATTTGAAGGACATTTTGAAATAAGCTGTCATTTCAGAATGAAAAATCGAAACATTTCGTTTGGGAAATGTTGAAACATAATGCTTTAGCTTGCTCAGGATATTTTTCTAAACTGGAACAATTGGGGTAAACTGATCTGAATTCATGAATCTGCATTTTTTTTTTTCTGGAAAAAAGTTTTGGCTGAACATTTTCACCCGGCTCTTACCACTAACACCACCACCATCTCCCCGTTACCATCTGGCAAATGAGGATACTGTCTATTCCTCTCTCTGCATTCGATTCGCTAGAGCCCTTATGCAGATGCTTAATATTGAACATGTGAGTAGCCCCATTGACTTCACATGCTGGGCTTGATGGGGCTGGTCCCACGTGCTTTCAGTTAAGCATGTGCACATTAGGGCATAGCCCCCTCATCCGCCATGCCTTCCAAACCCGCTGCCTTCCTCTGCTGGCCACCTTTCCTCTCGGTATTTACCCTCTTTTCCCACTTGAAAAATGTCTCCCATGCCCACTGCTTCTCCTGCAAAGGAATGTGGCAGCTCAGGCATAAAGCTGTGGGAAGGAAAAGCCGGGCTGGTGGAAAGACTTTTTGGCTATTGTAACACTCTGTACCTCGTGGGAACATCCTACACCCCCGTGTTCATCTTTATAAAATGATTGTGTGGTAGGCAAAGTTTGTCATGTCGGGTGTCTTTGGAAGGCTCATGATGCACTGAGCATTGTTGTTATAGTAATTGTTCTTACAGTAATGTTGTAGCAATGTGATAGGTTGTAATTTCATGTATATAGTTATGAGGCTGAAAATGTGTCCTCGTGGCTTAAAACAGGCCCAGACAAAACTCTCCAGGAGCAGAGGGACAAACTCAGCCCAGCCTCACCAGAACAAAGGACACTGGCCTAGGCAGCAACAAAGGATCTGTTGGACTCTCGAGTGAATCACCCCCCTTCCCTTGGTCAGTTTGGCACTGCGATGAGGTAATGCTCACCTGACTCTGAAGGGGGGGGCAAAGCCAAGAGGGAAGAAAGAACATGATAAAAGGAAGAGACTCTTTCTCTCTTTTCCACCTCCATCTACAGACACCACCATCAAGTGACTGAAGCGCTGCTGAAAGGGGAGAGCCTGGCTGAAGAGCAACCAGCCAGCCTGTGGTGAGAAGCATCTAAGTTTGTAAGGGCATTGGAAGTGTTAAGATCAGCTTAGAATGCATTTTGCTTTTATTTCATTTAACCAAATCCGACTTGTTATGCTTTGACTTATAATCACTTAAAATCTATCTTTGTAGTTAATAAATCTGTTGCGTTGCTTCAGGTAGAATAAACTGTTTGGTTTGAAGCGTGTCAGAAACTCCCCTTGGGATAACAAGCCTGGTACATATCAATTTCTTTGTTAAATTGACGAACTCATATAAGCTTGCAGCGTTCAGTGGGCATAACTGGACACTGCAAGACGGAGGTTCCTAGAGTTGTGTCTGGGACTGGAGATATTGGCTAGTGTCATTCGGTTGCACAATCCAAGGAGCAGTTATATGCCAGAGGCTGTGCGTGAACAGCCCAGGAGTGGGGGGGTCTCACAGCAGAGCAGGGTAAGGCTGGCTCCCAGAGTCAAAGATTGGAGTGACCTAGCCGGTCACTGGTCCGGATAACACCAGGGGAACGCCACAGCTACTCTGGCACCAGCTGGCCCATTCCACCCGCTGCACAACGAGACAGACTTTGGGAGCCGGACAAAGAGCAGTACAATGAGATTTTTGTCTTTGGCATCTTTCGCCATCGGATCTGTCATTGTTTGCAGGTTGGAGCCAGTGGGAAGCTGATGCGCCCCTAACTAGTCCTTCACCTCTGGATCCATAAACAACGTTTGGCGACGCCGAAGAAACGAGTGCAATGACAGAGAAGAGGCCGGCGCTAATTCTGTGGGAGTCAACACAGGAGAAGCCATCGTCCTGGTGGTCGGTGTGCCCCTCCCAGCTCAGCCATGTCACAGGTGCAACTGCCCTGGGTAGCGTTAATGCACACTCACAAACGTTCAGCGTCTGAGTAAGCTGCAAGTGTTGGACTGCTGGGGGCACTAACTGAGCCTTGCTTCAGAACACAGCGGGGAATGTCCGACTCTGCCTCGGGTGAAAAGTTACAGTAACTCCTCGCTTAAGGTCGTAGTTCTGTTCCTGAAACATGCGACTTTAAGTGAAACGATGTTAAGCGAATCCAATTTCCCCATAAGAATTAATGTAAATAGGGGGGGGTTAGGTTCCAGGGAAAAAATTTTTTAGCCAGACAAAAGGCTTTATATACATTTTAAACCATTTTAAACCAGCAATATAATACTACAGTCCTCACTGCTGAGTATGAAGCTTGGTTGAGGTGGTGGAGTCAGAGGGTGGATTGTCCGGCTGCTCCTCTTACTGTTCTTGCAAGCACGGGAACTGACTTTGCCGGGGGCAGGGGGCTCAACCCCGGCCCATCCACTCCACCCCTTCCCCCAAGCCCCCACCCTTGACCTGCCTCTTCTGCCCCCCCCACCTCCTCCCCCTTTACTTCGCACACTGTATCCTCCCTCTCTCCCCTCCCTTCTGAACGCTGCAAGCCAGCTGCCTGCCGTGGTCAGGAAGTGGGGGAAGAAGGGGGAAGGTGCTGATCTATGGGGTCTGCCGGCGGGCGGGAGGTGCTGGGGGGTAGAGGGGGACTGCCAGCTGTGGAGAAAGCAGGCAGCCAAACAACGTAAGAGTGGAGCATTGCATAACTTTAAATGAGCATGTTCCCTAATTGATCAGCAACGAAACAACGTTAACCGGGACGACTTTAAGTGAGGAGTTACTGTACTCAGAAGATCAAGTTGGGGCCAAACCATCAGCTGGTGCAAATAAGCATGGTTCCATTGACCCCAGTTGCCTAGGTACACCAATTGAGGATCTGGCCTTTTATTTTCTGGCTTCTAGGAGGGCTTTGCAAAGGAAGGAAGGTAAAACACCAAGTAAATCAACCAGAAAGTGATTGACCAGCACCTTGGAAACCCCCTAATCCTGCGCCATCAATTGCACTGGCAGTCGAATCCCTGAGTCTCAGCATATCCAGTGGGACACAGCAGTTCTGTGTCATCAGCTGCTCTGATCCCATGTAGGGAGCTGTAACACCATGCCCCGTGGTAGGTGATCAGCAAATTCTGTTTGTGTTGCTCGCTGAGCGTAATCAAGATCTTTCCATACACGATCTTGTCCGTGGGCTTCTCTTTTGAGGTTAGGGCCAGTGGACAGGCCTTTTCTTCCTCTGGCATTCCAGGGAAGAGTAGGTGTTTTTCTGAATTTCTTAGACTGAGTTCAGAATCTGAATAGAGCTCCAGACGGCGAGTTCCTCCTTCTTCCGATCAACTGGAAAGAGGAAGACCCTTGGGGAAGTCCTCGTTGCCCCATGGAGCTTGGTGGAAGCTGTGCTGCATGAATTCCTTCCCTTGCAGCAACCTCGAGAGCCGTTCAGTTATTTGAGGGCTGACCCAACCCACAGTGACGTTATTGGCAAAATCCCCATTGGTTCCAACCTGAGCAGCACCCCGTGTCCTAAGAGACTGATCTAAGACCCATTAGAGTTAATGGAAAGACCCCCATTGACTTACATGGGCTTTGAATCCAGCCTGTGAAAATCAGACCCCTGGAAGATGTCTCCAGTTGGACCCCCAAAACACTAATTATGTTTCACAATCTTGGTCCATGTAATTTAGGGGCTTCTTCAGTCCATGTTCAACTGGGCTGGCTCCCACCAGGGAAATGTGTCCTGCACATTTGAAGCATTGGATAGCTAGTGCAGGAATATCCTTTTCTTGCTCTGGAGGAAACCGGTGTCCTTGGCTGCACAATGTACACCTGCCTTTGGGAAAATTACTTCCTGGGGCAGGAACTGGGTTCTGGTGCTTATACTCTGAATCTGGTGTCAATCTGGAGTAACGCCATAGAAATAAATGGAGTTGCCCTGGTGTAAGTCAGATCAGAATCAGACTCCTCTACTTAGGGGTGTCACTCTGGATTGACACCAGCATAACCTAGCAGAATCTCTGTTCTGTACATTTGTCCACCACATCACTTCCTAGCAGAGCTGGTGCCTGTGCTTTGGAAACCCGGTGACACTGAGGGGATGTCTACCCTGCAGTCACAGGGTGTGTGTGCAGCCCTTGTAGACATACTCGTTTCGTTTTAACCTACCTAGCTCGGATACTGGTAGATGCGGAGCCGCGGCCGCACAGATTAGCTGCCTGAATAACGTTCTGGGGTTCTGGGGGCTTGTACAGCCTACACTAACGTGCACTGCTGCAGCTTCACCGTTCCAATACCTGAGCGAGCGAGAGCAAAGCTAGCTCCGTAACGTCTACGTGAGCTGCAAACGCTCCCCGTGACGGCAGGGTAGATGTACCCAGAGACGGCGTCAGCGTTCTAAATCACAGGTTAGATCCGGTGGATGCGGGACTCTATTCTCTCTGGACAGAGATTCCAGCACCAAACTGGGGAAGGAGCAGGGATACTGCCAGTGTCTTGACTGCAGACATGTCCTATCAGGGCCAGGCTGGGCTCCATTTGTGCACATAGTGGTTTTCTCTGCATTTTGTCAGGCAGGATCACAGGGGCTTTCCCTCGCGCTTTGCCCACGGAGCTTGACTGAGGCTGAGACGCATTTCCAAGTTACAAAGAACAGTAAGACGCAGGCCAAGGGTGGCTGTTTTCCAGTTCTTTCCCAGCTGTGCTGAGGGGCCTGCGATTCCACAGCCGCTGCACGGTAGCTCGAGAGAAGAGATCTGCAGGTTCTGTTTCCAGGAATTGGCGGGACCTATTCTTTGGAACCGCAGATTTACCCGCTTATGAATAAACACAAATTATAGCTGGTCTGCCCTCAGTTACAGCTGATTTTTATCTACCCCACCCTTACATTGCAACCGGAAAGAGCACTTGGCTGGATTCTCTCTCTTTCCATTTCCAGTCCCTGTGACATACTGAGAATTTGGAAAGAGGACAGCCAGGCTTGGCCTCTGTGAAGTGCTGACTGCCCTGGGTTTCTCCTGCCCAGGCATTAGCCGTGCTCTTCAGTTCAGTTTGTTTTAAGGCCTGGAGGGACCATTGTGGCTTCCTGCTTCTACTGGGGCTTGACACCCCCCCCCCCCCCCCTCTGTATGCAAAGCCAAGCCGAGAACCGCTATGCTCTGGAGCCACCCAACCAAGGGCAACGATCCCCCCTTTACAGCTGGGGAACTGCGGCATAATGAAATGAAGTCAGCGGTCCAAGGTCACACAGAGCTGGGAACTGAATGAAGATCTCCTGCAGCCCATGTCGGTGCCTTAACGACAAGACCATCTTTAAACTAAGCCCATTTGGTTTCCACGCCCTATTCCAGCCTTCACGTCTCTGCGGTGACTACAACATTAGTGCTAATTATGATGGTGGATACTTGCCTAGTAGGACATGAACTGAGGGCTACACACGCACTTCCTGGAGGCCAATGCTACCAACCTGGACTGGATTCTAGCTGGTAGCTTGTAGAGGAAAAGGCGCAGTGGGGCCTTGCCAGCAGTTCGAGCCATTCAGCCGCCCCAAAAGGAGGGCAGCTATTAGGCCAGAAGGCTGAGATCGTGTGGGATGGGGTGTGTGAGCTAATTGGACCAGCCCCTCCTCTAAGATGGAAGTTTCTCTTCCCACCAGCAGTAGGAGACTTGGCCTGTATCCTGCATATCCTGTTCCTGAGCCTCATCACCTCACTTTGTTCACAAAGCGCTTCAGATAAGCCCATTGGCAGAGGCTCTGTGTTCTGCTGAGGCATTAAGAACTCAGGGCGTTTTTTTTCATTAACCTCTTGAGACCCTCAGAAAACAGAGCCCACATGCAGGCCCTGGAGCTGAGACAGCAAATACAGGCCCTGTTCCCTGGAAACATAGGAGTTACAACCGGTGGCTGTCTAGTCCAGGATCCTATCTGAAGCAGTGACCAATGTCAGATGCTGTCAGCCATCTTGGCTGAAGAAAGCCGCTCATGAGACGTTAGCATCGCCTAAGCCAAACACAAATCCTAGCCCTGGTTAAACCTCAAACCTCCAGCTAATGAATAACTGGAACCAAGCCCCTCTCCTTGGTTTATCTCAAGGTGAAAGGGATTTCACCTGCCCCTCCTCTCTAGGGCTGAAGGACATTTTCGTTGATGACAAGAGGCTGACTGTGTGTTTCGAGTTTGTGAAACTTGTGGGGAAGTGGAACCATTTTTGGAAAGTTTAAAATGAATCGAAGGGATCTTGTGCCAGATGTTTGCTTCTCTCTGGGTGTTTTTTTTTTTTTTTTTTAATTTGAAAAGCCACCTTTGGCCAAAACCCCCTCCCACATCACCCCCCTAGCTCTTGCTGCTGCTCCACAGAAACATCTCACACAGGGAGCTACCGTGGGATCCTACCACACATCCTGGAGCGCGACGGGCGCATCCTGAACGTCACGCATGAGATAAACACGGGACTGTCATGCATGGGACATGTCCCCTATGGGACAGCTATGGAACCATCTCAGGTCCTTATGCTCTTGTCCCTTGATTGGTTGTGGCTGGAATGGAGACGTCATGAAGCTAAGAAAGCCCAGGATGCCAAGCTGAGGGAACGTCCACTGAAAGAGTGAATCTTCCCCCAGCTGTTTCTCGTCTCTGCTATGCTCCATTGTGCTTGATGGCCAAGATTTTAAACAGGGACTTGGGATTTTGAATACCCAACCTGAGATACTTGCAAAGGCCTGATTTCCAGGCAATGCTGAGCACCTGTCTCACTCAAACAAGGCCCCTTTAAAAAGTGCCAGCAGGAAAGTGATGTGTATTCATTTCATGATGCCTTCCTGGCTGGAAGTTGCTCCACCTCCTACTGCCACTCCCCCGGAGTTTATTTGCCTTCATTAGCCCTGCACGGCGGCTAAAAAAGATGGAATTGGCCAGAGGCGGCTGGCTCCTCCACCTGCTAAGAGAGGAAGCTCAGGCTGAAGCCCTGAATCTTGCTCTGGTACCTTGACGAAGAAAGACCATCCTTCTTCATGATTGTCCATCTAACCCCCATGGGCTCATGCGTTTGTCTGTCCATTTCTGATGTTCATGCCTCACTTTGCTTTTCTACTTCCTCCTCTAGCACTGAGAAGCCTCAACTGGGATCGAGGCCCCATTCTGTCAGGTGCCGCACCGACTCAGTGAGAGATAGGTCCCGTCTCAAAGAGCTTCCGATCTAGACAGAAAACGGGTGGGGAAACACACACAGAGAGAGGAGGTGACTTGCGCAAGGCCACATGACCACTCAGAGGTGGAGCACGGAGTAAAACCCAGGTCTCGTGTTCTGTGCTGTACCCACTAAACCACGCTGCCGTCTAGCTGTATCTCTTTAAGAGCTGATGTTATTTAGCTTGATCCGAGTTTTAACAAAAAAATGTTGAAGAACAGATGGGCCCCTGGCTGCTGACAACCAGCTGTCACAAACAGGAAAACACATGCGTTTTCCAGCGTGCGCCAGCAGCATTTCGCTTAACAGAAAATACATTTTTCCTGCTCTGGGAAAGGCTGTTTGATGTAATATTGTCATAGGAAAAAACCCATATGTTGCCGTTTTGAAGAACGTGGGAGATGCTCTGGGGACAGTGTCATCTCTGAAGGCCTTTAAGAGCCAGGCATCCTGAAGAAGGGAAGCCCAGACCTAGTAGGAACCTCTGGGTGTGTGCCTTAGCATTGCTGGGTCCCACAGCCAGCAGCTTCCAGTAGCAAATGGTTGTGCCAGCACATGCCCCAGACCCGAGCTGATGTGCAGGACAGTGTGTGCTTTGTGTGTTGCCTGACAAGAAGCAACACGTTCAAAGTATGCTGGGGCCTGCCTTTCTACATCATGTGAGTCTGTGTGTTGCTGGGGCCAGCCGGTTGGAATGGCCCTGGTGAGCCTGAGGAGGGATGGAGGATTGGTGATGAGCCAGCCCAGGGTGCTCCTGTCTCAGGGTGGAGATGGGCCCAGCCCCACTGGGGACAGAGCCAACTCGCCTTCTGTGGTGTGGCATTCTTAAGGGGTCCTGAGCACAAGGGGAAACTGAGGCAGGTCATCGTAGAGCCATTGCAGGCCACAGGGGGACACTTGGGAGAAGACTGACCCAGGTACAGTTCCCCTCAGTGAGGCTCTGCTGTGGGAGGGGAGAGGTGGTTCTTTGCCTTCCCACTTGGCTGACGCGCGTATCACACATGCATGACTGCGGGGAACCCTCACACATGCCTGAGAGCACGCAACCCTCTTGAACATGTGAGAACACGGAACCATCGTGCACACCTGAGAGCACGGAACCGCTGTGCACGCCTGAGTGTGTGGCACCATCACAACGTTCACACGGTGGCCATTTACATAGGTTGGGCGAAGAAGAGCCCCAAGCCCTGTGCATGGGTTAGCGTCTTCCTTGCTCCACCTGCGCTGAGGATAACAGCCTGCTGCTTACTCAAGCTAACCGCTGCTCCTTGTATTCAAGTGCCAGGGGCTTGTGTGGCTGGTGCCGAGGTTCTTGGGTTCTATATCCACTAACGAGCCATGCTGGCTTTTAAAAAGATAGCGGTGACAATCCCCGGGATTGTCGCTGATTTTAACGAGAGATTGCACGCTATTGCTAGCCGCTTGGCCACTTTGTTCTTCGGCGTGGTGTGCGTTTTAAAGCGATATCAACAAAGATAGATCGGGAATGTGAAAAACCACCCCCCTGACCGACAGCTATGTCAACAAAAACCCTACTGTAGATGCAGCTGTGTTAATGGAAGAGGGCTTCTGTCTCCATAGCTAACATCGTTTGGGGAGGTGGCATTCCTACACAGGCAGAAAAACTCCTGTCGATATTCCCTGCGGATTTCTACCACCCAATCCCGGGGACTTGTTGCTATTTAACCTAGCCCTGTGTTCCAGCTCCGCCTCTTTTGACATCTCTCTCTGACAGCATTTCAGCCGATCGCCTCAAGCTCTGGCAAGCGGGCCCCAGACATTGGGCTGCACACAGCGCAGGAAGTGGGGAATGATTCTGTGGTGAACGGACTGGCTGGGGCAGGCACAGATTCTGTTAACTAGCGTGTGTGTGTGTTCAGTGTTTGGTTCTGGCTTCCTTCCAGGCCACGTTGTGGGAACGCCAAACAGCTGGAGGGCACCTCAAGGTCACGGCGGAGTCACTCGGGGACACTAGCTCCTCTCACACCTGCTTTCCAGGTGATGGGAAACAAAGGAACCCCAAGCATTTGAGCCGGAAGCCGGGCTCTGGAAACCGTCAAGGAACGTCTTCTCCAGAGGCGAGATTTCAGTCTGGCTCCAGGCCCGAAGGAAAGGGCGTGGTAGTGAAAGTGAGAGTCAGAGAGAGCGAGTTGAGGGTGAGGGTGGGACGGATCTCCAGGCTGCTGCTCCATGTTATTCTGCTAAAGCTCTCCCAGACCTGAAGCTGCGTCCCCCCCGCTGCTCCCGCAGCCCTTAGCCGAGGGGTTCCCAAACTGTTTGCTGGCACAACCCCATTTTAATGAGCTATTTCCTCCCGGGACCCCGGACAGCACCAAGGACAGCGTTTTGTGGAGCAAAATGGCATCCGTCCTCCATGCATTGTTGTGATAAATGAAAGCGGGGGGAGGGGGGGAGCTCCCTTTGCTGGACACCCAGGGCACGTCTTCACTACCCACTGAATCGGCGGGTAGCAATCGATCTATTGGGGATCGACTTATTGAGTCTAGAGAAGATGCGATAAAATCGATCCCTGATGGCTCTGCCGTCGACTCCGGAAATCCACCGCGGCAAGAGGCGGAAGCGGAGTCGACGGCGGCGCGGCAGCGGTCGACTCGCCGCCGTCCTCACAGCCAGGTAAGTCGACCTAAAATACACAACTTCAGCTACGCTATTCACATAGCTGAAGTTGCGTATCTTAGGTCGACCTCTCCCCCGTAGTGTAGACCTAGCCCCAGCCAGCCAGTTAGCTGTAAAACCCCTGTTAGTAGCTGTTCTCTACTTGCTTTACCTGGGAAGGGTTAACAAGCCCACAAGTCAAAGGAAAGGAGTGGCCACCTGACCAAAAGAGTCAATGGAAGGGCTAGAGCTTTCTAAAATTGGGGGAAAAAACTTCCCTTTGTCTGCGTGTTGTTTTTCCGGGAAAGAGGGGGACAGGGAACAGTTATGCTGGGAGAAGCTGAAAGCCAGGTATGAAAAACCATCAGAACATACCTAAAGATTGCATATCTAAAAACCCCCAAAATGTAAGTAAATTAGGGAATGTCTAGGAAGACGCGATTAGGGTTATTTCTTTTATTTTTTATTGGCTTGTGGATTCCTCTGGGCTAACCCCAAATGCTTTTTTGTTTTGCTTGTAACCTTTAAGCTGGACCTCAAGAAGGTTATTCTTGATGTTTACATTTTGTAAGTGGGTTTTTTAAATCTAGCAAAAGCCGAAGCTCCAGATGTATTTTCTTTCTTTTTGTTTTTAATAACGTTTACCTCTTTTTAAGAACCGGATTGGATTTTTGGTGTGCTAAGAGGCTTGTGCATATGTTATTTCATTAGCTGGGGGGAGGCGTAGCTCAGTGGTTTGAGCAGGGGGTTGGACTAGATGACCTCCTGAGGTCCCTTCCCACCCTGATGTTCTATGAACAGCTGTTTTCCTTTCTCAGCTCTTCCCCAGGGCATGGAGGGGTGAAAGGGCTTGAGGGTACCCCACAGGCAGGAATTCCCAAGTGCGCCTTTCTGGTTTTAAAAGTTTTTTTGCATTTGGGTAGTAGCAGCATCTACCCATCCAAGGTCGGAGAGAAACTGTAACCTTGGGAGTTTAATACAAGCCTGGAGTGGCCAGTATTAATTTTTAGAATCCGTGTGGGCCCCCACCTTCTGCACTCGAAGTGTCAGAGTGGGGAATCAACCTTGACAATTGTGATCTTACACACACTGTACAATGCGAGGTGACGCTGTGTGGAGCAAAATGTCATCCTCTGCACACTAGGGATCACCGCAACCCCATCTGCTGACGGCCTGACCCCATTTGGCCCATATGGAATCAAAGCATAAAGAAACCAAGGAGTCCACAAAAGAGAGGCCTAGAGTCCCCAAACCTCTTAGTAAAAGTACCTTGTAGCTGGCCAGGAGAGTGGAAGCGCCTGAGAACCGAGCCAGGTTTCAGCATGTCCTCCACATCCCTGGAATATGGGTGCTATTGATCTCGGGCCATAGGAAAGCTCCATCCTGACCTCCTGCAACTGGCCAATGAGTGATCTCACCCTGTGATGGGGTGTCCACCCCCTGCTTGCCCTGAAAGGGTTAATGGAGGCCCAATGGGCCAATTAACCTACTAAGCAGCAAACGAGGGAGATACAGGCTGGGCGGAGAACCTTGATTAGAAGGAAGCTCACCTGAACAGAGGTGGACTGGGCTCGTATAAACCTAGGAAACTGGTAGCAGCGAAGGTGGCCGGGGGAAAGTTTGTGGTCACCCTCTGTTTAGTAGAAAGGGAAGGAGGGAACCCAGGGAAAGGGTAGAATCCTGGGGGCTGGCCCAGAGGCAGGACGGAGAAGAGAGCCCTTGGGATGTGGGGTAGGAAGCAGCTCTGGGTGTAATCAGCAAAGCTGGGGACTGAACAGACCTTGGCTGTATGTTGTAGGGTCCTTGGGCTGGAACCTGGAGTAGAGGGCAGGCCCAGGTCCCCCTATCCGCCCCTGGGGAAATGATACCGGTGGGGCAGTGAACTGGAAGGCTGCCTGGGTCACTGTGGGAGTCGCAGAGACTTTGAAGGACTCTACCCCGGAAGGGGGGGAATGCTGAGCGACCTGGCCGGAGGGCCGAGTCACAAAGAGGACGCTGTGGTTCCTGGAGCGAGAGAGGAGCCGCAGGTTGACAGGGAGACAGCGTGCAAATGCAGGAAGGGGCGTTGGCCGTGCACAGCTAATCCCCAGAATAGCCAGGAGGAGGTGCCATCCCTGCGGTGAGTGGAGGACCCTGTCACACGCCCAGGCAGGAAGCAGTGACAGGATCCCGCCATGCAAACACAGCAGACACAGAGGCAAGGGTTGATATAATTACCCTGTCTGACATACAGGCCAGGAGCAATTCCTCAAAGTGGATTACGCTCTCACAAAACCCATAAGATTGTGTTCTCCTGGGTCAGCCGGGCACTGTCACAAGGATCCTGTCCTTTGTGATGCGAGATACTGGTGTGTTGGAGAGCCTTCCTAAAGGTAAAACACCTGGCAAATGAATACACAAAACCACTGGCTTCTCCAAACCTCAGCATCCTCTGGAAAACCATTCGAGATTATGGCACTTTAACTGAAGTTTACCCAGTCCTGTCCTCGCCTGTGTATATCTGGGCTAAGTTGGCACAGAATAGGTGGAGGGGAGGGGAATGGTTTTTAGGCAGTAGGTGGCAGGGTAGGCAGAGCTGTCTGAAATTTTCAGAACAGAAAACTTTTTTTCTTTGCAAAATGGCCTTGTTGTCCCTAACTCATCCGTCCCATTCTGTCTCACCTCATGCCACCCGGGACAGCGTCACAACCGGCTGGGATTCACCCAAGCAGTGCAGGGAGGTGGGCATCCACTTCTGACCAAATTTCAGTGGGCGTTGGGTGCCTAAGGAATGCCTTTTCCCAGTGAGGTTAATCCACTTTGGAAGCAGATTAAGCTAAATCGGGAGAAGGAGGTCTGTACTTTAGGTGACCTTGAGTAGGGAGGTGCAGCCTGCAAGTGACATAGGGTATGTCTGCATCACAGCTGGGTGCATATTTCCCAGCATGGGTGGACAGACGTGATCTAGCACTGCTCGAGATAGCATGCTAAAAATAGCAATGTGGCCATGGCAGCCCGGACTAGCCTCCTGAGAACTTACACAAGGTTTCGGGAGGGTTTGTACTTGGGTGGCTATTCCAGACCATTGCCCATGCTGCTATGACCACACTGCTGTTTTTAGCACGCTGGCTTGAGCAGAGCTAACGCGCGTCTGTCTACCTGAGCGGGGAAGCATGCTCCCGGCTGCCATGTAGACATATCCGTAGGTAGTTTTACAATTGGCACCAGCTGAAGCATCCCAGAGACCCAGGGAATTCCAGGTGGGAGGGAGCGTGAGAAGCCACCAGATAGAAAAGTAGTAGAGCTTTCCTGGGCCTACCTTGCTGGCTGCCTCTGGATCCAGGGCCAGTTATAATATTCCTTGTTTAAAGCCAGTCACTCAGGGTGGCAAAATCTTCAGTGACTCTTTGCTGTGGGAGCAACTGTGGGCTCGGATGGGTAGCCATTTCTCACTTGGCCTTGGCCAACGTGAAACCTACAGCCAGTGCCATTTCATCAACCCATGTGAGCTGTCAAGGCTTTCATGTTAGACAGAGATAGACACGTCCGAGTCCCTTGGAAGGTCGTGACCCCTTCAGACTGAGTGCATGCTCGACTTCCAGAACATAATTGTGTGCGGATGTGTTTAAGAGCAATGTCCTAGATTCCGTGTGTCCCTCTATCGCAGCCATCACGTCAGCACTTCCCAGTGTATGTAGAGGGCTAGTTCAACTGGACGTTGTATTGATCAGCTGAGTAGCATGTTACCCATGAGCGAGGCAATGCAGTCGGAGTTTTCAGACATGGGAGTCTAAACTTAGACACCTACAACCTGCCTTCAGGCATCTCAGTTTGAACATTTTGGCCAGGACATTTCAACTAGAGCTGATCCTATAACAGGCAGGGAGTTATTGGATTCCATTAGTAGGTCAGTGGGGACTAAAATTTGATGCCCCTGTGGAGTGAATTGGCGAGGGGGGAGTCATTCCAGTTACCAGTGGACAGGTGGCCGCCTCACTGGGTCCAAGGGCTGGGATCCTCTGGAGAGTTGCAGGGAGTTAGGCGCCCAATTCCTACCAAATTTCAGTGGGAGTTGGGTACCTAATCAAGTGCCTTTCCCCAGTTTAGGTTAATCTACTTGGGAAGCAGGTCAAGCTAAACTGAGAAGAGGCACCGTGATGAGGCGGCTGCCCCTCACTGGCAGAAAAGAGGTTGAAAGCAGCCTACAGAGGCTGTGCTGGAGGCAGCCAATTAGAAAGGGGCTGAGAGGAGCAGCCAGTCAAGGCCCAACAGGCTCATATAAGGAGGGCTGCAGGGAAGAGCAGAGTTCAGTAGCTGACTGGAGCTCGAGGAGAGAAGACCAGGTTTCTGGCAGGAGGAAGGAGCACCCGTACCTGGGACACAGCAGTGCTGCAAGCAGGGACCCGGGGAGCAAGAGAGCGCTCCCGGCTGGCTGCTAGGGCTTAAAGGCTGACACCTTGAGGTAAGGGCAGAAGAGGGTGCTGGAGCTGCATGGGAAGTGGCCCTGGGAAATTGGACTGCAATTGCCACTGAGGCTGGGAGTGGCTGGACAGAGATTGCAGGTCCCCCAGAAGGGGGGAACACAAAGTGTGGCACTGCCGGGGGGCAGTGTCACTGAAGACGATGCCACACTCCTTGGAGTGGCGTGGATCCTGGAATAAAAGTGACAGCAGTGAGGCACCACCAGAGGAGGGTGCCCTGGAGAGCAGAGCTAATTCCCATGACATCCGGCAGGAGGCGCCAGAGTGGTGAGTCACACTCCGCCACAGACACCCTTATTCTGGGAATCAGAGTATCCGCACGGGGAGCTATGCTGGTCAACTTCCCCATGTAGACAACCCTAAGACAACTCTCTTGGGCTTCCTTGAAATTCCCTAATTGCGTATCCCTTTTTGGCAGTGGAAGGAAGAGACACCAGCATCAGATGGGATATTAATAATCCTGTTAATAATAATAATTAATACCTAGTGCTTTTCAGCAGCCGATCTCAAAGTGCCTAAATAAAAGCCACATTTTTAACACCACTGAGCACCCTGCAGCTCCCGTTGTGACGCTTTGCGTCTCCAAAGAGGTCTGCACTACAGCTGGTCAAAAGCGTTCATTTGAAAAAAACTTTTTTTTTTTAAACTGAAAAACGGCGTTTTTGTCAAAACAGAAATTTCTGTGGGAGATGGCTGATTTTGACTTTTGGGCTTTTCATCAACACCCCCTCCCCAAAAAACTAAAGACCCCCAAACCTGAACAATTAAAATCCCCCCCTCCCCGAAAAACAAATCCTAAAAACTGGTGAAGAAAAATGAAGTTTTTCATCTTCCTTGATTCGTTTTGTGGGAACAACATTTCCCAAAGAGCTGTATTCAGCACCCCAAGTGCTGAGCCGTTTGAGCCCTGGGGGTACAGACCTTTCCTCAGCATTGGTCAGCTTGCATATGCCAAACCACCATGCTCCACGGAGAAGAAAACCATGGTGTGGGCTTCTCTTCTCTAGGCTCTCTTGTCTCAAGTTAATGGATTGACTCAAGGTACTTAATAGATTTTTAAAGGGGTGGATGCATCCCACTCCAGGGCCTCACTTTAAAGCCCAACCTGGACTTGACCCAATCCCGAGTCATTTACGGACCTGATCCGTTCTCCCCAAGCCTGAGTCAGTGCCGCCACTGCGGCTGCTTCACCCTTGGCCTTCTGCCTGTTGGCCACTTAATGCCCATGCCCGCCATCACTCTCCAGCTGCCTCCTGCCCATGGGCACAGTGGGGGCTGCATGCGTCACGGGCTGTGTGTCCCACTCCTACTGGCTGCCGCCTCGCAGTACTGCACAGGCTCGTCGGCACGCTCACATGCCCCATCACTGCGCCAACCCCATGGGCAGGAGGAGGTGATCCGAGTGACCCAAGCTGAGCCCAAGAGGGTCGGGTTGTGTTCTGACCCAGCCCACCCCGCAACACTTGTCGCCAGGTCCCATTGGGTTCAGGTTGGGTTGCCAGGGTCTACACCCCACACCTTTGATCCAGTTACCAACATTTGTTCTTTACTGGTAACCTGGATCGAACACCTGTAGAGCGTCCACACTCATCTATTCAATCGTACCAAGTGCCTCCAGATAATTGGCAATCGGTTAACTTGAAGTAAAAAAGACCAGTGTGGACATACATGTTTGCTTGACGGCAGCTATAAAAACTACTGCACTCAGAAGGGTAAACTTCCCAGCCAAGGGTTAGTCCAGAGCAAAAACGTCAGCTGATACAGACAGGCAGGGCTGGCATATGGATAGACCCCTTCTCCTTTCCCCTCTTCCGTTTCCCCTTTCTATCATTCTGTTCATTTTTGCTCAGAAACAAATGTCAAAACAGTTACCGAGAATCTTAAGGTTGCTTTTGGCAAATGACTTGAGAGAACGGGGCAGAAGAGCAGAGCTGGATAATTCTGTATGTAATGAGCTCTGGTTAAAATTAATTACTGCTATGCAAATAAACAATAAAGGGTAGCATTAGCCTGAAGGCATGTGGGCTTATGCAATCTCTGCAAAACTGTTATGGGGCAGATTGCATACACTCAGGGCTGACGAAAGGGAGGCCGGTATGCCCCCCGCCCCCGCAAAAGTCTGAAATGTCTGTGTAAATAAAATGAAAACGGGGCAGTGAAAATGATGTACGGGCACCCCACATTTCTCTCAACAGGCCTGCGTACACTAGACCCGGAACCTTTAGAGTCTGGAGCATAGTAGGAGCAAATGCTTAATGACGCTGAATCCCTGACAGAGAAACTTGGGAGACGCAGGAGCAATTTAGGTAAATGGGGAATCAGGTAAGCAGGGGAGAGCCTGGCTGAAGGGCAACCAGCCAGCCTGTGGTGAGAAGCATCTAAGTTTGTAAGGGCATTGAAAGTGTTAAGATCAGCTTAGAATGCGTTTTGTTTTTATTTCATTTGACCAAATCCGACCTATGTTTTGACTTATAATCACTTAAAATCTATCTTTGTAGTTAATAAATCTGTTTGTTTACTCTACCTGAAGCAACGCGTTTGGTTTGAAGCGTGTCAGAAACTCCCCTTGGGATAAAAGCCTGGTACATATCAATTTCTTTGTTAAATTGATGAACTCATATAAGCTTGCAGCGTTCAGTGGGCATAACTGGACACTGCAAGACAGAAGTTCCTAGAGTTGTGTCTGGGACTGGAGATATTGGCTAGTGTCATTCGGTTGCACAATCCAAGGAGCAGTTTACATGTCAGAGGCTGTGCGTGAACAGCCCAGGAGTGGGGGTTCTCACAGCAGAGCAGGGTAAGGCTGGCTCCCAGAGTCAAAGATTGGAGTGACCTAGCCGGTCACTGGTCCGGATAACACCAGAGGGGGACGTCACAGAGGCATGCAGTGTTTGTACCCTGTATGTCCCTATAAGTGAGCAGAGAAACCCATCGGGAAGAGATAATCGAGATTTGGAAGAACGGGGTTTGACACTAGTCCCAAAATAATGAGCCAGTAACACTTTGGCTAGATTCTACGCTGTCCTGCACCTTGATCCATCACTAGAGCCCCTGGGTTTTTCGTAAATGCAAAACAACACTGCAATGCAGAGGCCCACGGGTGGTTCGCTACCCAGCGTCAGCAGCTCCTATCAGGCCTGACAAACTCACTACACACTGTTTTCAAAGTGCTTATCCGGAAGTCATCTTGTAAGGTAGCGAAGAGAGCTGGTGACACGCCGGTTGCTAAAATCGTTGTGAAATGTGTGTGTTAACGCTATATGTGGATCCCTGCTGATATTATGGTTGAAAGTCTGTCCTCCAACACCGCGGGAGACAGGTTTTCTTCCAGACAGGAGGGAAAGGAGTTATTTCTTTGCCTCCAATATATATTGAGCATTGGGAAAGCAACACAAAGGAAGCTGCATTTGCATGTGAGTCAACAGGAAAAACCAGGTCGAGGAGGGGGATGTGAAATCAGCATGGGAGGACAGCAGAAACTGAAGCTGCTGGGGTTGTCTAGTCACTGGGGTCAAAACAGGCAGTTTGGGGGAAATATAAGGAGAAGTAAAAAGAGACTTTGGTAGCCATTTCATTAGTGAAAAACACAGGGCTCCAGTAATGGAGAATCAAGTCCTCCATCACCAGTGGAGTAACCCCTTTTTAGGCCAACTCTGTGACCAAAGCAGCCTGACCCCTGGGAGTGGCCCTTTCCACTTCAGTAGGATTATTTGCAGATTCCTTTTCTGAGCAAAGGTTGCATGATTCGGGCACGATACAGCTCAACTTAAGGTGATAGCAAAACACTCTCTAATTTCAATAGGTCCCACCGTGCCAAAAATGTGACCCAGGCCAACTGCTTTCCTAAGACACAAATACCTTTTCTCCATTCCCGGGCAAGTTCGCTCCAGCGGAGCTGTCCGAAGGCAGAGCAGAAAGGCTTTTTAAAACTCCCTAGCCACAAAGCAGAATTTAAAAACAAATATTGCATTATTAATGTTTTCCGTGTAAAGTAACAAAGACTCTCTCCTCACTGAACCCAACAATGCAGTGAGCAAGACATTGGAATTCATACAATGGTCATTATTAGTAACACCAGGAAAAGGGAATGCAAACATGCCCTTCGGTGTGGAGTTGGGGGGATGGATGGTTTTGTGGCTAAAAGGCATTTATCTGGGTCCAGGAGATGTGGGTTCAAGTCCCATCACTTTTTTTTCAATTTTCTTCTCTTTGGGCGAATCACTTACTCTCTCCGTGCGTCAGTTCCTCATCTGTAAAACAGGGAAAACAACATTTCTCTTGTCTGTCTCGTCGTTTGAGCCAGGAACTCCTGTTCTGACGCTGAGGTTGTGTCGACACTTAGAATGCTACAGTACTTCCGCAGAGACACTCACTACAGTGACGAGAGGGGGTCTCCCATCGCTGTAGTTAATCCACCTCCTTGAGAGGGGGTAGCTCGGTGACTGAAGAATTCTCCTGTTGCCCTCGCGCTGTCTACACCCGAGGTTAGGTTGGCATAGCAACTCCTCTTGGGGGTGTGGATTTTTCACATCTCTCATTGCCGTAGTTAGGCCGATGTAAGTTTTCAGTGTAGACCAGCCCCCGAAAGTACGTCTACACTCTGGAGCCTATACTGGCGTCGCTACGTTGGTGCAGCCCCTTTGTGTAGATGCAGCCTGCACCAACAGAAGGGGTTTTTCTGTCTCCGTAGCAACGGAGACAGAACAAAGTGAGCTATGTGGACAGAAGCCCTCTTCTACCAACACGGCTGTGTCTACACTGAGGGTTATGTTGGCATAACTGTATCCGTCAGAGGCACAGGGTTTTTTGCACTCCTGACTGATGTAGCTATGCCGATATAACTTTTCAGCACAGAGCAGGCCTGACTCCCTGTGTAGCCATAGGCAGGTCATTTGACCCCTCTGCCTTCATTTCCCTGTGACGGTGGGGTAATGATACTGACCATAGGCACCGATTCTCTGGGCGCTCTGGGGCTGAAGCACCCACAGGGCAAAAAGGGTGGGTACAGGGGGGAGGAGCAAGGACCTAGTGCGCTCGGGGGAGGGGCAGAATGGGGTGGGAAGAGGTGGGGTAGGGTTTTAGGGGAAGGGGTGGAGTGGGGGCTGGGCCTGGGGCAGAGCCGCAGGGGTCGAGCACCCCCCGGCACATTGGAACTTGCCCGGGAATGGAGAAAAGGTATTTGTGTCTTAGGAAAGCAGTTGGCCTGGGTCACATTTTTGGCTAGTTTCCAGCACCGCAACTGGAACTAACTTGCCCCCTGC
Organism: Trachemys scripta elegans; assembly: GCF_013100865.1. NCBI lineage: Eukaryota > Metazoa > Chordata > Testudines > Emydidae > Trachemys > Trachemys scripta. Next base: position 9,140,829 of record NC_048319.1, on the reverse strand, counting down.
TTGGCAGACCTGGCAGTCAGGCCGAGGATTGAGTGAGCATCAAGAGAAAATCCCCTCTTGGCCCCAGAGGGCATAGCCAGTCAATAGGGCTGTGCAGATCCATCTGGTGCCTTATCATAAATATATAGGGTGCTGGCTGCTTTGCTGACAAACTTGCATTCCTGCCCCACTGTAAGTGATTCCTGCATGTATAGGGTTACCATATTTCAAGTTCCCAAATAGAGGACACTGCCGGGGGGAGGTGGAGTTGGAGGGGGTGTGGACGTACCAGGCTACCCTTACTTCTGCACAGGGCTGCTGGCGGTGGCCCTGCCTTCAGAGCTGGGATGCCGGCCAGCAGCTGCCACTTTCCAGCTGCCCAGCTCTGAAGGCAGCGCCGCCGTTAGCAGCAGCGCAGAAGTAAGGGTGGCAATACCAAAATCACAGACATTGGCTCATATTTCAAAAATCTGCCTGGACAGAGATTGGAGGATCAAAAAAGAGGTCATGTCTGGGAAAACCCGGCTGTATGTGGTAACCCTGTGCATGTATAAGAGAATGTATAGTGACCAGGCAGCCTTCTTAAACCATGGTATTGATTATTTTAACAATAGGAACAAAGCATTTTGAGAAAAAGGATTTTAAAACAACAGTCCACAGGCATGTCTTACTCAGACATGCCTCATCCCCTGACAGTTGCCTTCGATCTATTCACTGGCTGTCATTGGATACTGAGAAACATACACACACACGCCATTGTGTTGGAACAGTAACAGGGCAAGTTGTGATCATGGCATTTCAGTGGTATTTATCTCCCGGGATTCCAGCACCCAACAAATGGGCTGCTCTTATAATTTCACTCAGGCCCTGTCTCCTGCTGTTGTTCCCACCCCTGTACAGAAGTTTGTGCCCAGCTTCTTGTCTATTGGAAAATATTTTGCCAACCGGACTCCCGTGGAAGCGCCCATGTGGTAACTGGATGCTAGCGAGCTATAACCGCTGGAATTGGCATTGGTTTTTCTCTTGCCGGTACTGGCAGCCAACTGGCACAACCCACATGGGCGTGGGTTTCTTGCCTTTCTTAACCTTAGTGGGGTGTTTGGTAGGCGTTGTGGCAGAGGTGGGTTTGGGGGAGAGGGTCACATGGCGGAAGGGAGGACTCTGAGGTTTACAGCAAAGGGAGGCTTTGTGGGGATCCCAGTGGAATTTGATTTTTTTCCTTGCAAATTCTCTGAGCTGCTGTTGATAAATCGGCCTGGAAGAGGTGGAAAGGTGTGAAGCTTCCCGGGGTACCCAGCGTTGTGCGGCACCTGCCTTTAGGTGAGGGTCAGCTCCCTGGCTCCACAAGCAACACAAGCACACACCCCCACCTCAGCCTATGCAGACTTTGCTGTCTCTCTGCAGGTAAGCAATAGGCACACTCCGACCCTTGTGCCCACAAAGTGCCCCCTGGAATGTCCGGCCCCTGGTCCACTGGGCATTCAGAGATTTCACAGATCTGCTACTCCCAAAGGAGTCGCTGACCAGTGTCACGGCAGAAACACCACCCGCTTAACACACTGCACTTAGATATGTTTATAGAGAAAACAAGAATACGTCTATTTAACGACAAACAGAGATTCAAGAAGGAGCAAGTAGAATTGATGGCAACGAAAGGTGACATATCAACTAACATCGTAACACGCATTCTAGAGCCTAGACTTCTCTAACCAGATATTTTCAGGTCTGTAGAGTTTAGCTCATCCCAAAGTCTTTCTCTGAGCATTATACAGCTGTGACCCTCTGTTCGTAAGACATGCATGCTGGCAGCTTGTCTCCTAGGTGAAGGAGATCGGGTACAACCCTGAGCCCCTAGATAGTGCAACAATCCATTGTCTTTCATTACAAACAGGCTACCCCCACCCCACACTGGTTGTTTTTTCCTGTAGCCTCCTTTCCTGTAGATTTTGCAAACATTGATCAACTGGTGGCTCTGAATGCAAATAGACTCACATTGTAAAACCCACACAATGGTCAGCCAGGCAGATAAGCATCTCCTCCGCTGCTTGACCAGATCCTGCTTATCACCTTCTAGTGACCTGTCTTACATACCTTAAGAAGATAGTTTTCAGTATAGATACATAACTCCTTAAATAGAATCTGGACATACATCTCACAACGATTAGGCCCACCAGTGCATTGTTGGCAGTTGGCACTTTTATATAGACATCAGACCCAGGGGGTCCCTGTAGTCCCTTCTGCACCCCTTACGCGCTCTGCCAGTTGGCATCAAGGGGCCCTTGGGCACAAAAGGCACAACAAGAAGAACAAACACTCTAACCGGCCCTGATGCTGAAAGGCAGAAACCAACAGGTGGAATAGTCATAAGAATTGTAGGATTGAGTGGTCCTGCCCCATCTTCTGGGGGGATTTCAGCAAGTCGAACAGGAGGCTTGTGCCACTGCCTAGACCTTTGCTCATCAGCCATGGGGCTGCGCCCCCAATGGAAGAGCCTGTCTCCGCTCATCTGCAAGGAAACCAGAACTGAGGCCGGATGACAGAGAAGGCAAGGCATTAAATGGAGCGAATGCTGCCGGCTGTCAGCAGCCGCCCCATGGAGACACCTCTGCTTAGTCTTCATGTGTCAGGAGCCTTCATTAGAGCGGTAACCGATCATCCGCTAGCCGCTGTTATTACAGAAAACAACAGCGCTCGTCGGGGCGAGCCGCCAGGGCAGAAACGAACGGAAAACGGCTCATTTACTGTTAGTTCTGCGCCTGCTGCTCCAGCAGCACCTCCAGTCCCAGCGGCACTGGGCAAGAACGTCACTAGAAAGGAATCGTCATTCTGAACAGACCTGTCTGCTGCCTTCAGGCCCCGGCACATCCCTATTCTCTGGCTGCCCCATTTTCACCCCGGGCTCAGCAAAGCCCTCGGAGCTCCCCTTGCCCTTCTGGCTGAATTGCAGGGGCCATTAGAATCTGGGATGATGTACAGAGTGTGGGAGCTCAGAGCCACTGCAGGAGGAAGGGGGAACCCTGGGGCAAGGGGCCCGGCGCGGGCACAGGCTCCGACGCCCTGGGGCGAGGGGCCCGGCGCGGGCATGGGATCCGATGCCTTGGGGAGAGGGGCCCGGCGAGGGCATGGGATCCGACGCCCTGGGGCGAGGGGCCCGGCGCGGGCCCAGGCTCCGATGCCCTGGTGAGAGGGGCCCGGCGCGGGCCTGGGCTCCGTCGCCCTGGGGAGAAGGGCCCGGCGCGGGCCCGGGCTCCAATGCCTTGGGGAGAGGGTCCCAGCTCGGGCCCGGGCTCCGATGCCCTGGTGAGAGGGGCCCGGCGCGGGCCCGGGCTCCGACGCCCTGGGGCGAGGTGCAGCAGAGGGAAGTTGCAATGGAGGGGGGGGGGGGCAGAGGGGCTTTGCTGCAGCACAGAATGGTGCCGAGTGGGCAGTTCTAACAGAGCGGAGGCAGCACCGAGGGGGAACTGTGAGGCAGAGGAGGGGGAGCCCTGGAGGAAGGCTCAAGGCAGGGGCCAGGGCTTGTTAGCGGTACACAGTGGTGCTGAGCCCAGTTGGATCATAGCGGTGGAGGCTGTGCGGGTTCGGGGGACTTGAAAGAAGTGAGCTACAGAGAAGCCTGGGGCTGGGGACAAGATTCAGCTGGTTCCTTGCTGGCCCAGCTCCTGTATTACTAATAATCATTGTCTGTCCCTCCCTGTCTGGGGAGGAGCTCTTGTCTCGCTCAGAACCATTTGGAGCTGGGTTCTCACCACCCCGGGGGTATTTATCTTACCAGTAACTGGTGCTATGGGGCTCCAGAGCTAAAGGCATGAATTGCTACAGCTTGATCCAGGGTCTCTAGCCCAGAGCTGGAGCAGACTCCTATGCTCGGTGGATCAGGCACCTGGAACCCACTGATCCACGGGGTCCCTATTCCTGGGGACCCAGATGAGCCCTCCTCGTGTGACGGCCAGCCTCTGGACTGCCACGAGAAACTCAACCAGGGATCTCCAGAGCTAAAGGCGTGAGTCTCCTAGAACTTGAGCGGAAGAGCCAGAGCTGAGAGCTGTCAGAGACCCACACTCTCCGTGGCTGAGCCACAAAGGGGAACGTGTCACACTCAGGCCGCTGGCAGAGTCCTGACAAGCCCACCGCGGTGCTGGTGCGTGTGGTGGAATTTGACCCGGCGCATCTCGTTCCGTTCGATCTGGCTGGGAATTCTTTTCCAGCTGACATTAGCCATCACTCACGCTTCTCTTGGGTTTTGCCCCCATGAACTAGCTCAGGCAATTGCCCTCCTACGGAGCACTGTGATGGACTGCCAGCTGTCCGTCACCATCACGTCTCATTAGCCGCTTGTCAGAAGGCCCCTGGGCTGCAACGTGTCAGATCTTATTGCTCAGGACACGTAGAAAGCAACCTTTAAACTAGCAGCAGCTGCTGGGAACGTACATCGGAACCAGCCTCGAGGTCTCCAAAATCAATGTGCCACTGGCTACATGACCCCATCAGCAGCCCGTGTTTAGGCTAAAGCCCCACTCCCAGCCAGCATTCGTATCGGATCAACCCCTCTTACTCTCACTGCTCTGCCTCTCCCCCAGCTCTCTGTCCTGGGGGTACCACGGCACTGCCTCAGGTTGTAGAATGAGTCACCACCAGCCCTGCCTTACCTCCCTGCCTCCCGTCTCACTACCAGTCTGATCACGCCGAGCTGGGAAGAGCACTGGCCAAGTAGATGTGGCCGGAGAGCAGCACGTGTTTGCGAGCCCACCGCCTTCTCATCATTCCCCAACAAAGGTAAGCCGGTGGGGTAAGCTGGCGTTAGAAAACGATTTAGGAATAGATAGCTAGAAAAGGGCATTGAGTAGCAAGAGCTCTCTGTGCTGACAGAACTGGCATGAAGTGCGGATAGACGCTGCATTGGGTCCTGTAGCCCCCATCCTAGGCAGCTAGAGACATTCCTTGCCAGCTGCGCAGTTTAGGAAACTTTCTTTAATTGCTCTGTGATTAAGTAACTTTTAATTTCCTCCTGTCAAATATAATCCTATTTGCTTTTTTTCTTCCTCTTCTTTCCCCTCCTGGAAATTAAGTTCATGTTCCTCCTAATTACCCAGCTGCTTCTCTAAGCGCCGATGGGGATGCAGTTGTTTGTGCTGTTTAGGTCACAAGGCCGGCTCTGTTTAAGTAAGTAAGTAAGTAAGTAAGTAAGTGTGTGTGTGTGTGTGTGTGTGTGTGTGTGTGTGTGTGTGTGTGCGCGCGCACTGCAGAGATGAAGCTACTGGATAGCACTTGAAGTCCTACCTGTCTCGGAGGCTAATCCTGGCTATTTCTCTCCAGGGTGCCAGCTTGAATCCAACCCAAGGAGACAGTGATCATAAGCTCCTATCCACACTGCTGTGGCTATGCTGATGGCGACCCACAGGGCAGATGCTCTGTGCTAGTGTAAAACACAATTAGCACTACACTATCTCAGCCCTGTGCAGCACACGTATGCACGACTCCCCTGATGCCACGAGGCTATGACAGGGAGGAGCAAGCCCCGTAGGTGCTGTCTAGAGCAGGCCTGGAGGAAAGGTTTTCTCTGCACAGCTGTAAGCAGATGGCAGATTCCAGAGCAAAGACATGACGCCTAGTTCATGCTTCCGTTGTGGGAGGAGAAGGTGCTTTGGCCAGATATTCCTGGAGTCCTGCTAGCTTAGGGAGGGGAATAGTGGGGGATGCAAGTTATAAAGCCACAGTAATCGACTCCTGTACAAAGCCTTGCTAATTCACGCAGAAATCAAGAGCATTCTCAGCGATAGATTTCCGACAGTCAGAGCGCACCGGCAGCCTGCCTTGGACTCCCCGTGGCCAGTTGGACGAGGAAAGTCAGGCCATGTGTCACTGGAAAGGGAACTTCTCCTACTCATCCAAGAGGTTTTGGGAGTTGACTTTCGGTCCCATTTTCAGGAGCTATTCACCGTCTCCCCATCCTTGCCTCACACAGGTGGTTGGTGGGCAAACAAAGGGAGATTTGGGGGGTAAGGCTGTTAGAATTTGACTCCTTCACAAGGATGCACTCCGCTCATAAAACTGTCGATGCTCCCTCCTCTGTGGCTGGGCCAACCCCCCTCAGATCCATCCAAGCAGCATGACACCCCCTGGAAGCTGGTGGTGCCCAGAGAAGCCACCCTTCTGGCCTGCCCTGCACCCAGGGCTATTTCACACTGCTCCCCAGCCTGCAAAGAGAGAGCTTGCTTGGGAGATGCAAGACTCGTAGAGAGGGGCTATGTGCACTTATGCTAACCCCCATCTTGCCGTACACATCGGGGATTGAACTAGCGACCTCTAGACCTGAAAGCATAAGTCTTCACGCTGTGAGCTAAAGAAACGCCCCCCACTACACAGCGCTGGAATAAACTCATATCCGCCAAGGGGGACCCGCAATGGGCTGATCAATGGGTTACATGCTCACCACTCAAAGAGAGCGCTTGGTAATGTGTACCGTGCATTGACACCAGTGGGAATTTTGCCTTAAGGCCTGGAGCTCCTGGGGATATGTGCATGGAGTGTGATGCGCTGGTGCCTACTTTCAAACTGGGGCAAGGCAGAGCAGTGTCAGCCCCTTCTCGCACCTGGGCAGAGGCACAGCAATATCCGTTTGGTTACAAATACCCCAGGTGTAGACAGCTCCTTGGTAAGGGCTTAAGGAGCAGAGTCCATGGCCTTTGCACCACCTCCTCCCCTCAGCAGAACCTTCCTCCCCAGCACCTCGGCCCAGCCCAGCGAGGAGGCCCTGAGGGGGAGGGCTGGTGAGCGAGCCTGGCCAGCCCTCAGCCTACAGCGGTGGCTCCTGTCCCACGGGGTGGGCCTGGCTCCCCACTCCAAGCATTGCAACCTTGTAGTGCTGCTTAGCTGCGGCCCGCCTGCCTCTGTGTCATGTCTTTCGCTCTCCAGCCTGACCCACCCTCAGGCCTCCTCTGCACACCGGACCCAGGACACATCTAGAACCTTCCTGCAACCCTCACAACTCACCATTTGGGAAACGCTGCCCTGGGCGGGGCGGGGGGGGTTTAAAAATTTTCTTCCCCAACTCTGCCACTGACCTGCTGGTAACCACGGTCAAGTCCCTTTCCCTCTCTGCGCCTGTTTCTCCTCTCACCCTTTGTCTGTTTAGACTGGAAGTTCTGGGAGCAAGGACAGTCGCTCATGGGCTCTGCGTCGGGGCTACAGATGGGAGGTGTAGATCCCAGCTCGGGTAGACGTACACACGCTAGCTCCGCTTGAGCTAGTGCGCTAAAAATAGCAGTGGGCCCGTGGCGGCATGGGTGGCAGGACAGGCTCACTCTGGTTCCCTTGCAAACCCCTTTGGCACCTCTGCATTCCACCCCTCTCGCTCCAGATGGCAGAGCGCGGTCCATGGGGCACAAACTCTTTTGAGTAAACACCTTCCTCGCTCGGCTGCTCCCAGGGCAGCGAGGCAAGGCTTAGAAACCTGATCACACAGGCAGGTTACAGCTGCGAAATCTCAGCCAGCGCCGGGCTCGCAAGGCGGGCCAATAAAACAGGAAGGCAGCACGTTCAAACTGGTTATGCTTTGTCAAAGGGATTATCCGCGGGGTGGAATGTAAACTGGAGGGGTGAGCGCGGCTCACGGCGTGAGAGGACCCTGGCAGGGCCACCCAAAGCGAGAGTGTCAGGTGAGTCTTTCACACGTCGCTCTGTTGGGAGGAATGCAGAGCTGGGCTCCAACATCATTTATCAATGCGAGAGCAAAGGCTGGAGACTGGATGCTGCAGTGGGAACAGGCAGGGCCCAGCTGGGATGGTTTTAAAGAGACTCCTGTGTGAGGCTGCTGGCCACAGGCAGACCCTGTGGTTCTCTCTGGGTCTCCAGCTCCCCACCTCTGCTGCCTAATGTCCGCCCGGGGTTTCCCTAGCTCCTGGCCTGGAGGAGGCAGACCTGGAAAGGAGTTATGACTGCATACATGCAACAGGAACTCTGCAAAGCCAGTTAGAAGAGTGGTCTATCTGCTTCCCCAGAGAGATGCTTCCCCACACGGGCAGACGGAGAAGGGGGCTAATTAACCCACCAGGCCACAGCTGAGGGCAATCAGGTGGCTACGTAATCCCCTGGCTGAGTGAGGGAGCCCAGCTGAGGGGGAACAAGGCAGGAAGTCGGCAGCAGAAGGGGGGCTGCTGGGAAAGGCTGCAGTGATTCTCTGGGAGAAGGGAGGTGTGTTTGGAGCTACAGAGACAGGGTAGCTCCCAGGGAGGAGGCTGGCAAACCCAGAGATGGGGGGGGGGTGCCAGATGGTAAGGAAAGAGCTCAGGGAAAGGCAGTAAAACCCAAGAGGAAACAGACCTTGGCTGCTCATTCGATGGTCCCTGAGCTAGGACCCAGAGTAGGGGGCAGGCCCGGGTTCCCTCACCAGCCCCTGAGGGAGTGGCACCATGGGGCGGTGAAAGGGAAGACTGCCTGAGGCTGCTGGCGAGACCGGACTTGGACACATCCCCCTGGATGGGGAAACCAGGTACTGCCCTGGCCTGCGGGCTGAGTCACGACGAGGAGGCTGCAGTGCCTGGAATGAGAGGAGCAAGAGACAGAGTGATGGCGTGCAACCACCGGAAGGGATGTTGGCCTGGCAGAGCTAATCCCCAGAACTGCCAGGAGGAGGCGCCATCCAGCGGTATGTGGAACCTAATTAAGTCAGGCCAGATGGGGGATACCATGAATCAACCTGTTTAGTAACTTCCCCAATGAGTAATTCCCCTGAATTCATGGGGCTACTTGTAAAGTAGGGTACTACTCGCAGTGAGTAAGGGTGCCACTATCTAGCCCTTTATTTTTAACTATGGAAGGACTCAACAGGGAAACTATTTTTGGCCGGACCGTGAACCCCTTCCTCCCACTGCTGTTCAGGCTACCGCTTGTGCCGGTAACGGCCGTCCCATGGGAGTAGGCACTCTGCAATCTTTGTGTGTATTTCTTACGAAAACGCCTGGCTTTCAAGGAAGAACCTTGCCAGCACCCAGAATAGTCCCTTGTTTATAAAACAGAAATCAGGAGCTTGGCTTGGCGCTGAGCAAAACACGCTCGAAGCATCGCAAAGTCGCCGCTTTATGATTAGATTGATGTCTAAGGAGAGAACAATCCTGGAGCCCCCCTCGCGTTTCTGTAACTGGATCCCTCCCCTCAGCTGTATCCAAAGGGCAATTAGGACGCTCTGATCAGGACACGAGTTATTCCTGTACAAATGAGAGGAAACAGGCCCAGGAACAGCTCCTGGTGGGCCGGCTCAGCTGCCGGAGGTGAAGCTCAGATTCCAGGCTGCTCCTTTCAATATGTTTCCCATTAGACAGATAAGAGCGGGACTAATGCAATTCTCCTTTTGTGAACACTTGTCATGGAGATTAGGGTACTGTACTTGACGGCATCAAGGGCATTAGATAAATCCCCCGAAACAGCAGCTCTCCCAGGAGCCATCGCTAAGAGAATCCCATTAAGCTGTTGTTCTCTTGCCAGCAATACCATCTCAGCTGTGTTTCCTGCCGCGGAGCTAACAATCCCACAAATGGGGAGAGGCAAACTCCAAAATAGGCAACTGAACCAATCTCTGCCCGAGTTCAGGTTCTCAGGAAGGAAGGAAATTGGCCTGTCTAAGCTACCTAAGGAATTTCTGTGCTGCCCATCCCTTGGGGGTCCAACTACCAGCAACCCAAGACTGTTCCTGGAAATGCCACAGACCCCTCCATCTTTCCTGCCCCAGTCTTGCATGGAGGCTCCACCACTCCCCACGTCAACTGGAGAGACAACTAACTCCGCCTGGGACAGTGGAAAGACCTCCATGGTCCTCAGGTGCCCTGCGGTGAAGAGATGGACCTTGTTCGCTGCCATAGCAAGCCCAGCAGGATATATTTTTCTCCACTGCCAGATGGTTTATTATCCCAGACTGTCTCCACTCTGTCCCAGACCCAAGCATCTCCAGCTAGCAGCAACTTTCGGAGTATTTTGTAGAAAAGAATGGAATAGGAATAGAATCTGTCCCCTCGCTGGCTTTGCAGAGTATCTTGGGTACATCCCTGATGCAGTCCCTTCCATCTCTGCTCGGGCCGTGTCTTAGGAAAACCGAGTGTGGCAACAGTAGGCAGCGAGCTGGAGATGCCCAGAAAGCCACAGGGTCCGTCTCCAGACTCAAGGATGACCTCTGTATCCCAAACATCACAGGTAGGTCACAGTGCCACTGCTGCGTCTCCTTAGCCCATTTGCGCAGTAGGAGGACGCCCATCCAAACGCTGGGCAAATCGTGCACATTGCTTGCCGGGTGAGGAATCCAAGAACAAGGTGGTTTGACTCCAGGGCTTACATTTGGTTTGAAACGTGTTAAGGCCTGAATGCTGCTGAGGTTTGTGACCTTCCCGCCTGATGAGGTGTGACCTGGCTGGAGACCCCTGCAGCAATCTCATTATCACTTCCCATTGGCGTCTGGGCAAGGTCCTTGACAAATACCGTGGCCTGAAGGACTCACACGGGACTGTCTGATGATACTGGGAAAACTCAGACCCACTGGGAAAACTCAGTTCCCCCGGGGGGATATAAGGGGTGAATGCTGCAGTGTAGACGATGTGTCCATGCGGCAATTGTCACAGAACTCACCGGGGCACTTATGGGAGCACCCATGAGGCCTGAACAGACAAGGAGCCTGATTCCTGGTGATCTTGCACCGTGTGTGTTCACATACCCAGCGCAATGGCGGATCAGGCCCTGGAACTCCGATGCAATGCGTTGGCGTGAGGAGTCCTAACCCAAATCCTGACAGATGAAGATCAGTTTTCGGTTGCTGTCTCCCACTCCCTTCTCTCTGCAGCGGGGCTCCTGCTCCAGTCCCCACCGCCTCCCTGTGACAGGCAGAGCGAAGAGCTGCTCTCCTGCCTTTCTGCTCCCTGGCATGCCCATACTCAAAGGAGCCCCCCGCAGGCGGGTGAATCCCCCTGGGACATAAAGAACCTGAAGGGGACTGCAAACTTCAACGACCGTGAGATGCTCGGCGGAGATCTGCCCACCTCCCGGGGCACAGAGAAGCCCAGGGTAGGGAAGGGAGAGTGGCTTGTTGGGCCAGGGGGAGCTAACCCCACACTGCCGCTCCCATCCCCATCAGGCTGCATCCATTGGCACCTGACCGGAAGACAGGCAGTTGGCCGAGGGTGCCCATTGACTGAGCCGAGGGGCTCATGGGGTGGCTTGAAGCCCAGCAGCGGGGGCCATGTAGGCAGGCAGGGATGAGAGGAGGGAGCCCGAAGGAAGGCAGGGCTGGCTGCTCCCACCGCCGGGGGGTGGGGGACGCTGGCTACTGACTCTGCCCAGTAGGCAAATAGCCCTGCAGGCGGTGGGGCTCCAGGGATGTAATAAAGCGCGTGGTGGCTAAGGACGCCTGGAGCTGTGGTGGTCAGTTACTGAGGCTGGCAAGGACTCTCAGGGCACCACTCCAGATGCTCCCCAACCCCACCACCCTGTTCCCTGGATGGAGGGAAAGGGGTCGAGGAGGGAGCAAAGACCCACTCCACAGTCCCCCTGGAAGCAACGTGGGGATGGGGAGAAGAGCAGCATGTCAGCATCTCCCTGGACATGCCTAGAGAAGCAGTGGCATGGGGAGGGCAGCACTGGTAGAACTCCTTGCCCCCTGCCGTCTCCTACCGCTGGGGCCACTTTTATTACCCATTTCCAATGGGGGGAGCTGTATTCTGTGTATTACAACGGTTCCATTGAGCTGGGCTCTGTCCATACACGGAAACTGAGACGGCCCCCGCCTCAGGGAGCTACATTCTTAAGCGATGAGACAAAATGGGAGGGGATACCCTGGAGAAATGATCTGACCAACATCGCACAGTAGAACCCAGGTGGCCTGGCTCCTACTTTAGTGCCCGAACCACTAGACCACAAAGTTTCCTGTGCCCTTGGCTCCCCCATTTCCCCTGGGTAGATGCACTCAAAATGGCGTATGCCTGGAACAGGCACAGAGAAGACTGAAAAAAACGCCTCGCTGCAGCGTTTGGTCCCTTTACCTGGGCTTCCCAGCACTGCCGATGGCTCTGGCTCGCTCTTAGTGAATCAGCTCTTTGCAATTTGGATTTGTAACCTGCTAATAAACTGACCCATTAATCAAAGAGATGCATGTGGAGCAACTCCCTCTCTGTACATCATATGTCCAGCGCCCAGCCCCGGCTGAAAAGAAAAAGGGTCATAAAAATATTATTAGGTTTATTCTGCCACATTTCAACCTGAGCATGCTCATAATTCATGGGCTATGTGTGGGAGTTGGCCCGTCCCTTCCAATAACAGGACTTGCAGTAACTAATTTCAATAGGATGTTCTCATCAGATTCCTGACTTTATGCGTCAGGCCATCTTACGACTTCATTTCAGCCAGGTCTGCCTTATGCATGTAATCTACCTTCCCCACACAACATACACCTCCCTCCCTCTCTCTCTCTCTCTCTCTCTCACACACACACACACACACACACACACACACACACACACACACACACCATACTTCTCCTTATACATACTTCTTCCTCAATCCCACCCACTTGGAAAAGAGGCGACTAAGGGGGGATATTATAGAGGTCTATGAAATCATGACCAGTGTGAAGGAAGTAAATAAGGAAGTGTTATTTACTCCTTCTCATAACACAAGAACCAGGGGTCACCAAATGACATGAATAGGCAGCAGGTTTAAAACAAACAAAAGGAAGTATTTCTTCACACAAACGCACAGTCAACCTGTGAAACTCTTTGCCAGAGGCTGTTGTGAAGGCCAAGACTATAACAGGGTTAAAAAAAAGAACTAGATAAGTTCACGGAGGACAGGTCCATCAATGGCTATTAACCAGGATGGGCAGGGATGGTGTCCCTAGCTTTGGTTTTGCCAGAAGCTGGGTGTGACACTGTACCCCGTATTCTTCACACTGACATTATTAGGAGCTGATTATGACATAGTTATGATGTATTTTATGCAAGATGAATCATGTGAGATGTCATTGGAAAGGTTATGATTGGCTGAATATGATTATCCTATTTGTATGCATGCATCGTTTTTGCATCTGAAGTTATGAATATTGTCTGTGAATATTATCTGTGTAGGGGAGGGATAGCTCAGTGGTTTGAGCATTGGCCTGCTAAACCCAGAGTTGTGAGTTCAATCCTTGAGGGGGTTACCCAGGAATCTGGGGCAAAATCAGTACTTGGTCCTGCTAGTGAAGTCAGGGGGCTGGACTCAATGACCTTTCAAGGTCCCTTCCAGTTCTAGGAGATAGGATATCTCCATTAATTTAATTTTAATTTTTTAATCTATTTCACTTGTAGCTATTCCTGGGCAACGCCCACTAGGCAAAAGGCTCTCCGCCTAGATCAGCGGTTCTCAAACTTCAGCAACCCAAAGACCCCCATTTTTATTTAAAAATTTTCATGGACCCCCAAGCCCTATGCTCAGCCCCAGGCCCTGTCCCCACTCCACCTCTTCCCCCCAGGCCACACCCCTCCTCTTCCCCACCTCTTTCCACCCCCTCCCCTGAGTGTGCCCCATCTCTGCTCCTCCCCCACCCTCCCAGCACCTCCTGCATGCTGCTGAACAGCTGTTCCGCAGTGTGCAGGAGGCACTGGGAGGGAGCGGGAGGAGTTGATCAGCAGGGCTGGCAGCTCTGGACATGACTCACAGACCCCCTGGAGTTCCCCTGTGGACCTCCTGGGGTCCTCAGACCTCAGTCTGAGAAACCTTGGTCTAGGTGGCTGGCTCGGAAAGGCCCATTCAAGTTAATGAGCCATTAGAGAGAACAATAGGCCTTAGATGAAACTTATTTCCCACCTGGGGAGCCTTCCTGAGGATGCTGCAGACAATGGCTGCTGTGACACTATGGGGTCATGTGACCAGATCACATGGTGCTGGACTCCATCTTGGGATGTCAGTATTTTTCCACTAACTTGCGTGGGAACCAAGCTTTGAAACAAAGGGTTCCCACCATATGCAAAGTCTATATAAGGCAGGGGAGTGACTTCATCATGGTTCTTCACTGACTTCCCCACCCAAAGAGACTCCTGGAAACACCTGGGGAACAAAGACTGACCTGGGGGGAAGTGCTGGACCCAGGCTAAAGGGTTTTTTAGCCTGTGAATGGAACACCTGGTGATTCCAAGCTGTGAGCAATCTGCAGTCTGCTTATATCATCACGTCAGGTGAGAATTGGCTTTTCATATCCTATCTATGTAGTATAGTACTCTCAGTTTGGGTTTTTTTGTTTATTTGCTAGGTAAACTGCTTTGATATGTTTGCTACCCCTTATAATCACTTAAACTCTATCTTTTGTAGTTAATAAACTTATTTTTGCTTTATCTAAAACCAGTGTGTGTGGGAGTCCTAACTCGAGGCAAAAAGCTGTTGTATATTCCTCTCCGCACATTTCATGAGCTCACGCTGTACAGTTCCCCGTGCAGCGCAAGTTAGTATAATTTTGGGTTTACACTCCAGAGGGGGTGCGTGCCTGGACCCTTCCCATGCAGGGCGGATCACAGCGTCTGCATGTAACTGCAGCTGGGTGTGTCCCTACTTGTATGTGTGCTGGAGCCTGGAGAGAGCTTGTCACAGCAATACAGTGTAAAGGGGGCCCAGGCTGGTGGAGCAGGGGGCCTCAGCGGTACCGCAGTTCCAGGTGGAACCCCAAGGTTGGGGGAACCCATCACATTGGGAATGGGCAATGGGATGGATCACTTGATGATTGCCTGTTCTGTTCATTCCCTCTGAAGCACCTGGCACTGGCCACTGTTGGAAGACAGGATACTGGGCTAGATGGACCTTTGGTCTGACCCAGTCTGGCTGTTCTTATGTTCTTCCTCTTACATACACTCGAACCCACGCTTCTTTGTCCCCTCTTACATATACCTTCCCCCAAGCGCACACTAGCTTGCCTCTCATACAGTGCTCCATTTGCCCTCTTTGTGGACAAAAGGTAGAATGAAGTTTTTGTTCCTGGGGGATGTTATGGCGGAGACATAAATGGGAAGGAGAGATGGATTTGGGCTATGAGAGCGGGGCAACATTTTTTGGAAAACTTTCCTCCTGGTTGAAATTTTCCAGTTTTTCCAATAAAAAACCAAACCTGATTTTTCTGTTTGTAAAAAATAAAATAAAATTGGGTTTGGGTCACATTGGATGTTTTTCTACTGAAAATGGTTTTTGAAACCCAAAGAGTTTTCAGATTTTCATGGGCAATAATTCTTGAGGGCACAAACCTCAACAGCTCCACCTTGCCCAGTGCAGATAGTTCCTTGGGAGCCTTCCCTAATCAGGTTGGGATCGGAGCATGGGGGTGCAAGCCAGCTGCCAAAGTCTCAAGCCACACAAGACTGGTGTTGCCCACTTCGCAGGCACTGGACCCTGGACAAGATGAGCTAGTTCTCTGATAAGGTCTTGGATAGCTCAGTGGTTTGAGCATTCCCCTGCTAAACCCAGGGTTGTGAGCTCAATCCTTGAGGGGGCCATCTGGGGATTGGTCCTGCTTTGAGCAGGGGGTTGGACTACATGACCTCTTGAGGTCCCTTCCAACCCTGGTATTCTATGAAGTCCTATGTTCCAAATAGCCAGACATATTGACCTTTAGGGCATGCTACAGGGTTAATCTATTTCCCCTTTGAGGGAGAGCTTAGTGGCATGGACAATGTCTTTAGGAGGGTGGGGTAGTCCCATGAAAGCCCTCGTTCACCACAGGCTGGTGGGGTCAGCTTGCATCTGGCCTGGGAATGGCTGAATGTACCAGGAACAGGCAAGCCAGATTCGGCTCTCGTGTTAGCTTTGCTCCAATTTCCAGGCTGTTGACTCAACTGGAGGAAGGGCCGGGGAAGAGAGAATGAGTGACAGTGTGGAGGATGACCTGGGAGAAAGCAAGAGGGGAAAAATAGGGAGGATTTCTTTGTGATCAGAAGCTGACCTGCCGTAACGGAAAAAGGCATCATTCCTCAAACAAAGGCCAAAGTTGAGGCCAAACGATCACATGGGCTATAAAATCTAAAAACACTTCCCAGGGCCAACAGATCTGGTCCCAGGCCTCTTTTTCCTCCTCCAGACTAAGTGAGATAGTCGTGAATTTTGTTGCTGCTTTGTGTAACCGTTACCATGATGCTCACACCGCCCGTCTCGCCCGGAAATGAAAAACAACCAGCACTGCACAATTCAGGTAGGAAACACAAATGCGTGGCTCCTGCCACGAGCCACTCCGGGGGCGGGCACAGCTTATGGGAGGAGCTGGGGCAAGGCTGGGCAGTGCTCTAGACGGAGCCAGTGCATGGGATATTCATGGCATCTGCAATGAAGTGGGTGACAGGAAGAGTCCCCTGTTTGGGGAATGGGCATCGCTCCCATGAAGACTTGGTTCAGCAATTGACTATTATTTGCATTCTGGTAACCCCTATGGGCTCCAACTCAAATCCAGGCCCCATGGTGCTGGGCGATGAATATACACAGTCCCTGCCCCCAGCAGCTTACATCCCAACAGACAAGACAAAGAACGGGAAGAGAATGGCCCCACATCGCACAGCAGGGGAGGGGAGGGGATCCCGCCACCAGCTAACACACACGAAAACTGCTAACTGTCTGGTTCTCACCTAGGATTTTACTCTGCAAATTGGAAGCTCTTTGGAGCAGGGACCATCTCTTTGTTCTCTGTCTCTACGGTGCCTAACGCCATGATGGGGTTTCTAGGAGTTACAGCAGTACAAATAATACAGAATAATCCATGTTAGTTAACACAGGCTAGCTAGCACACGGCGAAAACCCGACGTTGCTTCCTAGTGACGAGACGGCCTCCATGGCAGAGCTGTCTGAGGGACTTAGAACCGCCCCGTTGCCATAGTAGCTGCAAATCTCACAATCGCAGGGCAGCGCTACCCAAACCCAGGCCCCTGGCTAGTGCCCTAATCACTGGACCAGGTTTCCTCTCTAGCATAAACACTGCTCCCCCAATGAGATGAGGCTGGTGGCGTTCCCGACTCCGCGCATGGAGTCTTCTTCTTGGATTTTCCCTGCTGCTCGCGGTCAGGCTGCTTCACGTAGTTTTGCCCCAGGCCTGATGATTTTCCTGACACGTTTGAAACCGAATCCTTGCGGGTCAGGGCCCGGCGAAGGCGCTGCCATATCCTGCGTGTACTAGCGTTACCCAGTGTGTTAGGATAAGAGAACAGCCTCTTTATCAGCTGGGGGCCCAGCTCAGGTGCAGAACAGCTGTACTCCGGTGGCGAGTGAGTTCTTAGCAAGCTACACAGCTGGGTTGCAAGCCCCCCCGTGGGCAGAGGTTTCTTCAGGCCATGGCATCAAGCCTAAAGAGAACGTAGCTGCTTTGGGAGAGAACAGGTCTCTCGGCTCACAGGCTTACGGAGAATGTAGGTAGCGCACACCTGTTAGGCCCGTCTGCCATTTTGTGAGGCAGAGCGTTACAGAGATGGCACACACTGCGCTCTCTCTTTCTCACACACACATATAGGCTCAGCTGGGGTACACCGGGGCGGCGGCTCTGAAATCAGCCGAGGATCTGGGTTCCGTCGTGTTTGATAGTTTCCCTTCATCTAAAATAAAAGCCATTCACGCTGCCAGTCTGCTTGCTCTCTGTGTTTGGTAACACATAATGGGGTAGTCTCTGTCTGCCAGCATCTACATGTTCTACCCACTGTCTTCCTGTTTCTGCTAGTCCCATCCTTGTCACTGCCAGATGCCTTTATTCATGGCTCTCCTGCCAAGAGAAGTCAGTCCACTAAAAGACAATGCCTCACCCATCTTGTCTCTCTGTTCAGTCATGCAGGACAGAACTGTCTGTCTTTCCCTTTTGCGCAGGTTTGGACAGGCTGTTCTGGGGAGAAGCACAGTGTCAGTTGGGACTCTTGGCTTTTGCGCCAATGTGTCGTGTGTCCTTCAACATGGCACATAGGACCTGATCCAAACAGGGCCGCCCAGAGGATTCAGGGGGCCTGGGGTCTTCGGCGGCGGGGGTCCTTCCGCTCCAGGTCTTCAGGGCACTTCGGCGGCGGGTCCCGGAGCGCAGGGCCGGCTTTAAGCCGATTCGGCCGATTCCCCGGAATGGGGCCCCGTGCCTAAGAGGGCCCCGCAACATCCGGGGCTACCGGCGGAGCGGGGGAGGGAAAAAAAGCCATGTCCTGCTTCTCCCCCCTCCCTCCAGTGCTTGTGCCGCCATACAGCTGATCAGTACAAGTCTGGGAGGGAGGGGTGAGGGGGAGGAATGCAGCGTGCTTGGGGAAGACGCGGGGCCAGGGCGGAATCCAATGGGGCAGGGAGGGGGTGGAGTTGAGGCAGGGCCCGGGCGGAGGGCGCGAGACACTTCGCGTCCCGGTGTGGGGCCCCGCACCTGCTAAAGCCGGCCCTGGCAGAGCGAGTGAAGGACCCGCCGCAGAAGAAGCCCTCGCCGCTGAATTGTCACTGAAGACCTGGAGTGGAAGAAGCTCCGGGTCTTTGGCAGTGGGTCCTTAAATAAATTAATTAATGGAGATATCCTATCTCCTAGAGCTGGAAGGGACCTTGAAAGGTCTTTGAGTCCAGCCCCCTGTCTTCACTAGCAGGACCAAGTACTGATTTTTGCCCCAGATCCCTAAGTGGCCCACTCAAGGATTGAGCTTACAACCCTGGGTTTAGCAGGCCAATGCTCAAACCACTGAGCTATCCCTCTCCCATCCTTCATTGAGCTATCCTGCCTTCACTCGCTCTGGGTGTGTTCGGCGGCACTGAAGGACCTGCCGCCGAAGACCCGCCGAAAACTCTCGTGGGGACCCCTGAAAACTCTCGTGGGGGGCCCCTGTGGGGCCCGGGACAAATTGCCCCACTTGCCCCCCCGGGTGGCCCTGGATCCAAACGTTCGCTGAAATCAATGGAAAGTCTCTCCTTGACTTCAGTGCCCTTTGGATCAAGTCCATAGACCTTCCACCCACTTTACAGATGGGTGAACTGAGACGTGGAGTGGTCCTTCCTTAGTGAACTTTTGCCAAGTGCTTAGAGTCTCCCAGATCAAAGGCCCCGTAAAGAAGCAAACAACCAGTATTATTTTATTAAACCGCGGCCTCTTCTAATTCTTTTAATGGTGTTTTCTTTGTGGTTTTGGTTTGGAACATCCTCTTTTCATTAAGGAAAGAAAGAAAATCTGTCTTGGATTGAAATGACTTGACTTTATCCATTCATTTCATTATGTCCCAAAGTGCTCAGTTCAAACACCTGGGGCGTGATAAACAATAATTACCAGAAACTGGACCCCATGACCCAGAAATCAAGCCAAAAGAAAAACAAGGGATTTGGATAAATACAAATGTAACATTCTTACGTGACAATAAAGCATCTCTCTCTCTGCTCTGTTACTGCATGAATGGATCTGAATCCCAGCTGTCCCCAGTGGTGAACTCTACCTCGAGGGCACAGTGGTTTGCTATGCTTCCCTCTTGCAAGATTTTGTGTCACACAGACCTCGGGCTGAGCATTTTGGCTCTGTCCGGTTGTGTTGCAGCCCCGGGTGTTGTGCGGGTCTTTGATCGGAGCACCAGGTACTTGCCACCCACCGGCACAATGGAGCACATGAAATGGGGAATGTGAGGCACTCAAGGCTGAGGTGTACAAGGTGTTGTGACGGGGCAAGGCCAGATGGCTATAGAAAAGTAACGGGAGATAGATATATTAGCCCCAGGCTAAACAAATCCCTGGTACCAGGATAAGTAAATGGTAGCTGCTCCAGGTCAATTAAGCCACCTGGGGCCAATTAAGATCTTTCCAGAAGGCAGTGGAGATTGCTAGGTTGATTGGGACACCTGAAGCCAGTCAGGGGCTGGCTGAAACTAGTTAAAAAGCCTCCCAGTGAGTCAGGTGGGTGCGCATGTCAGGAGCTGTGAGAAGTTGTGCTATTGGAGAGACTGAGCTGTATACTCCATACTAGGTACAAGGAAGGTGGCCCTGAGGTAAGGGGGAAGTGGAGCTTGAGGAAGTGGGGGCTGCTGTGGGGAAGTAGCCCAAGGAATTGTACGTGTCCTGTTCCTAAAAGGTCAGTTACCATAGCTGATACTATTAGGGTCCCTGGGTTGGAGCCCGGAGTAGAGGGCGGGCCTGAGCTCCCCCCTTTGCCCCCTGATTAATCACTGAGACTGGGAGACAACATAGACTGTGCGAGGGAGGGTAGCTTCTCCTCACCTCCTTCGCTGGCCTATGATGAAAATGGCTCAGTAGACTATGACCCTTGTCTCTAGAGAGAGAAGGGTTAAGGGGAAGGTCACAGTGAACCTCTGAGGCTAGCGAAATCCATCAGGAAACGCAGGACCCATGGAGACAAGGACAGAGCTTTGTCACAGTGTGCTTAAGCATGGAGGGCGGATTTCACCCTGGGGTTGTGGACCAAGGGTGAGGCTGAAATCCCATCTAACCCCAATGGCCTTATACTGACCCTCTGCACAGGTGAATTTCATCCTGAGCGTCTAAGGCCAGGTCTGCTGTGCAGAGCCAATGCCGGCGGAGCTCCCTAGGGTAGACAGTGTATGCCAACGGAAGGAGGAGTTCTGGTGGTGCAGAAACACCACTGATCAGAAAGACACAAGCTGTGCGGACAGCAGCAGCATTCTGTCAGCAGAGCTGTTTTCACACTGGGGGTTTCCCGGCATAGCTATATCAGTTAAGGGGGGTGATCTTGACACCCTTCTAGCTGACGTAGCTATGATTTTTTCACCCTCCTCGCTGGCATTGCGGTGCTGGCAGAACGGTGTATCATAGACCCAGCCTCCGGCACAGAGTATCTTCAAAGATGATGGGTGAAGAGATGGTGAAGCGTCAGGGGCAAACTCTGCTGGGTACTAAGATGCCAACAGCTGTTCCTGTAGCAGGACGACCGTGAGGGTCGAAGCACGGCTGAGCCCCTGCCAAACGATTGCACAGCAAAGCACCGCTGCGGCCAGTTGCAGATGTGCCAAGACCCTGATGTCTCTATAGTCCCAGGGCTTCCATCAATCTCTTTGGGGAGCTGGTTTCCTTAGCAAGAAAATCTCAGTCGCTTGCTGTGATCTACAAGTGATCCCTGGCTCAAGGAGTCCAGATGTCACTTTGCTGCACAGATCCGTCCGTTCCAGACAGAATGTGACGGGGGCCCGCTGACAGGAGTGGAGAAGTGTGACGCTGGCATTGGAAACCAATACCCTTTTTTTTTTTTAGAAAAAGAGACGCTGACAGGCATCCCCCCTCCATTGAATTATTATCTGTGACAGTAGCACCTAAAAGCCCCAGCCAAGGCCAGGTGTCCATTGCGTGAGGTGTGGTGCATGCATCTGGGGAGCGACGCCGAAGAGCCGGGAAGCTATATAGGCAGCAAAAGTGTGTGTGGGGAACAGCGTTGAAAGGACTTGTCCCAGGCCTGAAGAGCAGCAGGACTAGGACCCAGGTTTCCTGCCTTATAGGCTTGGTTCCTGCTCCGCTACCCCCCCATGTCTGTGGAGGAAATCAAAGGTCCTGGGGCTTCCAGCTGTTACCTTAGAACAGTTGTTCGTAGGTACTATTACCCAAGCGTGCACTGGAAATTCAGCCTCTTGTGAATGGCTCTCTAGGTTCACCTCCCTGGCTTAGCAATGACGGTGAGTGCGTAGGGGCTCCCTGCCTCCCACTGCATTCTGACGGCTTGCCCTGACCTGGGGTGGAGTTTGGGCTGCTTGGGCCTGGGGCAGGAGCCTCTCAACATGACTGACAGGTTAGACAGTGCACAGCGGACCAGAAAGCGGCAAGCGATGCCTGTTGCAGCTGAGACCCTCGCGCCTCATCCTGTAGGATGCCGAGGCCAAAGGGAGTTAGGTGCCTTAATACGTTTGAGGAGCCAGGCCTGAGACCCCTTCAATTCACCCTTGGCATCGCACTGACTCAGGAGCGTGCTGCACCTCCCACAAGGTTCTCGACAGCGCCCAGGATCAAGTACTTGGCAAACCGATACAGTGCAAACCTCAAGGAACTCGCCTTCTTTCCGTCACTACATCAAGTTCAGTCAGACTGTGCCTTGACCTGCTTCTTAATAAGCCCTTCAAAGTCAGGTCTGACTGCTCCAGTTGGAAGTCGGTTTCCCCGGGTCATTCATCTTGTGGGAGCTACGAGGGGCAGCACCGTCAACTTGCCCCCAGCTCTTTCTCCATGTGGTTACGTGGATTCTGTGGGCGGTAGCATAGCCACTGGCAGTCATGTCTTTCTGTAGCGCCTGGCTCACATGCAGGATAACAGCCTACTACTATGTGCACCGAACAGAGCTGTACCTTTAGCACAAGTGGCAGGGGCTTGCGCTCTATTCCTGCTGCCAAGCCTGGGTAGATCCTTTACAATGGCATAGCAGAATTTTTTTTTTTTTTTTTTACTTGCAATGGTCTATACATTGCTGTGAAATGCTGCAGAGAAAGAGTCCATCATGCACCCTCCGTAAGTGGGAGCCAGTCCGCGGCACAGCCCAATACGTAACGCTTCCAACCTCTTCAAGTATGGTTGTATTTCATCGGTGAAGCTCTTCAGGGACTTTGTGTTCCGTCATCATGGAATTTTTATGACTCCTTTGTGTGTATATAACGCGATTGCCCTGGAACGGGGAGAGATTAATCATTGTTCCTTTGTTAGTTTTCAGGAATTTTTAATGTCTATGTTTTTATCCATCCTTCATGTCAGAATGTGGGGTCCATGGGCTAGCTGACATTTCCAATGACTTAATTGCTTAGATTTTTCCCTTTATGTTTATGGACACTTGCTCATATTAGATTTTGAGTGAGACATTATGTACTGAGCACTTTCCGGCTGCCTTCAGATTTTTCACTCGGTTCCAGTGTCTCCTCTTACTGTGTATCATGTATTTAAAACATCCCTTCCCACATGGCTTGATGAATTAACTGGGATCTGGGAGGTGGACTAGAGAAATATTTAACATGGAACGTGTATGCCAAAGTGTCGGAATGACATCTGAATCGAGGAGGGGCGTTTAGAAAACTCCTCTTAAGAAGTCTCTATATGGAAGAAAAGTATCAGGGGGTAGCCGTGTTAGTCTGTATCCACAAAAACAACAAGGAGTCTGGTGGCACCTTAAAGACTAACAGATTTACTTGGGCATAAGCTTTCGTGAGTAAAAAAACCTCACTTCTTCAGATGCATGGAGTGAAAGTTACAGCTGCAGGCATTATATAATGACACATGAAGAGAAGGGAGTTACCTCTCAAGTGGAGAACCAGTGTTGACAGGGCCAATCCGATCAGGGTGGATGTAGTCCACTCCCAATAATAGATGAGGAGGTGCCAATTCCAGGCACTTTTGAAAATTTGGGCCATAAAGCCAACAGGGAGATCTCAGATATGTCTGTGGCAGATGGATGCTTAGGACAAGGTGGGAGAAAAGGACTCTTGTGATCTGACACTAGTTACAGTCCTGGCCCTCAGCCAGGTCTATGATCCGCTTCATTGGGGGGGCTTCAATGGTCCATCTGGTCCCAGCACTTAGCAGCAGGGCTTAATTTGTACCAGTTCAGAGCCCCGGCACCTCTGGGCCTGGCAGTTCATAGTCCAGCTCCTCTGGGCCTGGACGTTCAGAGCCCCGGCGCCTCTGGGCCTGGCAGTTCATAGTCCAGCTCCTCTGGGCCTGGACGTTCAGAGCCCCGGTGCCTCTGGGCTTGCTGAATCAGTTATGAAAGTAAAAAAAAAATTGCTTGAGCCCTGGCACCTCTTTCATTACAGATTAAGCCCTGAGTAACAGGGCGGGTTGTGGGCCACGAGAGAGGGGCATTGGCGGAGCAGTGTCAGGGGAAAGCAGCAAGCCTGGGACCGCAATAGCCGGGGGGCTGTGGGTCGAGATTGAGAGGCATCAGCAAAAGTGTGTGCTGGAGGTGCTGTGGAGTGGACTAGAGGTGGGGGCTGTGGGTCAGGACTGAGTGGCATTGGGGGCCAAGCACTGGGATAGGAGAGGCTGTAGGGGAGGTCCCGGCTGAGGTTGATGGTGGGGTGGAAGCTGTTGAAATCGTGGTGGAATTCTTCCAGAATTTCTTTCCCATGGGTCCAGATGAGGAAGATGTCGAAGATGCCCCTTCTCTACCTACGCTACATTGACAACATCTTCCTCATCTGGACCCATGGGAAAGAGATTCTGGAAGAATTCCACCACGATTTCAACAGCTTCCACCCCACCATCGACCTCAGCCTGGACCAATCTACACAGGAGGTCCACTTCCTAGACACCACGATACAAATAAGTGATGGTCATGTTAACACCACCCTATACCAAAAACCCACTGACTGCTATGCCTACCTTCATACCTCCAGCTTCCATCCCGGACACACCACACGATCCATCGTCTACAGCCAAGCGCTGAGGTACAACCGCATTTGCTCCAACCCCTCAGACAGAGACCAACACCTACAAGATCTTCACCAAGCATTCTCAAAACTACGATACCCGCATGAGGAAATAAGGAAACAAATCAACAGAGCCAGACGTGTACCCAGAAGCCTCCTGATGCAAGACAAACCCAAGAAAGAAACCAACAGAACTCCACTGGCCATCACCTACAGTCCTCAGCTTAAACCTCTCCAACGCATCATCAGTGATCTACAACCCATCCTGGACAATGATCCCTCGCTTTCACAGGCCTTGGGAGGCAGGCCAGTCCTCGCCCACAGACAACCTGCCAACCTTAAGCATATTCTCACCAGCAACCATGCACCGCACCATAACAACTCTAACTCAGGAACCAACCCATGCAACAAACCTCGATGGCAACTCTGCCCACATATCTACACCAGCGACACCATCACAGGACCTAACCAGATCGGCTACAACATCACTGGCTCATTCTCCTGCACGTCCACCAATGTTATATACGCCATCATGTGCCAGCAATGCCCCTCTGCTATGTACATTGGCCAAACTGGACTGTCCCTACGTAAAAGGATAAATGGACACAAGTCAGATATTCGGAATGGCAATATACAAAAACCTGTAGGAGAACACTTCATCTCCCTGGCCACACAATAGCAGATTTAAAGGTAGCCATCCTGCAGCAAAAAAACTTCAGGACCAGACTTCAAAGAGAAACTGCTGAGCTTCAGTTCATCTGCAAATTTGACACCATCAGCTCAGGATTAAACAAAGACTATGAATGGCTATCCAACTACAGAAGCAGTGCGCTCTGCTAGCTGGCGGAGAGCAAGGACTAGCCACACCCCACTCTCCGTGGTCCTAGGGCTGCTGGCGTCACTCGCATC